>NC_135544.1:11654378-12026097 GCF_045843805.1 Urocitellus parryii
CTCCTGTCCACACCACCCTCCACTGGACAGAGAACCTCAGAGCCAGAGGCCGAGCTAGCTTGTCCAGGGACAGAGGGGGACAGGTAGCGAGCTGTGTGGCCATCAAGCCCTGGAGAAGGCAAGTCTTTCGTCTTCCTAGTTGGCCAGGACATGAGTCCCCCTGCACAAGGACTGAGGAAAAGAAAAGTGACGTGGCAGCTCAGAGTCACAGAAAATGAGTGACCACGTAGGTGCCTCTCTGGCCCTCCCACGTCCCCTCTTCTGCAACTGCCAGGAGCGTGCAGGGTGGCTCCCCCCACGGGTCGTCCCCTCTCTTCACAAGGTTTCAAAATGGCCCTCCCCTAAGTCCATCTGCCTGGAGAACCTGCCACCTGCAGTCCTGGGAAGGGAGCCGGGGACCCTTCTTGGGTAAGAGGGAAACCTCGTGTCTCCCATAACTGCCCCTCACCACCCTGGAGTGACCCCTCCTCCTTGCTACTGTCCTGGGAGCCACTTCTGACTTCACTGCCAAGTAGACCAGCCTTGGTCCCTGAATTCTTCAGACACCACCATCTCCAGCCCCATGCTCCCTGGGAGACCAGCTGTCCTGAGAGTCCCCTGATTCCCACCACAGTGGCAGGAATCCTGGCCCCTCCCAGGCCTGAGAGGCTGGACTCCTCCCCCATTTTATAAGTGCTGCCCCTGGGCAGAGAGGAGGGTGTTTAGAAGACACAGAGAGAGGGTGCAGGGGAGGGTTGGCTGTGCAGGAGGGCAGTAGGCAGTGGTCGGCAGCCACCCAGGGCCAGGGGGTGGGGGCATTGCAAGCTGAGGGGTTCAGGGGGGATTCAGTAGGTGCCTGACCTGGGCTGCCCTGACCTGGTGGCAGACACCAGCTGGACCAGCTTCTGAGCTCTGAGTATGAGGGAGGACACTGCACGTTGGGGAAGAGGGCTTGAAGGCCCCAGGCACGCCACCCGAGTCTCCCAGACAGACCAGCTCAGCAAGGAGAGGGAAGAGTGGGGCCACTGGACACATGGCTCAGACCCAGACAGTGATGGAGTGGGACAGGCCGTGGGAACCTTGTCCCCTCTCCACCCCACCTGCTTATTGGGATGAGGCACTGGAAGGGGACACTGGGGACCCAGCTCCTTTCTCAATGCCCGTGGTCTCTCCTAACTGGGAACAGACGAGTGCAGGAGGGGCCAGGCTGAGGCCACCACACACCCTTGCTCTATGGGCTCCGAGCCACCCAGGAAGGAGCTGTAAGACGGCAGGCCAGACCAGGGCTCCCTGGACACCTGGGAGGACCAGAGTTTCCCGGTGACCTTTACCTCATCAGTACCAGGCAGTGCCAGCCAGGGATGCTGGAATCTGACAGTTCAAGTGGCTAGCTGGTCATGCAACCAGGGCATAGCAGAGCCAGAATGCAGATTCGGGCCATCTGAGCCCCAGGTGGGACACTGAGCAGTCTCCTTGGGAAGGTGCCACATGAATTTCCGAGATTAACAGCATTAATTAGAAGCCCTGCATTATTCAGAGTGGATGTTGCTGCTGGGCTCCGAGTTTCAAAGACACTGAGTCAGATGAACCCTCTGCATTCTTCTTCTCTCACAGGACAACTGAAGCCCCTATCTCAGACTGAAGGTGGCATGTCCTCCCAGGGAGCATGTCATTCAGAAGCCACCTCCCCACCAAGGTCACAGAAGGACAGGGGTAGAAAGCCAGCCTAAAATGCCTCCCACCCCCAGAAAGGCAGGAGGGGAGGGCGCGTGAGCTGGCACCAGAGCAGAGCTTCAGGCAGCATCCATGGGCTCTACCTGAGGCCTTGGTGGCCCTCCTGCCATTGCTCCTGGTCACTGGGCTGCAGTGAAAGGCTCTCAGGCTTGAAAAGCCAACCCCCCCTCCCTGAACCACTTCCTAGATTTTAAATGAATGGAAGCCCTCATAGGAAAGCCCACGTGTCCAGGAGAGAGGGAGCCGCAGGTGCATTAGGGGTTCCAGTGAGGGGATCAAGCAGGGCTGGAGTGAAGACCTCTTCCATTGCAGACACACAGATGTGTGCTTCAGCCACAGTGAGTCCCCTCACAGCACGCAGTGCAGTGGCCCTGCTGGATGTGGACAGACCAGGCCCCAGCAGCCACCCCAGCCCTGGTCTTTGCATCTGTGAACTTGAGTTTCTGTGTCCTGACAGGAGTTGCCATGAGGGACAGTGTGTCCTCCAAGAGGGCATGGGCAGGCAGCTGGATTGTGCCCCCAGCCCAGGCCAGGATGCCCTTCAGTCACAGGAACTTCCCTACTGGGTGTTTAGGTTTCTCGCCAAGGATGCTGGTGTCACTGGGGCTGATGGTGGTGCAGGGCTGCTCTGTGCACCCTGTGCTGTGGCCACCACGGGGCGTGCTCAGGCACCCTGATGACAGGGGCAAAGGGCTCCTCCCCAGGAGAAGGGCACAGGGCTCAGGCTGGAGTCACACAGGCTGCCTACAACAGCCAGCCTGGGTTGTCCTCACTTGGATGTGAGAGTCACCAGGTCCAAGTGGGGACATGAATGGACTATGTGGCCCCTTCCCTGTCACAGCTCAAGATGTTGCTGCTCACTACAGACCTCAGCATGAGTGGTGGGCCCTCGGATGCCACCATCTGTGGCTAAGGTTACAGTAGACAACAGAGGCAGAGGGGAGGGCTGTGAGCTATGTCAGCAGGACAGGGCTGCAGAGTCAGAACAGGAAAGTCCTGGGAGGGTGGCATCTGTCCCCAGGGGCCACCGGGTGCCCAGGGTGCTGCAGACTTTCATCTGTGTCCTTTCATGTCCTTTGCAGGAGCCCTGGCCCCCCATGTTGAGCTCCTAGGAGATAGGCTTCTGGAGGAGATGGGGGTTAGCCGAGGCCATGGGGGTGGGGCCCATGTGGCGAGATCAGCCTTCCTAGGAAAAGACTCCAGCAGCTCGCTCCCTCCCCTTCCTGTGGGACACAGAAGAAAGGTACCCTCTGAAAGCCAGGACGGGGCCTTGCCGGGGCCACCCTGCTGGCCTGACCATATACTTCAGCCTCCAGAGTATGAGACAGGAGGCCCCAAGGCGGTGGCCAGTCTCATGGATGTGAGTATTGACAGCTTTCTGGAAAGGGACCTGCAAGCTGATCAGAAAGGGTGAAGGAAGAGGGCCCTGGAGGCAGAGCTGTGGACCATAGCCCCTCAGTGTGGGCATCCTGGAGGCCACCCATGCTAAGAGGCCAGCTCTCCTGGGGGCTCTGGGGGCACCAGCTGGGTCTGGATGTTCACTAGCAGGTGCCCAGGTGCAGGGCTGGGGGGCTTGGGGGAGGAGTGGTGGGGTCTTCAAGCCATGGCCACGGGGAGGGAGGGGCGTGCTACAGGAGGCAGCAGGGAGAGGCCATGGAGGTAACAGGGAGAGGCCACAGAGCCAGCCAGGCTGGCAGCAGTGGAGTTTGTGGCCAGAGAGGACTTCAGTTCCACCATCACCCCTGGACTCCCTGAGGAGACCCGAGGGACTAGGCAGATCGCTGAGCACAGAGAGGCCTCTCCAGAGCCCCAGCCTGGAATGTGCACTTGGTGCCTGGTGCCTGCCCCGGGAGCCGGTGTCTCCAGACAGGAGGAGGGCTGCTCCGGAGTCTTCACTCTGCAGAAGGAATTTTCCATGAAGCACCTGGACGCAGGACACAGCCATAACAATTTCTGGGCCACCATCCATGTACTCTGATGAGGATCCCAGCCCCTGTGCGCAGGAGAAATGATTTGGACCTTACTTTTCCACCCCAGATGGGGGCTTACTTGGAAAAGGGTAGATTGTGATATAGAATGTGAATTGGGGTTCTGGAGGGACTGGCTACCTAGTCCCCTGAGTTACAGGGACAGTCGAATGTCACTCCCTCCCCGCCTCCTTCCCCAGCTTGCTTCGCTCTGGGAGCAGGGGACAGTGACTGGAGCCACTGTGGTCTTAATCATCACTGCCACATTAATCGACTTGCCTGAGTGAAGGAGGCTGGCAGACCATGCCTTAGTCAGGAGCAGGTGCATCTGTCCTAATGGGGCACAGCAGCCACTGCAGAGCCCGGGGCTGGGGAACTTCATTAATGAGAGCAGAACAACCCAACTCCGAACTTGAAAATCACCACAGAACCTGGGCTTCAAATACCTACTAGGTACATACCCCACCCGCCATTCTACTGTAAGGGAATGGAACATGCTTCCAAAGTTGTTTCTATATATTTAAAAATCCTCCTGGAATGCGAGTTCCTTTCCTCTGCAAGTTACAAAAAAAGTCAATTTCTCAATTATGTGTGGTCACTGAGAGGACCACCCAGGATGTCTTCATGAGAACTCCTAATGCGGGTGACGGGCCAAATCGGCCAAGTACATCTCTTGAAGCCAGAAAAAGGGTTTGACACAGGGACTTGGGAACATAGTTCTTCAGTCCATAGCAAACCAGACAGGCAGAGGGGAAAGGTGGGCAGGGAGGCTTCCCGGAGGACCCAGCTTCATGGGGCAACATGAACATCCCGTAAGGTCTGGGTGGCAGGGAGAGGTCGTGACGGAGGACACTGGACAGCAGCAGCACGTGTGTGCATGTGGATGTGGAGTGTGCAGGTGTGGGCATGCGTGTGCTTGTGTGTGCTCAGGCACAGGTAGGGAGGGGCGCTCAGCTGGGGACCAACCCTACAAGCTGAAGTTGGGGTTGGAAAGAGGATGTGGGAATAGAAGAGCCACCGACAGGCCAGACAGAGGAGCTGGGGGTTGGCCTTGAAGGTGGCAGTCCTTGCTGCAGGTGATATTAGGAGACTGTGGTGGGATGTGGAGGTGTGCAGGCGGGAAGCCAGGAGGGCGGTCCCTGGGTGCGCTGGAGAGCAGACTGGGGCTGGATGAGGGCTGGGGTCATGCGCACAGAGGCTGCGAGGGCTGCACCCCTGCAGCCATCTGTGGCCGGGTCCTCCAGGGAAGGGGCTGGTATCCCTCACCTTCAAAGCCCTGTGCCTGGCCCAAGGCTGTCCCCACCACCTGCTCTTGACCTGACACAGCTGCCTGGAATTGTCCTTTCATTCTTAACACCTGTGTGGTGATTAATTAAGAGCATTGTAGATGTCTGAGCTCTGGAACTAAATGTTCCTTGCTATTTTGTGTGGACAACGCTTTGCTGAGGGTCACTGGCCAGCCCAGGATGTCTCTGTACTGTGGTTCCCCTCCCTCCTGGAACAGGTAGCTATATCTGGGGGGGGGTGCAGCTTTCTCAGGAAGTAAGTCCTGCCAGGTGTGACCCTCTGATCTGAAGGATGCGCCACAGTTGGAG
This sequence comes from Urocitellus parryii, assembly GCF_045843805.1. Classification (NCBI taxonomy): domain Eukaryota; kingdom Metazoa; phylum Chordata; class Mammalia; order Rodentia; family Sciuridae; genus Urocitellus; species Urocitellus parryii. Next base: position 11,659,654 of record NC_135544.1, read on the forward strand.
TCACCGTGTGTGTCTCTTTGAAGACAGAACCACTTTCCTCTGGTTTCCATTCTCGCCATGTTCACACTCTGCTGCTGTGAGACATTTTCTCCTAAGTAATCTGGATGCGTTTACAATCTTCTCTTCCCTTGAATTTTAGGGCTCTTCCCTGTGGCACCTTGATACTTGTTTTTATTTATCTTGATTGGGATTCATGGCCTCCATGTCTGGTAACTCCTGGGGGTCCTGAGCTCCAAGACGCCCTCCTCGGCCATCCTGCCTGTGTTCTGTCTCCACTCTCCCTCCTCCCCTCCTCCATGCTCTCCTAGAAGTCACCACAGCGACTCTTCATGTCACTCCCCTGCTCCTCTGAATCTTCTCTTCCTATTTCCCATGTCTGAGTCACACTGCATACTGTGGACCATTAACTGGGACCTCTCGTCCACTCTTGCTGGCCCCAATCCTCATTGACGACTTCCACTCAAGGCACCCATTGACAGCGAGGTCTGGTCTGCTGAGTGAGGGCCGCCCGTCTTCTGCTGGAGTCACCTCCTTCCTGTTCTACACAGGCAGCGGCTTCCACAGACAGGAACATGGGCCGTGTCCCTTCACAGGCAGGGTCCAGGCCTGGGCTGCTTCTGTCTGCTGGTTGTTTGCTGGCTCCTCTCCCCCTTGCTGTGTTTTATTTGACTTCACTACTTCCAGGATTCCTTGGGTTTCTTAGAACCTGTGGAGGTCACAGGGGGCGGCTGGGGAGGACTGAGTCCCTGGGGGATCTGTGTTTGCCCACAGTGTGCCCGGCGGTGACCCCGACTTGGCCAAAGGCTTCCCATTCTCCATGGCTCCTGCCATTTTATTCCCAGGACCTGGGAGGACAACTTCCTGGTTCCCTGAGGTTGGAGGTGGGTGGGATTTTCTCTCCTAGCTCACTGTTCCCTGAGGGGTACCAATTTCACAAGGGTTCAAGTGACAGGTCACCTGCAGCCCTTATGGTCCAGTCTCTAGAGCTCCTGGGACATAGCACACCTTGGAGACCAGAGGGTCCTCCACTTCTGCTCACTGGCCTTGTGCTATGAGGCTCTCCTGTCCTCTTCTTAAGGCTTCATGGGACTCTGGGAAGGCAGACGTGAAGTCCAGCCCCTCCTGTTGGCATGCAGGAGGCTTCCAGTGGAGTTACCCACCACTGTCCAAGCCGGAAGTCCCTCTTGGCATCACTCACTCCATTGCTGGGATCCTCTCACATGCTACTGAAGTGCAGAGACCAGAGCTTTCCCAGCCCAGAGCCTCCTGTGCCCAGCGGGACCCCCTCGGGGGCCTGATTTCAGAGTATGAGCCTGTCCTCTTCCTTTGCCCGTAGCTGCTCTGCAGGCGGAACATAGCTGAAGAGGTTCTGAGGCTGAGAGCCTGAGACTCTGGCATTCTAAGTGACTGCTGTGATCACACAGCTCCTAGGCACCTTGCGGACACCTTGACTTTCTTCCTGAGACCCGGGCTTCCGCACGCTACACTTTGGTGCACAGAGCTTCGTCTGTGTGCAGGCAACAGGGCGTATTTATGTCCCCACCTGAGCTGGTGCATAATAAATTGCAGGGTTTACAGCCCGATCTGCTCATTCCTCACTGCTTTTAACACAGAGTGGCTACTGTGTTCTCCTTTGGAGGAAAAGTTCTTGGAAACTTCCTGAAATGTTTCTGCAAGGATAAAATTTGACGAGCAGTGCAGGGGTTTAAAATGGACCATCATACCCAACGACTTTGATCAGAGGGCTGGCAACTGCACTCCTCATCTCCTCAGGTCTCTACTCAATTTCACCTCCTCAGTCAGACCTTCCCTGATGGTCCTGTTTAAAGCCGCAATCCAGCCTCGACCTTGGAGAGGGCAGCACCATGCCTCAGCTTTATTTTTATCTGTAATTTTACCAGCCTCTGACATGCTGTATATTTTGCATGTCAATGTCAATGTCATACCATTGGAGGAGGTGGCTGGGTGCTGGGGACTGTATGCATGAAGCTGAGGCCAATGCCTGGAACAGAGGGACCATGTTTTAATAAATGAGTGGGGAGGACAAGTGTGGCCTGTTCTTCTCAATATTCCAACTGAGACTCACAGCCACCTTTTGAGGCAAGGAGATGTCAGTGGCGGGCACACTTGGCTGGCCAGCAGCTGACCCAGGGGCTCCACACTGCTGTAGTTCACCTCTCTGACCCTCAGCCTCGGGGGGATGACACTCATGGCCTCTGTGGTTCTCGCAGGCTGCTTGTCCAGTCCTCACTCAGTCAGAGGCCATTGAGGACCTGGAATGTCCCCCCCAGGCCCCCATGTGCAGGTGTGGTCCCCAGCTGCTGGTGCTTCGGGGGCAGTGGAGGTTTAGGACCTCATTAGGGAAGCAGAGCCTGGGGGTGTGCCCTGGAAGGGGACATTTTTCCCAGCCCCTTTCCCTTCTCTTTGGCTTGCTGGCCACCATGAGGGGAGCAGCTCTGCTCCAACACACCCTCCCTGCCACGGCTGTCTGCCGAGCCACAGCCCAGAAGCAATGGGCACAGCCCACCATGACCAGAACCTCTGAAATCTGAAATCCGAGCCCAGGTAAACCTTTCCCCCTAAGTATTTTCTCTCTGGTCTTTTTTTTTACAGCGATGGACAGCTGACCAACACAGATGCCCAGGGGACTCTGGGAGTTACAGCATCAGACTTCATGGGCAAAATGGTGGCCAGCTGAAAAGGCAGCAGGCACTGCCCCTGGGTGTGCCTGCCGAGGCAGTGTGGGGTCAGGTGGGATCAAGGGACACTGTCCCATCCAGGAGGGATCCGTGTTTGGTTCTGCCCCTTCGTTGCTGTGGCTGTGGGTGATGAACGGAGCCCTGCCTGACCTAAATTTTCCAACCAGTAATCCGTCAGGCAGTTCTGAGACCTGAGACACTGAGTGATTTGGCAACTTCTTGCCTTGTGACACATTTTTATCAACTGGTGGACAGATTTCCTCCATTTTCCTCCTGTGTGTGCACATGATGATTCTCTGTCCCTATCACTCTCTCCCAGCCATGATTTACAGCCACAATGTCATCCTTTGTCCTTCCTTCTCACTGACACATGTACAGAAGCCCATGCACACGGCAGTTCATGAAGCCCCTCGTAAAGATCCCAGACTTTCTCTACCACCCCTTGATAAGGGTGAAAATGACCACAGCACCCATCAAGGGCTGCCTAGTGCCAGGGTAGCACAACAACCAGGATCCATTCATCACCTGGGCTTTCACAAAATATTAATTGTTCAATATTATTCTCATACCTGCTCAAATGATGAGAAAATCCAGCTCATCACAACGTTATGGGAGAACAAACCCCTCTTCAGTGTTCAGAGGCTCCATCCCGTACACCCCAAATAACCTCCAGGTACTAAGGACAGCCAGGCACAGAATGGCTCAAGACAGCTCTTGGTGGCCCAAGAGCCTGAGCAGAGGAATACAGAATGTACAAGGCAAAAGCGCTTCTCAGGCTTGTGTTCATTCCGGCCAGTACAATAGAAGAAACACTTTTGCAAGATTTGGCTTTAAGGATGCTATGGGAATTTGAAACTGTCAAAATAATAAACCAAATATATCAGTATTCATTATTTGTTCTCACCCTACAAAATCCACATGTTCCACCATATAGGTTTTCTCAAACACAAGTCATTTGAAATTCCCAGCCAGAGAAAGAGCCAAGAAAGGAAGGGTCTAAAAATGAGCTGCAAATCACGGACACACATCTCCATACACAAACGTGCATGCAGGCACACACATGCAGGCACACACAAGCAGGCACACATAGGGTTGGGATTGGGTCTGGGGCCATTGGTTTGTTAGCAAGTGACCCGTGAAGGGGGAGGACCACTGCCCAGTGAATCAGGCATCTGTTGCAAGGGCTTCATGATGGAGATTTTGCAGTACATCCAGCTGGGCCTCCCATCCTCAATATTCAGATCTCGTTCTCAAGTTTGAGGCACTGTCTGGAAATGCTCGTTTCCCTGTTGGTTTCAAGGATTCATTCCTGCTGGGAGTTTCTGTTATGTAGCTAAGTCCTGGAACCCCCTGTTCTCTCTGGAATATTGAGAATGTCTGTATTGTATTTCTGGGTGGCAGGACCTGCTAAATCAAGTGGGAGGTGTCTGTGGAGCTCTCCAGGGTGCTGACGTGCCTGCCACAGCGGGAGACCAGAGAGTTCCAAAAAACACCAAGTCTAGCCCTTGTCATCTCTTCCTATTAACCCGGTGTTCTAAGACAGAGCAGTTCTGACAGAGGCTGGATTTATCAAGCCCTGTATATTAAGTCCTCGATATTTTCTTGGTCAAAGTTATAAGCCTCTGGCCCAGCCTTATCTCTCCAACATTCAGTAAGTTCATCCTTCTCTGGTTTGATTTTGGGAATATGCTGACTTCCCTAACTCTCTGTGAGGCATATTTCATTCTGGCATCTTAGATCTCGACTAGCACAGTGCCTGGCTTCTCCGTGTACTCAAAACACCCTGGAACTGGAGTCCCACTCATGAGAATTCCAGGGTGGTGATCCAGGTTCAGGGACTATCACAGAGCTGTGCAGAGAAGATGCTGTTATTTCCCAGGGAAGATGCCCACTATCAGCCACCTAAAGTCCTTCAACACCACTGCTTGCCTCTCTGCTCCCTGGGGGCACCTTGGTGGGCCAGTGGGGACCAGTGTGATGTCCACACCTCAGTGCTGGGGCTTCAGATGACTCCCTGGCTCCCTGGCAACCTCCTCTGTCAGTCTTCCTGCCCCAACAGCCCTTAGAGAGTCACTTACATGCACTGGTTTAAGTGGGTTGAGGGAAAGCCCTGCTTTCAAGCCCTCTTTTCAAGAGGCTTTTTGAGTCAGCTTTTGCATTGCTGTAACCAAAAGCCCTGACAAGAGCAATTTTAGAGGAGAAAAGTTGTCTCACAGTTTCAGAGGTCTCAGTTCGTGGTTGGCCAATTTCATTGCTGCAGGTCCAAGGTGAGGTAGAACATCAGGCAGAAGATTGTGGAGGAGGAAAGCAGCTCAGGACTTGGCACCCAGGAAGCAGAGAGAGAGCTCTGTCACCAATGACAAACTGTAATCCCCAAAGGCACGCACGCCCTCAGGAACCCACTTCCTCCAGCCACACCCCACTGACACCCAGAGAATCACATCAGGGGACTGATGCACTAATTAGGTTAAGACACTCATAACCAGGGAAGGCTTGTCTCTTCCTCCAGTTTGCACATGTGAGCTTCTGGGGACACCACATATTTAACCGTGGCAGAGCATACATTAGTGTTTTCTCCAGCTGAGTCTGAGGAACCAGTGAGGATTTCCAGCCCAGGAGAGCCACCCGAGCCAAGGAGCTGGGCTTTGAATCCAGACCAGCCATCCCCTCCCTGAGTACACGATCCTTGGAACGCCAGGAGGATGCTGTCATTTGTTAGTTTGTCTCAGGGAAAATGTTTCCTGTTCCCCAAAGTCTCTCATTCCTCATGGCATGGCCTCGGGTATTAAAGTGAGATGCGCTGCCCCTTCCCTAGCCTTCCTGAGGAGCCGTTTTATAGCAAATCCCAGTCATTATGCATCTGGGGGACACAGGACAGCTGGGGGACACAGTCTCTGCTGGGGGCAGAGACTGAGGGTACCTGGAGGTCTCTGGGGCAGAGGCTTGTCCTGAGGCTGACCCTTGACCCTAGTTTGATGGCTCCACAGTGGCAGCTCTGCAGGCCAGGTTTTTGAATGGGAAGGTGGCCTGAGGGTGACACCAGGGAGAAAGGCACCAAGTGGCAGAAGAGAGTGGTTCTGTGCTCACCGCGCACACACTGCACCCGTTCCCCCGGCTGCGGCCACCTGCAGAAACAGCCCCGATGCTGCGCTTCATGGTCTGCAGCAGGGTGGACTGTAAGGCTGCGTGGCCCGTGTGAGCCCTCACGTGCTGGGACACTTGCACACCATGTTGCCCTCAGGCACACACATGCACACACTCGCTGAGCAGAGACTGTGGGTCACACGATCTGTGCTGTTTATGATCCTTTTTACAATGCCGTGGAATTCTGCCCGAGGTCTGTTTGCTGTGCTGCCAAGGGGTCCCTGGGGCTGCTGGAGAATGAGCTCACTCAGGAAACAGAGACAGAGCAAGAGGCAGGAGGGGACGGCAATGGGGGGAGGGAGGGCGTGGTTCCACCGCCTCTGCACTCAGGCCCTCTGCCAGAGCCCTGAAGCTGTGCCCCTCCTGTCTCCAGGGGACTGTCCTTCTTCAAATGACTGAAAAGTAAATGCCATCAGGTTGGCTCACGTAGGGCTGAGCAGGGAATGAGCTGGGGTCAGTGGGAAAGAAGTTCCTGAGGGATTGAGTGTCCCCACCCCCTGTTTACCCTATGCCATGATTTTCTGTCCTCTCCATGATCCTGGAGTATTTGAAAAATGGGGTGGACTCAGCAATGCAGCCCATGTGGTTACACAAGGGGCATGTTGTGAGGGACAGGTCAGCTTGGCAGGGGCGTCGATCATGGTCACTGTTGCAAAGCTGCAGGCATTGCATCAGGGGACACAGTGCTTGTTAGGATCACACAGACAGGTAAAGAAAGCCCCCAGGCAAACATCCCTGGAACTGGGTCTTCTGGGAGATGGGTGGGTCTCCAGCCATGGGGTCATGCTGGCGCTGCTGTGGTGGACAGCCAGTTGCTCTGCTCTGCTCTGCTCTGAAATCCACTCTGGCATAGAATTCACATGCAGTTTGATCTAAGTGAGAGGGAACATTTATTTCTAACTTGTAAAATGGAAAGTGAGAACCAACACGCCCTTGAAGCCTCTTCCACATCTAAGATCCGGTGACGCCTCCACAACCCCTCCGCTCTGTGCTCTGCTCTTGGGTTTATTCCTTCTCACTGCCACTACTGGAGAGTAACAAGTGTGGCCTTCGGCTCCTCTAGTCCACCCATCTCCAGCCTATCTATCCATCTGTTCATCCATCCATTGGGCCATTGATCCAGCCAGCCAGTGTACCTTCCCTGCCTCCAGCTACCAACTATTCTTACCTTCGTCCTTACTCCCATCCATCCATCCATCCATCCATCCATCCATCCATCCATCCATACCTCTACCCACCCACACACTCATCCATCCATCCATCCATCCATTCATCCACCCATCTACTCATTCACTCACCCACACACTCATCCATCCACCCACCCATCCATCCATACCTCCACCCACCCACCCTACACCCATCCATCCATCCATACTTCCACCCACCCTACACCCATCCATCCATCCATACTTCCACCCACCCACACACTCACCCATCCATCCATCCATCCATCCCTCCACCCACCCGCACATTCATCCATCCATCCATCCATTCATCCACCCATCTACTCATCCACTCACCCACACACTCATCCATCCATCCACCCAACCACCCATACCTCCACCCACCCACCCTACACCCATTCATCCAGCCATACTTCCACCCACCCACACACTCATCCATCTACTCATCCATTTGTCCACCCATCTACTCATTCACCTACCCATCCATCCATCCATTCATCTACTCATCCATCAATTGATCCATCCATCCATCTCTTCAGGCAGCTGCTGACCCCTCCCTGCCTCCACCCACTCACCTGTTCTTCCCTCCCTCCATTCTCCCACCCACACACTCATTCATCCACTAATCAATCTTTCCATCTACCCACCCATTCATCCACCCACAGATCAATCCATCTGTCCTCATCCACTCATCGATCAGGACCCATTCCCCCATCCATCCATTCTCCATCTACCCACTCATCCATCTTCTACCCACCCTCTGTCCATCCCTCTGTCCACCCCTCTGTCCACCCCTCAAGTCACCCATGAATACTTCTCCCACCTGTCCCTCCTCTCCCTTCTTTTATTTATCAGAATCCAGGCACACTTCCACCCTGCCTGGGAATTTGCAGGGATGAAATGGGAAGCATGTGTCCCTGGCTCTCTCCTCTACAAATAATTTATTCTGCGGCCAGCGCTTCAAGTTGGGCCTGATGCATGGCTGCTCCTGAGCCAAGTCTCATGAGGTTTGGGCACAGGCCTAGGGCCCTGGTCAAGGCCTACAGCAGTGTCAACACAGGTGATCAGATCAGCCATGTGGCCTGAGGCCACCCCAAACAGCCTCCATATCCTAGAGGAGGTCAGTGTGTGTCCCAGAAGCCCACGGCAGGCCTTTGTGAGGCTGTGGGCAGTGGCAGCGCTGGGCTCTCTGGGGGCATTCACACGTGCTCAGCTGCCTGGAGAGGCCAAGGGCCTGCACTGCCCGCCCTGTGTGCCTGTAGGAACCCCAGCACCCTACTCTGTCCTCTTCATTAGGAGTCCTCCTGTTCAGCAAGGCCTCTTTCCTCACCACAGCAACCTTCAGTTAATCTCACTCACCTTAATTACTGCAGCACTAAATCAATACTCAGTGATTGAGTCAATCATCTAATCTTCCTGGGCTTTAGGGATCGTTTAGAGTTGATCCCTGGCCTCTACAGTGAAAAGATGGCACTCGGCTTCCTGCTAAGCGGCTGTAATAACCGTCTGACGGTCCCCTAGAGATGGCTCACCCAAGATCAGTCTCCATTCAGCTTGAGTGATGTCTTTTATTTCTCTATTCTCTATCCCCCAAACCCTAGCACAGCTTCTGGCCAAGAGTGGGGGCTCCGGGGGTTGGTTCCATTAGTTTGTGCTCTTGGCCTTGATCCCAGTTTCTGCCACAGCCAGCTACGCCCCTGCCTGGACATGTGTTTCCTGCGCCCTTGGGCTTTGCCCTGTGACTTGAGCAAGCCTTACCTGTCTCCACACTGAGTCCCTCAAAGCACAAGCAGGTCTTAGCGCTCTTCAAAACAGAGCTGAGGCCAGTCTCTGCCTTCACATCTTCTCTCCCCAAGCCCTCAAAAGCCACTGATCCCAACCCACCAGAAATCGCCCCTTGTACATAGATACATTTCTTCTCCAACTGTTCTCAAAGTTTAATCTCTGTCTGCAGATAGAGTTCCTGTATTAAATGACAAAATAAAAAATACGACCTTTCAGAATGTGGCAGCAGGTCGTAAATCAGTGCACGGGGGAAATGTGGGTGGGGTCAGGACCAGGATGCCTGTGTGGCCTGGCCGGAGGGTCAGGGAAGGGAGCTACACAGGAAGTGGGGCAGGAGGGTCAGGTCACCGGGCTGTGAGGGGCAGGCCACTCAGTTGCCCACCTCCAGATCTCAGGTCAAGGACTGGAAATGCCTACAATGGCCCTGTTGTACATCCTTCCCCTTGATGCACATGTGGGTCCTAAACCCCACGCATGAGTAAACCACCGGGCGTAGTCGGCAAAGCCCCTGGGTGCAACACACAGACATCTACTATGAGCCAGGGGTTGGCCAGGGGCTGGGCCACCTCTTACCCTCTGTCCAGTGAAATCCCACAAGATGGGCAAAGCCAACCTCTGGACACAGCAGAGGGCCTGAGGGACATTGTGTGGGGCCCAGATAGGCCTGGACTTGCAGAGCCCGGGGTGCTGGCCTCAGCGGTGGACAGTGGACCCTGGAGCCTCGCATGACGCAGCACGAGCCCTCTACTCCCCTGTGTGACACAGGAGGTGTGTGCTGAGGCTGCCTTGTCTGGAGGCGAGGTTCCCGGCTTCTCTCAGTAAGTCTGTTTGTTGTTTCCTTCGGAAGCAACGCTGTCATTTTAAATTAAATTGCTGCCGCTGTGGTTTCATCACTGTGTGCCTTAATTCACAGGAATCCAATTGTGCTCCCCCTGGGAGGCTGCTTAATGTGGTGTCAGAGCTGAATAAATAATCACAGACACATCAGGTTCCCACGTCCACCGCTTCAGGGAGGCCACTGTCCAGCCTGCCTGCTCCCTGACTCCCCGGCCTGCTGTGCCCGGGGGAGCCAGGCCCTGAGGCTGGTCTTCTCCCTTGTGCTTCGATGGCTGTGGAAGCCCCTTGCTGCTGTTGGCCTGTGCTGTCCCTGATTTAGACTTGGAGAGTCTCCACAGTTACAGCAGGTGGGGTTTGGTGGTCCATCCCTCCGTCCAAGGATGCTGAACCTAAAGCCAGAAGAGCCAGGCTGTCTGCCTGCCCGGAGAACACTGGGGTGAGGGTCCCCAGAGCCTGGGCTGAGGTGGCCAAAACAGGGAGAGCTCCTGGCTCTTTTGAGGGGGTGGGGTGCAACCATGGGCCATAGGAGGCTATGGGGGACAGGGACCCCGCCTCCTAACTCTAGGTATGCAGCAAAACAAGGATAAGGGGCAGCCAGGAAACACCTCCGTGGGGATGTCCCTGTAGCAAATGTGGGCTGGGGTGACAGGAAGGTCCTGACTCAGGAAACAGGAGCAAAGGTTCCAAGTCTGCTCCACTCAGGCCAAGGTTAGCAAACTATTTCTGATTTTTAATAATGGGGATTAAAAGTAACCCAGAGATAGAGTCACTCCCGCAGCCGTGCACAGTTGCCCAGCAGATCTGCCTCAGGTTCCCGCTGCATACTCCACGATTTCCCCAGATGTTAACCCTTTGCTGGGTTGGGTGTGATCGCTGCCCCCAAGCAGGAGCAATGACCCTGAGAAAACACCCAGAAGTGTGTACTGCTTTAGCTCCCAGGGACAAGTTCCTAACCCAGGACCCTGCATGAGCGTCAACAGCAGGGGGCACTGCGAGAGCTCAGAATGGCAAGCAAAACATTGGGAAAAGAAGAAGCCAGTAGTGACCACTGAGGCCTCCTCTGGATGTGCCTGCAGGACACACGCTTAAAGTCTACATAGCTTCTGGGTTTCATGCCTCTCTTTTTCCATCCCAAAATAAGCAATTACACAACATCAAAAAATAGTTTTTTCAATTACTTTAAAAAAGAAAAATAACTTTAGGTAGCATCAGGGTTTGGGCCTTGAATGACCTGAAGACCCTCGTTTTGAAGGGTTGGTCCCCACCTGAGGTGCTATCAGGATGTGCTGGAGCCTTTGGGATGTGGGGTCTTGTGGGAGGAAGTGGGTCCTGCAGGAGTGTCCCTGAGGGAGTGCGGTGACACCAGCCCCTTCTCCTCTTTGCTTCCTGGTGGCACGCCCCCTCCCACCCTGAAGTCCTGCTCCACCATAGGCTGAAAGCAATGGGTGGTGACACAGGACTGAGACAACTGAGACCAAGAGCCAAAATAAAGCCTTCCTCCTGTAAGTGGATTATCTGGGGACTTTGTCACTGCAACAAAGCTGCTAGCACGGCCACCTGCAAATGCACGTCCTCCTGAGGAGACAGCCCATCAATGTCTCCGACGCTGAGAGGCCCTGAGTCGCCCCCATGGAGCCCAGGCTGCCCTGCTCCTTCGATGGTCCACACGAGGCATGCTGGGCAGGGCGCCCCTGCAGACGAGATCCCGAGTAGCGTCATATCCCACTGGTGTCCCTAGAAGGCACCGAGGGACGGATTACCCTGTAACAACAAGAGTCGGAGACGATCACCATTGACTTCTCTAGGTGTGGCCTGATGACTCCAAAGACGGGAAGTGACAGTGATAAAGACACTCTACGGGGTGTTAAACAGCTTGGCACGGGACGTCCTCAGCATGAGGCTGCCCCCACAGGGCGGCTGCTCCTCCTGCATCACCCTGAGGTATGTAGGCGGGACCGTGGCCAAACGTGTGGCCACATGTGGGCTGCGTCCAGAGTGCTTTGTGCTCTTTGTCCTCCCTGTTTAGCTCTAAGCTCTGCAGACCAGGGGCCCCTCTGGGCCGACTGAGGCACATCAGCACCAAACCTGCCAGCCCAGGGTCACAGGAGTTCTGAGTCCTGCTGGGTCCTGTGAAACTGTGGACAGAACAAGAGGACAGAAAGGAGGAGGGGAGACCAGGAAGGACAGGAAGCCAGAGGCTACGCTTTAAGAATGAAAGGTGCAAGTCAGCCCAGAGGATGGGCAGGCTGAGGAGGGAGACTGCAGTGGTCAGAGAGGCTGCCGGGAGCGGCCAAGCACCAGGACCAGGAGCGTCACATGGGGCCTGGATCCTCCCTGAGGTTCCCCCTGGACCTCAGACCCATGTGTCCACCTGAACATTTTCCCTGGGGCTTCTCAAAGAAATGTGAGCTGACCCTGGAACTCTGGTGATGTAATGGCCCCTGTCCTCACCCAGCCTGACCCTAGGGCCATTCAGTGAGCACCACCACCTGGCCACTTCCCAGGTGCTGAGGGCCATTGCCAAGTAGGAATGACGCATCAAAATCTCCTTGCCAGCGTACCCCATGCTGCTTAGAGGACATTCGATGGGACATTGCATGTATGCTTTAGTAAGGTGACCTTGCTCAAAGACCAAGGCGGATCCGGGTTTAGAGCTGATCAGGTTTGAGGAAGTTTCCAGCTCCTTGAGTTTAAGGCGTTCCCAGTTTAAGACAATAGGGGTTTTAGGGAAGTTGGAGGTTGTTCCCGTTGAGTTCTTGTGAGATTCAAATGGGATTTGGAAAAAGCCTCGTGGAGTAGGATTTGGGGGCGGCAGCATATTGGAGATTTCACCAGAACGTGTTTGTTGGAGGCCGGTGTGATTTCGGGAATAAAGAATTGCTGTTTGAATCTACAAAGTGTGAGTGCCTCCTGATTCTGCGCCAAGTCCAAACATTAGCACCCAGGCTGAGGAAGCCACCTCTGAGAGCTCCCTCCCTGTCCTTGGCTCTCACATGCAGCCTCCTTCTACTTCTTTGTGGGTGTGGGATTGTCACCATCTCTCTCCCACCGTCTCCCACAGGCGGAAGTACGCATGGGCTCCCCAGTGTGGTGGGATGGGCTGCCCAGCCTCCCTTGCAGTTAGCCGAGGTCACACACCACTCTGGCCAATGCTCTGAGAGCACGGTGGTGTGTTTGCTCCGAGCAGAGGTGACCAGTGCGTCCCAGCAGCTCCTTCCTGCAGGGCGTGGGGTGCTGAGCTGGGCTGCAGGGTGGAGCAAGAGCACGGGGCACCAGGCAGGTCTAGGTCTCAGCGAGGACCAGACTGGCCCTGGGTCTGCAGAGACTCCAAGGTCACGCTTCTGACCTGGCTCTGCTGCCTGGGTTAGAGGACTGCCTGCCTCCTGGTCTCCCTGCAGCCCCCTCACTGCAGTCCAGCCCAGCTCCAGACGCAGATCTGGTCTGTGTTCATGCACACAGTGCCCACATGCAGGGACTCCCTCTCTCTGTCTCCTTGCTTTTCTTTGAAAAATGCCAGCGTTTATCCATATTATGCCAGGATATCACCCTCCTCCCTTGTCACCATTGACACCCTCCATCCCCTCTCCTCAGTGCCCAGGAGCCAGTCTCCTCTCCCAGAACCCTCACACACCCACCCAGGCCTGCAACAGCTTCAGACCTCCAGCCCCCACGCCCCCTCTGCCATCGTCTGGGTGTCATCCCTAGGGTCCTCGCCATGGAAGGCCCTCCCTGGGGCTCTCCGAAGTGATTCCGACATCCCTCACTGAACCAAACTTCTGCTTTATGAGCTTGTATTTCTGTGCATAAGTCATGATTAATTGACATAATTATTTCTTTGATATTGATTCCACCTGATGCTGTGAGCTGTCCAGGTGCAGGAGCATGGCTACACCCTGGCCTCCCCACGCCCAGCGGAGATCTCTGCCCATGCGGGGACGCAGACGCTGTCTGTAGAGTGGACGAATACTCGGGACAAAGAGTGTGGTGGGGCGGGGCTCTGGGAGCACAGTGGGGCGGGGCTCAGGGAGCACCGTGAGGCGGGGCTCTCGGCTCTGCTCCACACCACTACCAGGCCCCATGTGGTCCAGATCAAGTTTCAGGTGTATCCTCTCATCCTGTAGGAAGGCAGCCACACCTGGCAGCTACCGGCCAGCCCCCTCCTAACACAACACACTGGTTCCAAAATCAGGCTCCCTCTATTCTAATCAATCTGTTCACGGGTAGGGTATCTGCATCACTGATTCTTCCCCTAATGTGTGTCATGTCAGGGTGGAGCATAAAATCTGAAGGTCATTCGGACCAATGCACCATGCGGGGCAGGGGTCGAATACTTCATCTGTCTGTCCCCAGCTCTTTGCCTAAGATGTCCCTCAGAGGCGCACAGGTCAGCAGCAGTTGCCAGGAAGGTGCATTGGCCAAACCAGGCCTGATTTGGATTCTGAACTCACCACTTGTGGGACCTTAGATGAGTTGCAGAAGTTTTCTGAGCCCCTGTGCCTGCAACAACAGCAACATCTGCCTCCGGAGGCTTCCTAAAGACAGGGACTTGCGCTGCACATTATGTAACCCAGTGCCTGGCACCACGGTCTGGCTCAACAAATGTTAGGTATGCTCTGATAATTTGTCCTATTTCTGGATGTCCATCTGTTGCCTGCAACCTCCGCCCATCTGCCCTGTAGTCCCTGTGGCCATTCGAAATCGACCTGCTCTGCACCACACATGGCAGCCCATCAGGCTCGGGCAGGAGCTGGCATCCTCCGAATCCTTCCCCTCCCATGGACACCCACTTCCATGGCAGTCTCACCCTGTGGAGCACACGCTTTACCAGGTGCCCGCCAACCAGCCGGAACCCCTCATCAACCCCGCCTTGACCCATGCTCTGGGTGCCCCTGCGTTCACCTGCCCTGAGACGCTTTCGCTGGGACTGTCTATGCCCCGAAGGCTGTATATGCATTTTCTGATTTGCTGGATGCCAGAGTCTCTCCTGAGCTGCAGCATGTCTAGCGCTTTCTTCCTGGAATAACTTTTTACTCAGAAATCAGATGGGAGGATCTCAGTGTTGCTGTGTGGGGTGCAGGGGAAGAGCTGCTGTGCTGAGGCCGGTGAGTCACCCCGTGGCCAGCACTGAGGAAAAGGCGCCTGGTCAGGGACCCCACCAAGGCTCCCAGGGAGAGCAGCAGCAGGCCAGACTCCTGGTCCGGAAAGGACTCCCGCCCTTGGGGACCCTGGCCCCCGCTCGCCGTGCCTCTGCCTGCACCCCCAGGATTTTCCACTCGGTGGTGGTCTCCTGGCCAGGCCTGGTCTCCTGCCCCACCACAGGGAGAACAATGCCCTGGGCCCCTCTGCCACACCAGACCCCCGTGCTTCCTCCTTCCCTGGCTTCCAGGTGAGAGCGGTTGGCCCTGTCCCCCACACCTGGACCAGCTCCTCACACAGGGCCAGCCTCCCCGAGGCCAGGCGCCCTCTTCTAGGTAGGACCCAGGTCGCTGTGTGGGAATACGCGTGTCTCTCTGTTGACATTTAAATAACGCCATCTTTCCTCCAGACCTGACGGCTCACATCCTCTTCCGCCAGGGTTCTGCATGGCTGCGGGGACTCCCTCCACCAGTGGCCTCGGCACATCCCTGTGACTTACAGAGAGGGGTGTTCCTCCTCCTCGGTGCGGACTCTGAGGCTCTGTGAGTTGGTGGCCTTGTCTGGGCCCACAACGAATCTGTGGCCAACTTTAACACAAATCCAGCGGCCTGAACTCGAGGAGGAGATGCCACCCTAACACCTGAGGGCACGTGATATTCAGAAGCAGTGTCATTGTCCCTCTCCCTGGTAGGTATGAGGCAACATGTCCAGCAGCGTGGAGACCCAGTTTCCCAGTTTCCACTTGTATTGCTCTGATCGGAGAGTTCTAACCTAGAGTTGGGTTTCCAGAGAACCAGCCTCCGCAATCCACCGGTTCCAACACACTGAATACAACTGCTGCCCGGCGGCCTGTCCACAGAAGCCCTGGTCCCATTGACTCCCAGGACTCCATGCGGGCAGAGATGGCACAGGCCCTCCCTCTGCCAGGCAGGGTTAGCAGTTTGACGGGGTGGTGTGGTGTAACCCCTGGGAGGCAGCAGAACAGGCAGCACAGCCACATGGGGAGGGCGTGGAGGGGGGCAGCACTGCAAGGTTCCTGAGTGGATCACCATCGACTCGCTGATGCGTTGACTGCAAGGCTGGGTGACCGCAGGCTTTGTGCCCACCTGGCGCCCACCTGGCACCCACTCCACTGCTGAGTCCCCCAGCCCCCATTTTTTTTTTAAAGAGAGAGAGGGAGAGAGAGAGATAAATTTTTTAATATTTATTTATTTTTTAGTTCTCAGTGGACACAACCTCTTTGTTTGTATGTGGTGCTGAGGATCGAACCCGGGCCGCACACATGCCAGGCTAGCGCTACCGCTTTAGCCACATCCCCAGCCCCCCCATTTTTCCTCTTAGCACACACACCACATTCTCTCTTCCAAATAGTGTCAGAGATTCTACTCACGGTTCTCACGCCAGCCGCCCGAGGGTCAGAGAGTGGTGCCCTTCTTAATCCCACTTTGCACCTGAGGAAACTGAGGTCCCCAGGGCTCAGTCCATTGTTCAGCATCAGACCATAAACAAGTGACATCTGGACCCGACTCCCGGTGCCTGTCCACAGACTCCAGGGCAGTGACGGTGGCCTGACGAGCAGGTGTATGGCTGCCATTGGCTATGGTGGGGAGAGACGACTCCTGCCTCCTCCTGCTTCCCCTGAGCCTCCAGAGCTGAGGTCCAGAGAAAGCCTCCTCAGTATCAGCACCTGCTCACCAAAGCCACCTCATGCACACATAGGAGAGGCTCACAACCGAACTGCATAGCCCCCCAGCCCAGGAGAGAGGGGACAGACACAGCTCACAGGGCCAGGAAGCAAGTGGGACATTGAGGAGGACTGGCCTGGGGCCCCAGGAATCCAAGGCTTCCCAGGCCAAGGAGGGAGCCCCTGCCTTGGGGCCCAGCTCTGGGGCCTGTTGAAAACGGGCCGGGACACCCCCAGCACCTCCAGGAGGAGCCGCCTGCCCACACCTTGCCCCAGGTGAGCAGCAGAATGCATGCGGCTGTCAACAGGAGGCCTTTGACAAGCCTGGTCCTGACAGCCTCGGAGACCTGCCCTCCCAGCTCTGTGGCTATTTATAACTGCGCTCCATCGCCCAGAAGCAGGAGAAACACAAGGAGCCATGTGGTGCTCGATGGGTGAGGCGCAGTGCAGAGACACCTCTGGGGACAAACAGGGTGCCAGGTCCAATCCCAAACAGAAAGACAGCTGGTGCCTGGCCGGAGCCCCAGCCCAGGCACCCCGGGAGCCACAAGTGCGGAGGTGAGGCTGGGCCCAAACGGGTCAGCACCTCAGTTGCTCAGCAACATCCTATGAAAACCCGAAAAATGCTGACACCCGGTCCCACCTGGGAGGCTCTGGGCTGAGAGACCTTGGAGGTGGCCTGAGCAGCAGGATGTTTAAATTTCCCTAAATAACTCCAAGCAGCAGCAGAACCTGCAAACCACTGGGTCAAAACCCAGGAGCAGATTAGGTGATGGAGGGCTTAGTCCCTCTTTGGGGCCTCAGTTCCCTCCTGGAGAACAAGTGACCAGGACTGAGGAGTAGTCACATTTCTTTCCAGCCTGAGTCTCTGTGGTCCTCAACTGCGATACCTTATGTAACTTGTGATTTTTACTCAGAGTTATTTCTTAAACCAGGGAAGAAAATAACTACAGAGCAAAATAGGCAGAGCTGAGCTCTCTGGTTTCCAGGCCGTGCCGTCAGGGGGCAGGCCAGAGGCCAGCCAACTGCCAGCAGCAGGCCAAGCCACTGGAGTAGCAGCGCACTGAGCCGCTGGAGTAGCAGCGCCCGCCCGCGCGCCACGGAGACGCGTTGACGTATTAAGTGGGCCTGACGTTTATTTATTTCTATGTGGTGCTGAGAATCGAACATAGAATTTGGTGGGAAATGGATGGCATTAGAGCAGATTATGCTAAGCGAAGCTAGCCAAGCCCTAAAAAACAAATGCCAAATGTCTTCTTTGATATAAGGAGAGTAACTAAGAACAGAGTAGGGACGAAGAGCATGAGAAGAAGATTAACATTAAACAGGGATGAGAGGTGGGAGGGAAAGGGAGAGAGAAGGGAAATTGCATGGAAATGGAAGGAGACCCTCAGGGTTATACAAATTTACATACAAGAGGAAGTGAGGGGAAAGGGAAAAATAATACAAGGGGGAGGAATGAATTACAGTAGAGGGGGTAGAGAGAGAAGAGGGGAGGGGAGGGGAGGGGGGATAGTAGAGGATAGGAAAGGCAGCAGAATACAACAGACATGAGTATGTCAATATGTAAATCAATGGAAGTGTAACTGATGTGATTCTACAAGCTGTATACGGGGTAAAATGGGAGTTCATAACCCGCTTGAATCAAAATGTGAAATATGATATATCAAGAACTATGTAATGTTTTGAACAACCAACAATTAAAAAAAAAAAAGTGGGCCTGACGTATTAAGTGGGCGTGTTTCTGTCTGAATTGCCGGTGCTTCTGATTGTGACATCCACTTCTTCACTGCTCGGTGTCCGCGGCAGCTTTCCCAGCCCATTATCCATCATCATTCCATCCAGAGAGAGCACGAGCAGCCTTTAGAGAAGACGGGAGCCTCCCGGGAAGGTAGGAGTGCTCTGTCCTGTGAAGAGCTTCAGAGATGAAAGTCCAACAAAACACACAGGCCTGGGAGGGGGCAGCTCCTCCTGCCATCCCCCTGCGTGGCCGCTGAGGGTCCATCTGCCTCCTCCACCTCTGGAAGCTCACAGCCCGGCCTCTGCTGGTTGTTCATAAGTCCCCGGGGTCGCTGCAGTGGCATCCTGAGGGGTGTGCCTGACCCAGCCTCTTCCCTGGGGCTCTTTGATTGGAGGTCAGCAAGGAAATCAATCTAATCCTGACCTCCCCTCCGCAGTGGATCCCCCAGACCCTCAGCACCACCTCTGAAATACAGACCGACTCTGAGGTCCTGGGGCCTCCCGGGGGCCCATGAGCACTGTGAGCAGGCCACAGAACAGCCCACTGCTTCTCCTGGGATGGAAGTGGCCTGACCCAACCCCTGCCACCAGGTGAGTGGCCGGTCCCAAAGTCACTGCTCCAGGGTTCTTATGAGGGGAAGAGGAGACAGGAAACAGAGAAGATGGGAATGTGGCCATGGACACAAGTCTTGGAGGGAGGAGGACCATGGGCCATGGAGCATAGGTGACCCCAGAGTGAGATCCGCCAGGACACCCCCCAGCACCTCCAGAAGGAGCCGCCTGCCCACACCTTGCCCCGGTGAGGCCTGGTGTGCCCATTTCACCTCAAGAACTGTGAAGACAATGAACTTGGGTGGTTTCCAAGCCACAAAATCTGTGGTCACTTGCTACAGCAGCCACAGGCCACTGACTGACGTGGTGCTTCAATCTGTACCTGGGCCCAGGAGGACCTGGGAGTGGCCCTCAAAGAAGAGAGGCCCAGGCTCTGCTCTGCAATGCTGGGGTTCTGAGCTGCGGCACTCCTAGGGTTATGCAGCTGCCCTCTGGTCTGCTGTGGCCACTCCGACCTGCAGCTTCTCACGTCCAAGTGGCAGAGCAGTAGGCATGGTCCTGCCACTTGCCAAAGTGCCTTGTCCTGTCCTGACTCCACTCAAAATTGACCCCTCCACAGAGGCCTGAGCCCAGTGCCCAAAGGTGCATGGTCTGCCCCCAAAACCTCCTCCCCATCAGAGCCTCTTAGTGTCTGGAGTGACCAGAGGCAGCGGCATGGCCGTTTCCTTGGAGGGAATGTTTAACACATCATGAGCCACGACTCCCCTGGAAGTACCACACTGTGGCTTCCTGCAACTCCAGGAGGTGCCATTCCTAGCTGTACCCTGCTCAGTCCTAGGAGACAGGGGAGGGATGATTCTCAGCTTACTGCACAGTTTAGTCCAGTCCTGTCCTGGCCCAGAGGGCACCAGGCATCATTAGGAAAAGAGGGAGCAGAAGGCCCTCCAGGCGAGGACCAGCCAGACAAAGCTCAAAACCCTCTGACCTGGGTCTGGCCCAGGTGACACAGCCCTGGGCTGGGTGCAGGGAGAAGAGGCCTCTGTGCTTGAAACTTTCAAAGGAGGTGAGGACGCAATTGAAGGTGGGTTTAGGTACCCCGGTGTTTGTCCCAGTTTCTGGTTCGAGAAATACTCCCCCCACCTCGTTTTTCATTTTACACAAGTAAACATCTTTTAATTGAAGCTCCTGGGCCTTTAACATTATTTATAACTCCACGCAGATTCAGAGCCTCATGGAACTCTGGTCACATCTCATAACCGGTGATTCCCAGACTGCTCCCTAATTATTTGGGAGATGTTGTGTAGCATCAGTAATTATAGAGTTGATTTGAAAATGAGCAATCGGAGTTGCCATTTCAAAGGGAGCTGCACAGACGACGTGCGTTTGGACATCAAAGTCTCTTGGGAGCAGAGCTACCAGCTTCTACCTTCTCCTTCATCTCCAAGAGGCTCCTTGCTGAGCTCCACCAGCCCTTGCCTCATTCCCGGGTCTAGAGTAGTCGCTGTTTAATGGGGTGGAGTGTCCTTTATGAAAAATGCTCAGGGCCAGGAGTGTGGCGGGTCTGAGGTGTTTTCAGATTTTGGAACCTGTGCATATGCACAGCAAGGTGCTAGAGGACAAGGCCCCCGAGACTGACCACGCACAGGTGTACCTGGTGCACGAAGCCTGGTGGCCATTTTACACACATTGATAATTTGGGGTAGGATATGAGTTTTCATGGTGTGGAATTTTTCACGAGTGACATCACATTCATGTTCAGAAAGCTCCAGATCTGGCAGTCTGGATCAGGATGCCCACAGCTGTGGCCCTGCCCATCTCTCCTGTGTCTCCTTTGAGGCCCTGTCTTCCACCAGCCATGGTCCCCTCTTCTGGAACTTTGATGGAATGGAAGCCCCCAGCTTTTATGACAAGAACTTCACACAGGTGCCCAAATCCTTGTGCTTTGGGGCTCCTCCAGAGCCATCCACTCAGTGGCCACAGGTGGGCTCCAGGGAGGCAGACAGACAAGTGTGGAGTGCTCCAACCAGCCCTGGACTTCTGAAGACATCGACCTACTTATCCCAATGTGTCTCTGCCTCTCGTTTGCAGAGTCCATGGGCCACCAGGACCACTGCTGGGCAGTGGCTCTGGTGGGCACGGCGAATGGCCGCCTTGGGTATGTGGAGTCAGGAAGGCCCGGCCTTCCCCACAGGCCTCTGGTTTCTGTCTCGTGTTCTCTGTCCTGCCTGCAGATGCCCATCTCCACTGTAAATTCACCCACCAGGGGGAAAAGCCACCAAGCTCCTGCCCTGGCCCAGGGGACCCCACTGTGGCCCTCTGCCAGCTCTCTGCCTGCCCTGTCCCGGAGTCTCTCTTCACCTGCACCTTCACACTTCAGCACCTTGGAGAGATGCCCAGCAAAAAGTCTGTGGGCTCAGCCTTGGACCCTTTCACACAGGCCGCTGGTGTTGGCCTCAACCTTGGCCCATGACAAGCCTCGGGACACATCCCAAGAAACAGGCCTTCTGCAGGATGCAGAGGGTCACAGCCATCCTCCTGATGTGGTTGACCAGCGCAGGGTGCTCAGGTCGTGCACTGGTGCAGAGCCTCAGAAGACACATGCCAGGAAGCCCATGGGATCTGGGGGAAGCCACCTTCCCAGACTCGACACGGAGAGCAGGTGCCCTGAAGGAAGAGTGCTTCCCCTCCGCCCATCAGTCAGAGACTCTCTTCTGTGACCAGAGCTGCTGTGAGGGTGGAGAGTCCAGCCAAGGCCTGGGAAGTCACCTGCCAGCCATACCCAGGAGAGCAGCCTGTGCCCAGAATGGCTGGGAGGGTATGCACTGTACAGCTCCTGTTGGGCCCTGCCCAGCTCTCAGCCAGGGCGGGGCACCCGCTGTGCTGCTACTGTGCAGGGTGGCGCTCTCTGCCGTCCACCCACCTGTCTCCCTCAGGTGTACCTGCCCCCTCTGCTGTGCCCAGATGGACCCCTGGACACCATGCAGGGAGGAGCAGAGGGCCCACCCACAGCCTCCTGTGGGAGCCAGTAGGGCAGAAGCCGACTGTCCACTGAGCCTTGCTGACAGCAGGGAGTGTGCAGTGCCTGCCAGCTCCAACTTCCATCACTGATTCATCCCTGGGGACACCAGGTGGGATGCAGTTCCTCTCTCACCGTCCCTGCAGGGGAGTCAGCACACTTGGCTCCCATGCAGGGGCAGGCTGTGGCAGGGGAGCCCCCTGTGTGTGTCCCATAGAAGCTGCAATGGGTATGTGTGTGTCTGTGTGTCTTTATGTATGTGTGTCTTTATGTGTTTCTGTGCATAGTGTGTCTGTGTGTGCATCTATGTGTGCATGTCTGTGTGTCTTTATGTCTGTGTGTATGTGTGTGTGTCTGTGTCTGTGCATGTGTATGTGGAGAGAGCCGTGACTCTGGGCTGCCCTTGAGGCATCCTGGCTGTGGCCACTGCCGTCCATGGGTCCCAGCTTCTCTTCTGAGTGGGGGCTGGGAGCAGCTCAGGGGCAGAGGACTTGCCTGGGAAGTGCAAGGCCCCGGGTGCCACCCTCAGTACCACAAATAAGTAAATTAACGGAAGGGAGAGAATTGCAGCCTCCCGTGGAGTAGGGGACACCTCCTCACCCCCAGGAGGAGGCCTGCATCTCCGACCCCAGCTCAGACAAGGACAGGGGAGCAAAGCAAAACACTAAATGCCCAGAAGGAGACCCTCGATGGGCAGTAAGCCACGGGGCAGCCCACACACCCAGCACCCGTGGGAGTGTGTGCACCCCAATACAGTGGGCTGACGAGGGGGGCAAAGGCTTGGGGGGCTGAAACATCAGTCAGCTGATTGTATGAGGTCACCAGTTTAATGAGGGAAATCAGTTGATTACATCTCCTGAAGGAGAAGAGCACCCAAAATGACTGTGTAAAACTCCCAGTGAGAGAACCACATACACTGTCACACTCACTTTCATACTCTCACACTCTCACATTCACACTCACATTCACACACACTCACACTCTCACAACACACTCACTCTCACACTCACACACACATACACAAACAACTCACACACACTCACACTCACTTTCACACTCATACTCTCTCTCTCTCTCACACACACACACACACACACACACACACACAGGTCAGAGAATCTGTCCCTAAAGCTGTTCCACCAGGACACTGGCCTCCTAAAGCAGTGGATGGGAAGGCAATGGCCTCATCCACCACAGCATGGTTTGTGGTCTTCTGTCCCTGTGGGTTGTCTGTGCTGGGGGCTTGTGACTTCCCAGGAAGTGGTGTATTCACCTGATTGTCACCGCTGTGTGAGGGCATTTGCAGGTCCGCCCATGGGTTTTTTCACGTTGGTGAGGTCTGTAGCGTTGGCTCCTGTTTCAGTCCTGATCATCCCTGGTCTTCTTTCTTTTTTTCTGTTTTGTATACATTTTTCCTATTTTTGTGTTTTCAACTTTATTAATTTCTGCCATCTATTATTTCTCTCCTTTTCCTCAGTCTGGATTTGAAGGCAGAAGTTAGAGATTGGCTTATATCTTTATTCTCTTCGAGGTAAGATGTTAATGCTGTTAATTTTACTCTAAGAAAGGCTTTAGCTGCTTCCCACAAATTGTCATAGGCTACATTCTAATTTCTCAGTAATCTCTCTTGAGTCTTGCTTTGTGACCCTTGATCCATCCAATGGTATATGGTTTACTTGTCAATCCTTTGGTGAATTTCTTCTTGATTTTCTGTTATTTTTTTCTTATCTAACTCCATTATGCACATACGTGGTGAGATTTCGGCCCTTTGACCTCTGACATAGGATATGGCTTCTTTGGTACCATGTGCCCTTGGAAAGTGTGTGCATCCCAGTTCTGGTAGTGGTGTTGCTCTCAAGACAAGGGACCCCATGGCTGATGTGTTTTCCATCCCAGAGAAATCTGCTCTCTGTCTACTTCTTCTGTCCACTCCTGGGAGGGGTATTAAAGCCTTTGACCAAAGTGCACAGGGGCTTGTTTCTCATTCTGACTGTGTGGCCTTTGCCTCAGCTTCTCTAAGTGCTGTTGCTGGGTGCATTCACGTCTAGGATGCTGGGTCTTCCTGGTGAGTCGGAATTCAATTGTCATGTTCTTTGTCTCTGGTGATTCTCTCTGTTGTGGTCTGATTTATCTGATGTTAGATCAACACACAGTGCAGAGATGAAGCCTCCCCTCTCACTACTCCAAGTCGTAGGCGTCTTATCATTGCATCTACATCCATTGAAAGCCCATCAGGCAATGGGATAATTTTGCTTTCAATTGTCAAGAATAATTTAAAGAATTCAATGGGACAGTAGTCTATTGCATTTTTTCGATTATCTACCGTTCCCAGTGATCCTTCCTCCTTCCTGATTTTCTCCATGATTCCTGCAGGCATTATTTCCTTTCTGTCAGAATTACTTCCTTTATGAACAGTTTCACAGCAGACCTGAGAGTGGATTCTCAGCTTTCCTTCATTTGAGCAGAGCAAAACTTCACCTTATTCTTGAAGGGATTTTCACTGTATTTAAATTTTGTGTGATCCTTTCTTCTTTCATCAGTTTTAAAATGTCATTTCACTTCTTGCTGGCTTCCACAGGGTACAATGAGAAGTCTGCACTTAATAAAATTGTGTCACTACAAGTAACACAGGCAATTTTTCTTGATGCCATCAAGACTCTTTCTTGTCTCTACACCTCATCAGTTTTATTTTGATGTGTTAGGTTGCATATTTCATTTTTTAAAAATCTTATTCCTCTATGTTGTTCACGTTGGATAATTTGTATTATTTTTCTGTCAATCCCAGTCTGCCATTAAGCCTATTTAGTCACTATTTAACTTTGATTGTTATATTTTTAACAAAGTTAGTACCTGGTTCTGCTTTATAGCTTCCAGTTCTTTCCGGAGGTTCCCCCCTCCCCGTTTGTTTTAGAATGTTTGCCTTTCCTTGTTGGAGCATATTTACAGGAGCTGCTCCACCATCTTTGTTAGAGGTTCATCTGCTTCATGCAGTGTTGCCCTTGGTGGTTATTCCTCTGCAGATTGGGATTCCTTGGGTCTTTGCATATTTGGATTCTATCCTGGGTGTTTTCCATATTTCTTTATGATATGGTGGGGGGGTCTTGCTGAAATCCTACAAAGTGTTGATGTCTTTGTTTCAGTTAGCAGTAAGCCAGCGGACTTCAGGCCTGCATTTCCAACAAGACTTGGTTGTGGCTGGGGAATCAGGACATGTGTTAAACCTCGCAGGGCCAATTGATTCATCATGCTTGCTGTACCCAGGGGCAAGTCTGTGTCTGGAAGGTGGGCAGGCTACTGTGTAGATAAGTTCTCAATGTCGCAGAGACTGTCTGGGATGAGGTGCACTTGCACACATCCCAGGCATGATTCCGGGGCTCTGGTGCAGCCTCCCTCTCCACAAGCACCTTGGAGCTTTTCCATTCCCTCTGGCTCCCTGGCCAGCTGCCCCTCTGCACACAATTTGCAACTGCAGCTGTGTATGGAGCCAAGCTGGAGGAGGGCATGGGAAGAAGCAGAGTGAAGGGGCTTCCCCACACTGGTGAGATCCCAGACCCTCTTGTGGGGGTCTCCCTCCTGAGGCTGTGGCTGCTATGGGCTCGCTCTGAGGCTGCTGAACTATTGTCAGGGATTGTTCAGGGGATGGAATATGGAAGATCAGAGAAAAAGGAAAAGTAAAGTGGGCCATTCTGCACTCCCTCTGAGCTGTCATAGGCACCTTGTCTTTTAGCCAAAGCTGGAGAGTTCTGGAGCCTTCTGTGCCTGTCTCAGGTGGCCACTCCTGGGTTCCACACTGCACCAAATTGAGGCTGAGGAGTCCAGAGGACACCTCAGTGCCAATAGGTGTTTCTCTGGATTCTGACCATCCCTCCCTGATTGTTCACTTCTACTGGTGTCCTAACTAGGACATTTAATTCCTTCCATGGGACACAGAGTGTGCTCACTCTGATCCGTCTGAAACTAGGACTGCCACGCTTGGCTTCTACTTGTCCTGTTGCTCTGTGGAGCTGTGGAATGGTACACACACACACACACACACACACACACACACACGCGCGCACACTACCATCAAAGCTGCAGCTTCAGTCAAGCCTGGCAGAAAGACTAACATCTGTGAGGATCATTGAGAGGAATCAAGAACCCACTCCTCCCTGGGGTGGCTCATGGGACCTCCACAAACTGCATCCTCGTACTGCCAGAGTTAGACTGCAGCCCCGTGTGCCTGACCTCACGTCTCCAGCTGAATCCAGGTGGAAACACACCCAGCGGAGGGGGGTGCCCTAGCGAGCTCTCCTGCTGCACCCTAGATCAGAGCTAGCCAGGACTCACCTCCTCTCACCGACTCACCTCGCCAAATCCTGAGAGCAAGAGGGGAGTGTCAGACTCCTGCATGCCTGCTTTTGAAGTGCCACCTTGCTGAGGGTCAGGGGACCCGGGGCCAGGAGGTGCCCCCACACTCGGGGCTTAAAGGAGCGGGATGGTCAGTGCTGATCACGTCCAACCCCCAGGGGCTCAGAGCCCACATCCCTGCCCAAGCTCGGCTCCAACCTCAGCATCGTTCAGGACCCGCTGAGTGAAGCTGGGCATTTAAGAATCACTTCCCAGCATGCTGAGGTTCTGATGCCAGCGTCTCCTCCCAGGTCAGTGCCCACCACACCCCACAGGTGTTTTCCCACACAGGTGTGATGTGGCTCAACACCTACACCCGGCCCAGGAGGGCAATGTTCACAAAGGGAGGGACCCACGCTCTAATTTGTAGTGGTTTCTAAAAAGCAGAGGGAAGGTGAATGGGGCCTAAGGATTGGCTTCATTGGCTCATTAGTCAAGTGTTCCCTGGACACCTGGTGTCCCCAGCACACAGGACTTTCACTGGTCCTGACATCCACGTTGACCCTCTCTCCTCCACCCTGAGCACAACTTTCATCTCTCCATCTCACGCTTTGCCTGGGAGCCCTCTGCCTGGATGCGTGTGGCCACAGCTCACCCCTGGAGCCGTCTGCATCTCCCACGAGTGTTCTCCTTGGTGAGATCTGGCTCCTGCAGGGCTTCACTAAGGCAAAATGTCCTCTCTGCCTGGAACTTCCACAGGGGGCCTCGGACTCTCCTCACCTCACCTCAGGAACCCATGATGGTGCCTGCCCTGTGGTTGGGTGTCACCACCTAGGGACGGGCTCATCCACAGACCCTGGTCAGCTCCAGTTTATAGGGCACACTTGTGCTGGAGATTTAGATGCTTATTCTTTGGACTCTGCATGCCTTTCCTTAACTAACATTAATCTCCTGCTCATTTGTAGATGGCATTCCAGATTGACATATCTGTTGTATATTTCAAGAATTTACTGGGGGGAGGAAAAAGTCAAATAGATTCTCCATTTCTTTTATGACCAACTTCCAAAGCCATAGTCATCATGGTAGAAGGGTCAATGAAATAAAAAAATAGAAAAACTAAGCATGAAAACCTGTTGACAACAGTTATAAGATGAGATGGAGACAAATCCTCCAGGACTATCAGCCCATTGGGAAGACCTGGTGATCAGAGTAGGCTGCTCTGGTAACAGCAGAGCTCTGGGTACCAGTAGCTTGGGGAGATAAAGAGATCTACTAAATTAGAGTCTTGAACTCACGCAGCTTCCACAGGGAGCTCCTCAGGGCTCCTGGGTGATGGCCACTCCACCATGTTTAGTACAAAAATCACCTGTAGCCAGGTAGGAAAAGTGGTGGTGTGTTGACTTGGAAGGGCTCTCTGGGCCAGAACTGTCCCTCTGACTGCAACTCAGTCGGGTGGCCACTCTAATTTCACAGGCATCTGGACATGCAGTGCCACTGTGTGCCCAGGAGGAGGAACAAATGGAGTTTGGTGGACATCACTGTCCTAGTTTGACTTTGTGGTCACCAGAGATCCACTTATCTCTCTTATTATGCACAAACTCTCCCCCTCCTACTGGGTATGACAAACCAGGTCCTCTGAAGTGACTGCACCAGCTCACAGCCCAGGTGTCCTAGAAACAGCTCAGCCCTCTCCTCCAGGTCAAAATATGGCTCCTCTTGGTCTAGGATCTGGAAAGCAAGAAGACACGTACCAGCCTCTCCCTTGCTGTGCACTACATGTGCCAAGCATAACACAAAGGCTGGGTGAGGGAATCTGCACACAGTGGGCCCTGTCCACGGCAATGACCGAGGAGGGTGCCAGCTCCTCCCATGCTGGGAAGTGGCTCCAGGGTGCTCCCTGGGAAGAGAGGCCCCGTGTCCACTGAGCTCCATGGCTCTGCTCACCTTCTGGGGGGTTCCCATTGTCCACCCCCACCCATGACCACATCTACCCTGGGCACAGGAAGCATTGCCCCCTCGGGGTCACTCAGTTTTCCTGCCTTTTCCCACAGGTACAGGACCAGGTGTCCCATTGATTCTTTGCTGATATATCAAGAAATGCCCTTTGTGGCCATGTGTGAGGCTTGTCTAGAAATAGAACTTGCTAGACTTAGTGGGAGCAAAGCAGATCATTTCCATTAGCCAGTGACCATATTGAATGTGTTTTCCTTAGATGTCACTTATAAATCTCCATTAGCTGTTACTTTCTCTGCCCCCATTCCTCTCTCTCTGTCATTTAATGGCAGGTTCTCAAGGTTAAGGGTGCAGGGGTGAGAGAGTTTGGTAAATAGACAGCATCCTTAATCTCTTCCTTGCTGCCTGGTTAAATTCTGTCGTTTAATTGAGAAGTCTTAATGGGATTTGAAGCCCAATGCCTTTTCAATCTTGTTTCCTGCTGCTTGACCTCCATGAGTACTTCCCCAACCCAAATTTTTGGATTCTCTCTATTCTGTTTAATTTTCATTTGCTGACTATTTAATTATTGCCTGTGCTCGTCTCTTTCCTATAAATCCTTGCCATAAGTGACAGGGGCGGTTGCTGCACTTATGGCAAGTCCCAGCCTTGGCCTGTCCCCACCAGGCAGAGCTCTCTTGGGCCTTGCCCAACCTGACTGCTCCTCCTGGGTCTTTGCTCTCTAGCATGAGCCCATTTCCTGCACTCACAACTGAATGCCATGCCCTGGGCACAGACTTGAGATTTCTGATGCTTGCCCCCCATCTCAATACATGTAACAATCGGGGCATTCTAGGAAGAGAGAAGTGGGCCCACAATTTTTAATTACTTGCAAAAGCAAGACAGCAATTTCTTTCTCAGCCAGCACGTATCTAGTTGTGGCCACAGTACCATGTCACCTCTAACCCAGTTCTGGCCCAGAGTGTCCTCCCAATGCAGGCAGGAGGCCATGGCCCTCTTCTTTTATCCTCTGGCTTCTCAGGGTGCTCTGTGCTTGATAAGGGAGGAGAAGACCAAGAAGGGGCATGTCGGGTGTTTCATGGGTCAGGGCAAGCACCATGTGTTCAGTGGGATGTGGTCAGGTGTCACACTGGGACATGGGGTCAGGCTGAGTGCTCAGGAAAAAGCAGACTGGACTTTCTTGAACAACTGTCAGCTGTGCCACAGCAGGTCCCTTCAAACATTATACCAAAGCTGTTCCTTGTGGGTGTGTGTGCACTGGGATCGGAGTCCCAGGTACAGGGCTGGGGCATTCAGGAGCTCTAGAAAACTCCAGACAGAAGGTGAAACCGGTGCTTCTACAGGAGGAGTGAGGAGGAGGCTTTGGGCACAGAAAGGATTCCAGGCAGACAGAAGCATGAGTGTAGAGGTAGAGGTCACAAGAACATGGAAAGGAGCAGATGTCTAAGTGAGTTGGAACTTCTGGGGCCACAGTTATGTAGATGGAGAGAATGAACAGAGAGGGATGGCCCTGAGGAGAGGGCAGGTGGTCCTTGGGAGCATGGGGATGAAAAGATGATGATGAGGTTGATGCTGGGGAAGAAGGTGATTGGTTGGTGCTGGGGAAGACAGTAGGGAATAGATGCAGGAGGAGGGCAAGGGATGGTTCCTGGGGAAGATGGTAAAGAGAGCTCTGGGGAAGATCTGGGATGGGTCTTGGGGAAGATGGTGGCTGGGTGGTTCTGGGGAAGATGGTGCTGGGTGGTCCTGGGGAAGACAGTGGTTGGGTGGTCCTGGGGAATATGGTGCTGGGTGGTCCTGGGGAAGACAGTGGTTGGGTGGTCCTGGGGAAGATGGTGCTGGGTGGTCCTGGGGAAGATGGTGGCTGGGTGGTCCTGGGGAAGATTATAGGGAATGGATGCAGGAGGAGGGCAAGGGATGGTTCCTGGGGAAGATGGTAAAGAGAGATCTGGGGAATATCTGGGATGGGTCTTGGGGAAGATGTTGGCTGGGTGATCCTGGGGAAGATGGTGGCTGGGTGGTTCTGGGGAAGATGATGGCTGGGTGGTCCTGGGGAAGACGGTGCTGGGTGGTCCTGAAGAAGACAGTGGTTGGGTGGTCCTGGGGAAGACCGTGGCTGGGTGGTCCTGGGGAAGACAGTGGTTGGGTGGTCCTGGGGAAGATGGTGGCTGGGTGGTCCTGGGGAAGATGGTGGCTGGGTGGTCCTGGGGAAGATGGTGGCTGGGTGGTCCTGGGGAAGACAGTGGTTGGGTGGTCCTGGGGAAGACGGTGGCTGGGTGGTCCTGGGGAAGACAGTGGCTGGGTGGTCCTGGGAAAGATGGTGGCTGGGTGGTCCTGGGGAAGACAGTGGTTGGGTGGTCCTGGGGAAGATGGTGGCTGGGTGGTCCTGGGTAAGATGGTGGCTGGGTGGTCCTGGGGAAGACAGTGGTTGGATGGTCCTGGGGAAGACAGTGGTTGGGTGGTCCTGGGGAAGATGGTGGCTGGGTGATTCTGGGGAAGATGATAGGGAATGGATACAGGAGGAGGGCAAGGGATGGTTCCTGGGGAAGATGGTAAAGAGAGATATGGGGAAGCTGGGATGGGTCTTGGAAAGGCAGTGAGGTAAACCCTTGAGGAAGATGGTGGTACAATAGTCCCAGGAAACAAGGGGGTGGGATAGTCTTGGGGTAGAAGGTTTGGGGATTGTCCTAGGGAATATGATAGGGAGAATGGACTTGTGAAAGATTGTTGGGTGGTTCTGGGGAAGATGATGATAGAGACAAGCCAGGAGAAAATGGTTGGGTGGTCCTGGGGAAGATGGTGGCTGGGTGGTCCTGGGGAAGATGGCTGGGTGGTCCTGGGGAAGATGGTGGCTGGGTGGTCCTGGGGAAGATGGTGGTGAGGTGGTGCTGGAAGGATGGTAATGGGGTTGATACTGGGGAAGATGGTGGTTGGGTTGGTTTTGGGGACAATGTGGGGATGGGCCTGGGAAACTATTCAGGGGCTGCTAAATAGCTAAATAGATTCTCTTTGGGACAGTGCTCAGTCATGTCCTCCACCTGAGAAACACATGGACACAGTTCCACTACACTCCTCTCCAGGACCTAGTCACTACCTGAGGCAGGGCAGCTAGACTGGGGGTGGGGGGTAAGGACCTGTGAGAATCTGGGCTGAGCCTCTTCCTTGGCCAAGCTGTTCCCTGAAGAAGACGGTGCACGGCCCTGCTGAAGGCTCATTCTTGTGTAGGTGGATGTTCTATGGTCTCTGCTCTCTCTGAATAATTGGATCCTGCCCGTGAAGGCAGACATAGATGCTCCTGGCTTAGGGTGGGGTCACATCCCCAAAACGCATTGTACATGGGAGACATTGTGAGTCGGGGGACCCACTGAATACCCCTGACCTGCTGAGTACCCTTGCAGGTCAACAGAGTTCACTATGGAACATTGCACTTCCCTTGTGGTCACCCTGCTGCCTGGGAGCTAAGGTCACTGCTACAGCCCAGTCTCATGTGCATTTCACTAATCTAGACTCAGAGTAACGTCCCCTAAATGTGTGCCACTTTCAAACACAGTGAAGTGAATCAGTGGTAAGTCAGGGACCATCTGCGCTGTCAGCAAAGACATCCTCAGTGAACAGGGATGAATACAAATGGACTTCTAAATGCACAATTTTGAAAAACAAAAGTAGGATTTACTAAACTGAGCCTCTAGCTGTCAGTGGAACACAGATGGTAGAAGGGGCACTTGATACACATAAGGTGCCCTGTGCTTCCTGCCCGAGCCCACAGCTCCCTTTGAGCCACCTGCCTTTCTGGGCTGGGGCTGACCTCAGGTGCCCACCCAGGCTGGCCGTTGGCCCCTCCTGGGCCACCTCAGGGTCGGGGCATTAAACCATTAGCACTCACCAGAGTGGGTCCAGAGTGCTCTTCAAGTGTCCTGTTCTGCCACCAACTGTGAGATCCTGGGAGGAAAAGAAGCCAGCCCAGGCCAAGGTCTCCCATCCCACTGTTGTCCCCAGACCTGCCTCCCAGGGTGCCCTGCAGAGGTGGCATGACCCCCAAACCCAGCAGAAACCCCTGTCTCAGAGGTACCCGGGGGAGCCTCATCTACCTGAACAGATGGGAGAAAACAATTTAAAAGAAACATTAGGAGACACAAAGGAAAACAAGCCCTTCTAGAAATAAGAGCTGTGTCACAGGCAGCAGGCTCTGCAGGTGCTGGCTGGTCTCAGGGGGTCAAGCACCTTGGACAAAGAAAGGAAATGCCACATGGGGTGGGCGTTTTCAAGAACTAAACAAACATGCAGCTGCAGCTGCCTAAAAAAAAAAGTAGCACTGGAATCTGCAAACCAAGACAGGAGGGAGGGATGGGGACAGCCTCAGGGCTCCTGGGAGGACAGGAAGAGGCCGTGTCCAGGGAGGGGCAAGCCCAGAAATCTCCCAGCCACAGTCAGGAAAACAGCCAAGACAGCAGCACAACATGGACAGCAGTGTTCGGGTAAGAGGCCCTTTCCCACAGGAAGGCCCGAGACAGGAGTTCCCACCAGCGCTTCCTGGGAAAGAGAAAATTCTCTCTCCCAGAGAAATGAATCTAAATAAATACAAATGGAGAATCCATGACCAGAAAACAGGGAATGAGCACTGAGACTATTAAATACCAAGTTAAATTTAAGTAACCGGGGAGGCTGTGGGCTGGTGGGACTCCAGGCAGAGGAAGAGCCATCGGTACAAAGGACACAGTGACAGCAGCAGGAAAGCGCGGCAGACCAAGGTGGCACTGCTGTCCCCTGGTTGCAGCACAGTGGTTACTCCTGGACGTGACGTTGATCTCTGTCAGGATGCAGGAAGGTTGCTCCCAACCAGGAGCATCATGGCTCCGCAAGGAGGGGACATGCTCTCAACCAAGGGACCCGAAACAACTGGAGACACTCAAGAACAAAATTGAACCCCAAATCCACCCCACAAACCCTAGCTGCAAATGGATCAAGATCTAAGTGGAGAACCCAGAACACTAACATTCTTGGAAGAGAACAGAATCGTCTTTGTGACCTTGACTCAGGCAGGGCCTTCTCATGTATCCCTGACACCTGCAGAACAGCAAAAAAAGGAAAATCAGATAAAGTGGCCTCAATAAGAATTAAAAACTTGTGTTTCAACGATGCCATCTACAAAGTGAAAGGACCCAGAGAATGGGGGCAAATGACCTGCAAGTTGTCTCTGTGGTGAGAGGCTTGTGTTCCAGATGCGGCAAGAACCCTTAGGGCTTCCTTATAAAAAGACGAATCCCACTATTTAAACCTTAAAGGATGGAGCGGATGCTCTTTGAGGAAGAGGTGCAGGCAGCCAGTGAACCAGGAGAGGGTGCCAGACGTCAGAGGGCTCCAGAGAAATCCACCCAGGGCACAGCTGGAGAGCCGATGGCTCAGGATGGCTCAGGATGGCCCGCGCTGGGGAGCATGGAGAGAGGAAGCTGCGGGTCTTGCAGGAGGGACGTCCTCAGTGACTGCGAGGACTGTCTGCGTGCTCCGCAGTGTGAAGTAGAACCACCACGCTGTCCTGCACTGTCCTCCAAGAAGGACGAGCCTGTCTGCAGGAGCAGGCTCAGGGCCCTGAGGACACAGTGGAAAAGACCCACAAGGGCCCCAGCGGTGAGCGGATGAGTGAAGTGTGACCTCTGCAGGGTGAAAGGCTATTGGCAGTAAAGGGAGGACATTGGCTCAAGCCCTGTGCACAAGCCACCTGCGGACACAAGCCATAGCCAAATGCATCACGCACGCAAATTGTTGTCAGGAAGTCCCACATGTTGGGAAGATCTCACCCCACGAGGTGTCCAGATGGAGGAGACAAGGCTGGGTGGGGAGGGCAGAGCTCCCAGCTCAGGTCACTTCAGAACTGACGTTCTCAAGGACGGTAACCCTGCTTTGGGTTGTGTGTTTCAGAGGAGTGGTTTACGCTGTGGCCCTTCTACCTCTTGGGGTCATCACAGAGCACAGAGTAGGTCAGCAAGAGCAAGGTTGTTTCTGCGCAGTCTTAAACAAAGGCCTCCCAGGAGAAAACCTGCCTGAAACTCACAGGTTTTGCCAGCACAGCCGCCCTCCACCCATGGCATCTGACACATGGTGCCCGTCACCTCCTGCCTGGCCTCGCTGCTGCTCACATGGGTTACTTTCTTCCCACGAGTGTGAAGCACACGTTACTGACCCACCACAGGGAGGAACTGAGACAGTGGGTCAAGCTGCTGGCCCAGGGCCACGTGGCTGCTGGGTGAGCCCTCAGCGCCATAGTGCCCCCCGCTGTGCCCTTCCTGCGGGTTCCTGCACCTCTTGCCCCATCAGGTCATGTGTAGCTCTCATACTGAAACCAGATGGCCACGGCCCTCTCTGTCCCAGGAGCCGGGGGACCTGGCTCACACATGTTCCTATCAGTCGGCCAAGGTGCCTCCAATCTGTGCAGCCAAGAGTCAGGGGAACGTCCAAATGGTGATTGTGTTTCCTCCTGGGGTCTGAGAACTGCAGAGCCCTTACTTTTCCATCAGCTCTGAGTCACGTGACTCTCATAATAGTCCTGCGTCATTTTGACAAGTAAGAATATTATTGTTCTTTTAAAATGGAGTGACGAATGGAAAGATAGCCACATAAATAGATAAGTGGATGATGGATGTTTCATAATGGTCAACAGAGATGAGAGACATAGAGATAGACACGCATAGGTATCGACACAGGTTCGGTAGAGGCTGAGATAGGTGGAGATGATACAGGAAGTGAGACAGAGATGGTGCAGATGAGAGAGAAGCATGGCAGGTAGAGAGACGGCAGAACTGATAGGCTGGTGGATGGAAGTGACCCGATGACGGCCAATAAAGACAACTGGCAGAAAGAAGTGACTGGGATGATAGAGAGACAGGTAAGATTGTAGAAATAGGTGATAGAGGAATGATAGATGGACAAGACAGAATGAGAGAGGTGATAGAGGGATAGGTAATAAAAGTACAGAGGGATGATGGAAGTGGCAGGTAGTCAATGACAGACTGATAAATGATACACAGGTAGAGGACAGAGGTGACAGATGGTATAGACAGATAAAGACTCATGATAGAGAGGAATGATAGATATGGATAGGTCATAGACTGACAGATAAGGGGTAGAGATGATGGATCGATTGATAGATTGATTGATCCATCGGACAGGAGTGTAGCCAGCCAGGTTGGAGGCTGGCCTCCGTTGCAGTCCCAGACCTCCTGCCCAGGGCCTGGCCTGAGATCCAGATGCTGACAGAGGTGTCTGGGGTGCTCCCATCCAGCAGGCCTCCTGGAGGTCCCTTGGCAGCCACTGGTGCAGTGGACCAAGCTGGGGACAGGAAGCCAGGGCCTGGGAGTCAGTTTCAAGCCCTCTGCTGCCTGCTCTGACCAGGACTCTTCCCATGGTGTGGCTTTCTGGCCATGGGGAGCCCAGTGCATGAGGAGCAGGTGGCTGTCCACACAGTGTCTCTCCTGCCTCAGCCAGGAGGGAGTGTGGGTGCCGGCGGGACTGCAGGCTGCACATTGTCCACCTGCCAGCACAGGGTTGGGTTCCTCTTGCTTGGGTTCCACTGCCCTTGGAGCCCTGCCCCATGGCTCCTCTTCCTGCATGACTTCGTGGGTGTCCTCTGTCCCGTTGTCTCTCCCAAAATGGGTCAGGAGGCCCCTCTTGCAGTTGTGCAGATTCAGTTCCATTTGCTCCCTAGGAGCTCGTGCCTTCCCTGCAGCCTCCCCGTGGGTCCTTCCACTTGTCCTTTCATCCATCGCTTATCCATTTTTCCGTCCCTCCGAGGTGCCTCGTGGCCCTGCTGTGACTGATGCTGGCACAGGAAACACCCACTCCCACCACTGTGGGAGCCCAGGAAGCTGGAGCTGGGAGGCCTCAGAGCAGCTGCAGCACCGGCCACAGGCCCTTGGTGCACACAGCCACTGGGGATGCAGTGATGTCCTAGGAGTCTCACGAGAGGGAGGGCTGGAGTCACAGGCCCCTGGGGATTCTGCACAGTGCAATAACCCATCAGCAGGTA
This sequence comes from Urocitellus parryii, assembly GCF_045843805.1. Classification (NCBI taxonomy): domain Eukaryota; kingdom Metazoa; phylum Chordata; class Mammalia; order Rodentia; family Sciuridae; genus Urocitellus; species Urocitellus parryii. The sequence continues at coordinate 11,695,730 of NC_135544.1, forward strand.
AGGGCAGGCGGACCTGGAGGCTGGCGAGGGAGGCCAGGCCACATCTCAGGGTCCTGGTATTGCACCAAGGAGCTTCAACATGCCTAGGGTGAGATCCTGCCCAGAGGACCCAGGAAATCAGACCTCCGACCTTCTAGGAGGGACACTGGGGCAGAGAGAGCAGGCAGGGACAGAACTCCTAGTGACAAAGGCCCTGGGACTGGAGAGCAGGGAGGCCAGAGCAGGCAAACAGGAGGCAGGGTGTGCAGGAGGGTGGGACTGGGCAACAGGAGGAGAGCGTCCCTCAAGGTTGTCAGCACTCCTGCTTCAGGGACTCCATGGACAGGGACACTGCCAAGTGGGAACAGGACAATGGGGCGCGGACAGTCTCAGAGGCAGGGTGGGGATGGAGCAGCACAAGCGAGGACCCATCCATGTCAACACAGGACAAATGCCAACAGGAGGGGTCCCCCCCCCCCAACAGGAGTGCAGTGGGAGACTCCTGGCGTCAGCCAGAGGAGGAGCATCTGCAGAAGGGGCTGTGGAGGCTCAGGGCCTCTGGCGAAGGCCGCCGTGGATGGGAGACAGGGAAGGCAGCTGGAGCTGAGGGCGATCCCCGCTGGAGGTGCAGGGAGGTGGCCGTCACCAGGCACAGGGGTGCACCCCGAAATCCCAGAGCCTTGGGAGGCCCAGGCAGGAGCATCCAAGCTCAGAGCCAGACTGGCAACTTAGAGAGACCTGTCTCAACAAGTACAAAAGGGCTGCGTGTAGCTCAGGGGTAGAACACCATGGGTTCAATCCCCAGCACCCCCACAAAAAAAGAAAGAAAGAAAAGAAAAAGAGGAAAGAAAGAAAGAAAGAAGGCCCGGGGATGGTTTGTCCAAGTCAGGTTTAAGAGATACATTGTTGGACTTTAACTATTCTCACAAACACCAAACAAGCAGAGTCCAGCAACAAACCTCAGGACCGCCATCCCCACCTCCTAAATCTGTCGTTTAAAATAAAAAGAATCCCCACCATGTGCCTGTGCAGCAGCCTCACACCCTGCATCCTACCTGTCTGCAGGATGACGTTCTAGAAAGTGCATTTCCCTGGTAACTGGCGTCTGCGGACACCCGGGGGTGGGGGCAGGCCAGTGCTCCATCACTGCTGCCTGCAGTCCTGACTCCTTGCCACATTTCACTCCTCTGCTGACATTTTATGGTAGAAATAGCCATATTCCTGAGAAAGCACCATGTTCTGCCATAAAGGCAGATAAATAGGAGATTAAATTAAAAGTGGAGCACCCAGTTTGGTCTTTGTGGCTAATTTATGAGCCCAGTCCCCTGGACCTTCTAAACATGCGGGCGGTAACGGATGTCTCTGTCCCCAGAGGTGCCCATTCAAGTCAGACTCCCCCGCTCAGTCCTGGCGCTGCCCCTGCTGTGGACACTGTGACTTATCACCCGACTGCAGCACAGCCCGGCAGGCACTGCACCATGTAACTCATGTAACTGCAGTGAGGACTTCCTCCCAGGTCCAAGTTCAGCCTCTTCTCAGATTAAGTGGCTGCAAGGAGGAGACATTTAGTGACTTGGGAACTCCACTGCTATGGCTCTCCAGGGCCCCTCAATCACCAGCCATCTCAGGACTCTGCATGCTCCCTGAGGATGCTTGTGCTCCTGGGCCCTGCTCCCAAGGTCAAGGGCTCTGACTCCCCCTGAAAGAAGCATTCAGCTCACAGTGGCCAGTCCTGACCCATCCTTCCATCCCAGACAGCAGGCCTCTGGGAGTGTTCTAGGAGCTGCTCCGCTTGCTTGGGAGGCACAGGTCAGCTTCCTGCCTGAGGCTCCTGCAAATAATGAGGATGTAACTGCTCCTCCCTGACCAGCAGTGTACCTGCCCCTCTCGCCCTCCTCAGATGAGAGCGCTCCTCTGGGTCTTAGGATGCAGAGACCCCTGCTCACACTTGCCAGGAGAGAAAGGCCAGCAGGGGAGGGGTGCCTCTTGTTTTAACTCCAGTCCACATGTGACATATACACAGGAGTATGCGGGAGCCACCCCTCCCAGCTCTCGCTCACAGTCCACCTGGGGACTCATCGTTGGCAGGGCCTTTCCAGGCACCCAGGCAGTGCTCGCTGCCCTGACTCTGGCCCTGTGTCTCCTGACTCAGGCTTCGTAGAGCCTGTCACCTGACGTGCCCTGGGCCAGCCTGGCTTTGCCTGGTCATTTGTGGAGACGCGGGTTGGTTTCTTTGCTTGGCCACGGGCTGCTGCCTCCCGTGTCCTGAGGGTTCACATCGAGGTGTTCTGATTCCACTGTCAGTGGGACTCTGAGAGGTTCACAGGCCCTTATGTCCGTGCCAAGTGCTGCCTGGAAGTGTGTGTAACTCATGGTGGAATGGCCATGTGTCTCTGGGCGGGGATGCACCATCCTTGGGAGCCACCACTCAGCTCAAGTGGATACTGCTAAAAAGTATTCAACGCTATCCTGAGCTTGGCAATGGCTCTGGGCTCCAGACTGTTCTGTGGCTGCCTCCCCCAGCCACCGCCTCCCCATGGGCAAAAGACTTGGGGTGCAGATTCCCAAGATCCGGAGCTGGGTAGTGAATGCCCCTTCCCACTGTCCCTGTCTGTGGGCATCAAGCAGTTAAGAGAGGTCATGTGCTATAATGGAGGCGTCATGTGCCCTAGTGGAGGCAAGAGAAGCCCAAGGTCAGGACACGGAGGCCACACAAAGCCACTCAGGTTCCCACACCACCACGAGGGTGATCATGGAAGTCCTGGAGCCCAGTCCCCCAAGCCCCGTGATCACAGCAGATCCAGCACAGGTGGCAATCTCCCCAGTCTGTGGGCTTTTGGCCTTGGCGTGTCCTGCTCCACACTCTCATGTCTACCTACCCCGGGACCTAGCCCTGGGTGGCTGCCTGTCAGGCAGAGGCAGGGGAGCTGCGGGCAGTTCCCACAGACGCGTCCTCATGACCAGGGTCACAGGTACAAGGACCAAGGCCAAAGCCTTTCACCTGGCTGAGCCCAGAGTGTGGGGGTCAGTCCCACCCACTGCAGGAAGAAGTGGCAAACCCATGAGGAGGACATACATACAGGGTGAGGACAGAATGGAGGTCCATTTGCCCACCTGCCAGGAGTCCCTAGCTATTTAGGGGTTGCTATAGCATCTAGTCTTGTCACCTGTGTCAAGGGGACTGCTCACTCTGGGGTATGCCCAGCTTGGGTGGAGGCCTGAGCCCAGGGGTCTGCTCCTGCAAGGCCAGGGTCCTCCCCCAGCACAACAAAGCACAAAGTAGTAACAGTCTCCCTGGGGAGAGAGATTAGCACTGGGCGGAACAGAGGAGGGGGCAGGAGGAGCAGTTGTCTGCAGAGGCCCCTCTGCCAGGGCAAAGGCAGCCTGAAATCACTCCCTTTCCCTCATTTGCATTTCTATGGTGTGTTTCATCCCCACACATCAAAGTTCCAGGCTCACCATCTCTCCTGTGGGGTTCAAATGGAAAATGTCATATCACAGTTCTCCTTCACATCTAATTAGGGGAGCTGAATGTGAGGCTTGCCTGGCCTGAAAGCAAACAGGCCTGTCTCCTCCCACCTGCTCCTGGGGGAACGGAGTGGGCTGCCTTCCAGCAGATTCAAAGGAGCGGAAGGCTCAGCGAGCTGGTGATTGGCATCGAGTCCACACACCCCATCAGCTGTCAGGGCTTCCGGACAGCAGCATGGGGCTGTTCACGCTGTGCCACTTGTTGAGACAGAAGAAGGGTCAGTGTGCACCTGGACATCCATCCTGGAGCCTCGTGGACATGTATGTGGCCTTCCGCCGACTCTGGGACAGATCCCAGTCGAACACCCGGGAAGGGAGAGAAAGGGGAGGTGGCACTTGTTGAGCCCTGCCCCTGCTTCAATTGGTGATTGTGGCCTTTGCTTAAAAACAAGTGTCCCGCAGGCCTGGCTTCATTAATCCCCTCATGTAGAGGACTCCACCAAGACCTGAGAGTTGAGTCAAATGGCCAGGAGTGCTGAGCCTGCTCCCAGCCTGGGCTCCCACAGGTGCCTCCTTCTTATCTGGGGACAGTGGTGGCCCAATGGTAGAACTGTTCTGAGGGCAACAACATCATCATCTTAGTCCATTGGACCTTCTTCACCATCCAGGACTGTCCTGTGAACAGCAGAGTGTGTTTCTCACAGTGATGAAGCTCTGGGGCGGGAAGTCTTACTGGGGTGCCAGGATGGCTGGACACTGGGAGAGCCCTCTTCCAGAACACAAAGTCTCCTTCTCGTTGACTCTCTGAAGTCCGTTTGATAAGGACATTACTCCCATTAGAAGGAATCCACCCTGTGATCCCCTTCCAGCGGGTCCCTCCCCTAGCAGTCATTTGGGTCCGGGCCCACATCTGACTTTTGGTGGAAGCAGCTCTCCACCCCCCTTACCATCTACCCAGAGAGATCGCTTGGGCCTTGAAGGAACCCACCTTGGGGATGAGGTTCTCAGTATATGCTCTGCCCACCACATCCCCACAAAAGGCCCTGGAAGGTCTCTGGCCACTGACACTGAGTGAATCCTGGACATGTGGCTTTCACAGTGTGTGCCCTAAGGATGAGAGAGTCTAAGGGCTGGTGTCCAGAGCTGGAGATCTGGGGGCCAGGAGAGCACCCTGTGAAAATGGCATTCTCACCTCTCCTGAGCCAAATCATCCTGCACCAGCATTTGGTGACTCCTCTACCACCCACTGAAATGTGTGTGAGGGCATCAGAGAAGGGAAGGTCAGGGACTCAGACACACTGAGGATAAGCAAGTGGCTACACTCTTGCTAGATCTGGAAGAATCCCATCAACCACAGCAACTGGAGACAAGATTATGCTTAGGCAAATGACTCATGGCTTTTGCATGCCTTACCCTGGAAAAAGAGTGACCTCAACTGTATGGCCAGGGAGGACCAATGTCCTCCCTCTCCTAGATTCCTTTCCTAGATCTGACTTGTGTTCTGATATAGAGAAGGCACCTTGGGACTGGCCCTTTCACTTAGGCTGTGCTTTCTGAGGTGGGCAGGAGGGCAGATCCTGTTCCCATTTCCCTCAATCCTGACATTTCCTGAGAACACCATGGAGGGATAGGGATCCCAGCAAATCATTCTGCAAGAGGCCTCCACAATGAGGCAGAAGTCTAAAAATAAAGACTATGGAAAGCAGAGCTGGACTGGAGGCTACAGGTTTTCATGTATCATAAGAGTTTGATCTAACAGAGAAAAAGACACTGGATAGTGAAAAACTCCATATTCACACATCCATCTATCCACTTATTCATCATTCATCCATTCACCCACCCATCCTCCATCTATTCATCCATCTTCCATCCACCCATCATCCACCCATCATATACCCACCCATCCATCTATCCATCTGTCATCCATCCATAATCCATTCATCATACATTCACCATCCATCCATCATCCACCCATCATCCACCCATCATCTATCCATCATCCATCCATCATCCACCCATCATCCACCCATCATCCTTCCATCATCCATCATTTTTAGCAGTTAGGTGACAACAGAGCAAACAACTGAATTTCCAATGTGGAGATAGAAGAAATAAAGAAATAAGTACAACATAAAGATTTTAAATGAAACACACACACACACACACACACACACACACACACACACACACCCTGCTAGAGAATAAAAGAAATGAAATGGAGTTAGAGAGTGCCAGGGATGGGGTCATGGTGGTTTTAATAGAGGCAATAATGGCGTAGGTCCATGGAGGGGCTGAGGGACTGCACAGGATTTGAGGAGATAGCCAGTGGCCAATACTAGAAAGGAAAGAAATTAAAGCTTAGGAAAGCAAGGAGGGCAGTGACCGCTCCTGAGCTCTGGGCAGGGTGGGATCCTGTTCCTCAGTTAAAGAGATAGTGTCAGAGCAGGCTGGAAGTGGAAGGATGACTGGAATTTTGGACTTAAGTGTCCAGTACTATCTAGAGGTCACACTCCTGCTACAGTGCTCACTATGTGCTGTCCTAGTCATGGAACACACAACAAGCCCATAACACACTTGCTGGAAAAGGTCGTTTTTAAGCATCCATCATCCATCCATCCATTCATCTATCCATCTATCCTTCTATTCACCCATGCATCCAACCATGAACCCATTCACCCATCCATACATACATCCAACCATCCTTCTATCCATACATACATACATACATACATACATCTGTCCAACAACCTATCCATCCATACATCTGTCCATCCATCCATCCATCCATCCATTCATTTATCCATCCATCCATCCATCCATCCATCCATTCATTTATCCATCCATCCATCCATCAATTCATTTATCCATCCATCCATCCATCCATCCATCTATCCACCTATCCTTTTATCCACCCATGCATCCAACCACAAACCATTCACCCATCCATACATGCATCCAACTATCCTTCTATCCATCCATACATACATACATACATACATACTACATACATATATCTATCCAACAACCTATCCATCCATCCATCCATACATACATACATACATACATCTATCCAACAACCTATCCATCCATCCATCCATCCATCCATCCATTCTATTATCCATTCATCCACACATTTATCCTTCTATCCATGCATCCATCCATCCATCCATTCTTTTATCCATTCATCCACACATCTATCCTTCTATCCATCCATCCATTTATCCTTCTATCCATCCATCCATATATCCTTCCTTCCATCCATTCATCCATCCATCCATCCATCCATCCATCCATTTATCATTCTATCCATCTATCCATCCATTCATCCTTCTATCCATCCATCCATCCATCCATCCATCCATCCATCCATCCATCCTTTCATCCATCCATCCATCCATCCATCCTATCCTTTATTGTTCCACCAGGGAACAATGATGGATACCTAAAAACAAAAGAGGTGGGGATTTCTGCAAGGAGAATGGCTAAGAATTTACTTTTGAAAGTGATTCAGTGAAAGAAAATAATGAAAAAAATAGGCAATGTTTTCATGGCAAATACTCATGAGAAAAGAACACAGAAAGAGGGGAAAGAGTGGCAGGGGCCTGGGGTCTTCCAGGGGTTCCCATCTGCTCTGTGCCTTTTGCCCTCTGAGGTCCAGTGACAAGTTTGAGAAGGGGCAGTGCTGGCTTTGGCATTTTGAACCAAGAGTGGCAAGAGCCATTCACCACCAGTTTGCTCCCCACAGGAGTGCTGCAGACCTGGAGGAGAGTGGGAAGGAGCCAGGGTTGGTGCACAGCCCTGTCCCTGGGAACCCTGAAAAGAAGTGAGAGCAGGAGATCCAGCCAGGTGTGAGAGAGACATGGGCTCCAATGCCTGGGAGTCTGGGGATCCAAGCTGTGGCTTTCACACCATGATCTGACCAGGAGGTGGGTGCCAACCTAGGATTTGCCAAGTTAAAATATGAGAAAAAAACTAAGGAAAACTAAAAGGATTAAGATCGTTACAAACAACATCCAAATGGTAAGCAAAAAGGAGGAAAATAAAGACAAGTTGGTTAAACCAATGTAAGGAAAAAGAAAACAAACAACAACATGGCCCACGAGAATGGAATGGGGGCGTGAACCCCGGATTCCACACCCTAGACACATGCAAAGGGATGGGGCCTTCTGGTGGACACAGTTGGTCTCCACCTCGAATAAAACACAAGGGAGTCCTCCCCAAAGCAGGTGTGCCCTGTGTGCCGTCCAGGAGTACCGGGGAACCTGGGATGTGGCCACTCGGGCAGCGGGGGGAGAGTGCATCTCCACCAGGACAAAACCAAACAGAAAGCTCAGGTTCTGCAGCACGAACCACCCACACCGCACAGAGCAGCCTCTGGCGCAGACACCACTGTGAGCCAAGAGGGTGGTTTAGCACAATGGCACTGCTGGCCCTGGAGGACAGAGCAGCAGCACTGAGCAATACCCCCTAGTGCTAGGCCCCCTAATGCTAGGTACCCTTGAGGTAGACACAGCAGATCCAAATGGCACCTCAAGACGCCATGAACCCATCATGGCCAACTGCCCCGTGCCACCAGGTGACTCACGGAGCTGACTGAAGGCCCAGTACACATACTCTGCGGGACTCAGCCACACCAACTAGTTCACCATGGCTATGGCAGCCCTCAAGGGGCACTGGAGAGCAGAATCTTCCTAACAGGTCACATGGCCTGTAAAGTAAATCACCAGGGGTGTCATTGACTCCTTGCAGAAGAAGCTCACAGCCTCTGATGCAGAAGACCCCGAGCGTTGTGAGCCTGCTGCACCAGGAGGCATGGGCAGGACCTCCCTTGTGGCTTGGGAGAGTGCCCCGAGCACAAGCGACACCTGCAAACTTGACCACCTTCCAAGTCCCCAAGAAGTCTCAGGAGTACTAAAAAAAATCAATAAAGTACAGATCATGTTCTCTGACTGCAACTCAATAAAAATTCATTTCCAAATGATTTGTGGGCAAATGGAGATATGTGAATGGGAAAGAGAACATATTTGAAACTAAAAATGTAATGAAAATGCTACTTATGAAAGTGAATGTGATGCTGTTAAAGTAGCACTTGAGAGAAAATTGATACCTTCAGAGTGACTGTTTCTGACAAGGGGAAAAATGGTAAAATTAATGACTGAGATGTCCTCTTCAAAAAATTAGGAAAAGAACAAGATAAAGCCAAAGAAAGGAGAGGGAGAAACCATTTTCATAAATAAATGGACATGAGTAGAAAATGAGTGGCGGAGTGACGGGAGGCCTGGGCAGGCCTGCCAGTCCAGCGCCTCTTCATCTGGGCCTTCTTCCTCCCAGGCTGTGGGACAGGACCTTCCTGTCTCCTGATCAGGACGGGGCCTCACTGAACTCTAGCTGGGTCTGTGTGCCCTACACATCCTGCTGTTACGGGTTGAATTTGTCTCCCAGAAAGGACAATGGAGTCCTAACCTGGAGCCCTGTGAAGGTGGCCTCATCTGAGCCTCTAGCAGGAGAGGTCAAGCTGAAAGGAGGCCATTGGCTGGCTCCTGCCCATATGGCTGCTGTCCCCACAGAAGTGAAACTGGATACAGGCGTGCACAGAGTGCAGTGGTCATGCAAAGACCAGGCTCAGGATCTGACCCCACAGGATATGTGACGGCTTAAACCTCAAGAAGCTGGAGCAGGTCTGGCAATATCCTTCCCACGGTTTCAGGGAGTGGGCCTGCTGCCCCCAGCCCTATTTCCAGCCCCAGAGCAATGAGATGGTGCCATTGTTACCACTGTTGACCAGTGACGAGTCCTTGCTTCCCCAATGTTGAAGAATAACACCAGAGAGCACGCCGAAGCAAGGTCAGAGTAGAAATTAGAAGTTTATTAAAGGACAGCAGAAAAGACTTCTCCAGGAGGAAGAAGGGGACCCAAGAGGTGGAATCCGTGGAAGTCCGGTTGTCTCCCCTTTTTATAGTTTTGGTGATGGAATGTAAGGGGGAAGGGTTGGGACACAGGTGGGCCAAATAAGTAATCTGGGCAGGAAGGACTTCATTATCACTTCTTTGGGATGGGCTATCTCCAAATCTGTTGGGGGCTGTTTCCTCGGTTCCATTAACATTTCTTTGGGGTGGACTTTGATCCACTTTGCATTGAGTTTGCATTGAGTTTGCTGCATGGTTGTAGATAGTATATACTTGCTATTGCCGAGGACAACATTTCTCAGAGATCTCTTTGTCTGTGTTAGGCTGTCTGCTCTGCTCTGACCCATGTTGATGCAGAAAGTTTGAGTTTCAGAGGTCTCAGCCTATGGGAAGCCAGCTATATTGCTCTGGTCATGAGGTGAGAAAAACTATCATGGAAGACGGGTAGTTTGCAAGAAGCCTCTAAACTCATGGCTTCTATGAAGCAGAAAGAAAGGAGAACCAAGTGACAAAATATAATTTCCAAGGACATGCCCGCAGTGACCTCCTTCTCCCAGAGACGCACATTCTCCATTTACCAACCAATGCAGCACTTCTTCCAAATTATGAATCCACCCAATGGATTTATTCATGGATTATGGCACCAAACTCATAATGTGATAATTTCACCTCTGATTATTCCCACATTGACTCACTTCAGCTTTTGAGGTACACTGAACTCCAAAATTTTACATGCCACCCATGATCCCCCAAAGCTATTAACATCTCACCCTGGAAAATGTGTGCAGTATATTTCCAGTAGATGTCCAAATCTAAATAGTTTTAACATTGCCCCAAACTGCAAGTTCAGAGTCTCTTCTGGGACTCAAATTAGACTTTTGGTTTTTAGACCTTGTAGGAATCAAAATGAACTCATGTATAACTAAGGTACAGTGGCACAGAGTAGGTATTTCCATTCCAAATGGAGAAATAGGCACACAGAAAGTAAAGCTGGCTATGATAAAAACCTAAATGTAGTTGGGCTAACAACTCCTCTTTCCCCATGCTCAGCATCTGGGTACATGTTGTGGACAGTGGGCTCCAAAGGACTTGGGCAGCCCTGACCCATGTCCTCTCACATAGGCTAACTGTATCCTTAGACAGAAATCTCCTGACATATAGTCCATATTGCCAGCATCTCTTAGTCCCAGGGGTCACTACTGAAGCTTCAACTTCCTTCTACAACTACACACATGACCCTCTCAGGGCCTACTTACATGAATTCTCACTTTGTTACACTTTGACCTTCCAGGCCGACCTTTGCAATCTTGTGGAAGCCTTTATGACTATCTAACTCCAGGATCCTGCATTCCTGCAGAACCAGCACCACATGCTTGAAGCCAGTGTCTGCCCCCATCTCAAGCAGTAGCCAAGCCTCTGAGGACCATGGAAGGGGCAAGTTTTGTGTGGCTGAGTGAGCACGGATAACAAACTTCCTAGTAGTTTCTCTTCTCAGTGGAATTTGTATATTCATATCTTGTGAACATGATTTGTGAATCTGGCCAATTCCTGAAATGACCTTAAGCTACTTCTCTACTGTGTCTGTGCAATTTTTTAGAATCTCTTTGGTGTCTGTAATGCATTAACAACCACAATTCCGGAGGCCCAGAATTACTCCCCCTTTTCTGACCAAAATGCAAGCTTACACTCTTCCTTGTGCTCCACCTTCTCCCAGTAAACATGAATAAAAGCTGCTAGAAACATCCATATCACTGCTTGAATGCTGTGCTTCCTTGACATTTCCTCCATCAGAGTACTGAGTATATCACCTCCAAATTTAGCCACAGGAATGTGATAGGACATATAGACAATATCTTTGCCAGAATGTAACATAAATGTCTTCTGCTCCCTTTTCCAGCAGAATCCTCCTCCTGTGCAAACTCATGAGCACCAGCAGAATCCTCCTCCTGTGCAAACTCATGAGCACAGTGTTTCCTAGCAACAATCCTATCAACATTTTGTTCTTTAAAGCTTCCACCAGAATCACATGATGAGTTCACTAACAATGTTCAGAGCTTTTCCAGCTTACATCTCTAAACTATTCAAAGTATCTATGCCAATTATCAAAGTCTCCACAAGTTCCTGAACCAAATATTCAGGCAAGTCACTGCAAACAACTCACCTGTTGACACCTATTTCTCTTCTAGGTGGCTTTTTTGTCTGTATGAAAGAGATGACTATAATAATTAGAGGAGGAAAAATTTATCTTTCTTGGATTCAGAGGTAGTTCATAGTCAGCTATGTTCCTAACTCTGGGCCCAAGATGAGGCCAAACATCATATCAGAAGAGTGTTGTTTAAGAAAGCAGCTCAGGCATGGCCACTTGGAAGCACAGAGGAGGCAACTCACCAGGCACAAAATGGAAACCCCTGGGCACATTCACATAGAACTACTTCTTCTAGCCAATACCTACCAGCCTACGCTTGTCTCTCGTTTAATCCTATGCATGCATTAAAGCTCCTATAACTCTATCTTTTCACCTCAAAACTTTCTTGCAAAAAAAGGAGAGTCTTCACAATGCATAAAACAATGCAGCATTGTGACCATTCTTTCTGGTTTAGTCTGTCAGAAATTATTCACTTCTTTCGGTTTCAAATGCTTCATTAATATCCAGTCATTTTTTTTTCTTGTAGACAAATGTTTTACTTAATCCTATTTAAATTTTCCAATTTGTTTGTGGATACTTTTTTCTAAAACTCATATCAGGTCTTGGCTCAGTATGTAAACTAATAGTAATTGCCCCTACTCCTGAGTAGAACATGATGAGGTCAGTTAAATTCAATGAAGAAAGTCCATGTGAATTATTCAATTATATCTTTAGTGGATAATAAAGGCTTGACCTGTGTGCAAGTCCACAGAACTCTAAGTACAGTTGATCACCACCTCCTGGGAGAAGCATCATGTCACTGGAAGAAAATAGAGTAGCCATAAAAAGTCGTGAGTGTTGGGTGGTGTGATATTTGCACTGTGGGAATGTGCCTGAAGAACTTTGATACCAGACAGTTGAGCTAAATAGAGTCGTAAACCTATAACTGAGGTTCATGCCAATGAAAAGCAGGTAGGGTACACCTTTATCTGAACATCATCCCTAACACATTGAGAAGCTGTCCGAAAGTGAAAAATGTAATTGCCAACGTGGACTAGTAGTAATGCAAAATAAAACCATTCCATGAGCATGTTCAACTCTTGTCATTGTCCAAAGATCCCTGTGATTGTCTCCTCTGTTTGTTAGTTCCTCACATATGACACATTAAGAGTGAATGATGGTCGACCACCTCTGTGCAGAAAACTGAGGCCCATGAAATTGTGCTGCTCAGTCTGATGATCTGTGCTGTTCTCCCTGTAACATACAATAGCACGCAACTCTGGCTGTCTTGTACAGAGTTTGCCCAGCATCGTAGGTGCTAGAAACCTTGACTCCTCCATTACGGAGCTGGCAGAGTGTGTAGCGTGAATCTGCAGTGCAGGACAGCTCTTAATCTCAAATGAGCAGTGACTGTCGGTTGAACTCTGAGGACATTTGGGTTCAGTACCTGCAGTTTTCTTGTCCTCAGTCTACTTTGTGCATCTGCAACTTGAAGGTGTAGCCCATTCATCTACAGGGTAATCTGGTTTAAAAGCAATGATGGCACTGTCACTGAGTTGACAGAAGCACTTGTTGTAGAAATTTAAAATAATTATGAGGGAGAAACCAAAAGAATTCCTATGACTAGTTAACAATTGAAATATTTTTGTCTGCTTAAAAAAGTTAAGTAAAGGAGAAATATTTTCTTATGAGGGTACTCAATTTTAGGAATTGGGAGAGAGATTCTAAGCGGTGGGTGTATTCCATCAAGTAAGAGAACATCTGGCCTACCAATGGTATTATAGGAAACCCTTGCCCAACTGACATGTTTTGTCTTTCAAAATTAATGCTTAATGGTACATGTCATCCAACTTTGTGACATGGAACTAACTCGTGCATCAGTGCGTGATAGAACAAAAGTCAGAACAAGGTTGTGTGGAAATCCAGTCTGGCTGTAGAATGTTCAGTCACCTTCTTGGCTGTGGAAATGGAGACTGTCCCAAGGGTTGGATCAGAGTGAAAACTCCAAACCTGCCCTCCATTCCCTGAACAGGGATGGTCTTTATTTATTGGACAAGAAGGAAGCAGCTGAGATGGAGAGATTGCCTGGCCTTACTAACAGCAGTCTAGTGCCACAGTATGGCTGGACACAAAATAACCAAGCTGCCACACAGCCTTGTAGGTTCAAACAGAAACCTTTATTCCCAAACTCTCACCAGCACTCTACCCACACTTCCCAGGAACACACTGCCTCCACTGGGCTCCATGTGACAATTCTCCCAGAACCCTGCAGGAACTCCAAAGTAGCAGGCACGTGAGGCAGCAGGATCCGCCCTAATCCCAGCTGAATCTGCCCTAATCCCAGAGCCACCCTAATCCCAGAGCAGGGTCACCTTTCAACCATTCCCTCTGGCAAAAATGCCAGGCATCATTCTGACTAAACTGTGGCTCTCAACAGTCTAGTAGGTGACTAGCACCACCATGAGAGGAAAATGCAGCCATGTTGTGTCCTCATTTTCCCATTCACAGAAGCCACACAGCGCGGCACATATATCTGGCTTGTTTAGTTCTTGATCTCAGATGCAGATAGATTCTCTTTCACAGCAGTCAGCCACTGCAGGACTTGGGTGGTCTCCATATAGAGCATGTCTCCACCATGAATCCTTTGTTACTTTGAGGAAGTTTGAGTTCCCTGATGGGCCTGTCCAGGTGGTGAGTTCATTTCTGTGGCAAAGGAGGTGGGGCCTGGTAATGAGAAGGAGTAGAAAAATCAGAGTAAGAAAGACACTTCCAAGGAAAAGAATATTTTGTTCATAATATTCTCTACTGGGTGCTTCCATCTTGCCCTCTGTCAGAGATAGCTGCTCAGGTATATTTATTCACAGTTCAAAGCTAGTTGAGGGCAAGTATCAACAAATATTCAACAAGCCTTAGCCTAATTCACCAATGGTTAGCTGAGTCAAGAACCTCATTCCCTTGGTGCTGCAGTGCTCTGCTTTCAACCTGTGATGGACTGAGTTCTCTGATGCTTGGTATTGATCCTTGCCAAGGACAACTGCTATATTTGATGACAAACACCCCACCTGAGGATCACAAGGCCAGACCCAATGTGACTCCTCATGTCCCACAGGTTAGAAAGGTCTTCCTCTAATTGAGATGAAATGGAATGTTTTTGAGAAATAGAAAGCTGCTCTATTCCAGCTTCTTCAATATAGAGAATGTGAAGCAAAGCAAAGCATAGAGTACAGAGTCATGGAAACAGGCACCTCAGGGTTCTCATGAGGGCACACATCATGGAACAGTTTCATGTTCAAAGTCATGGTGCTATCAAACTGTTGACAACTTATATAACTTCATTGCTGCCCTGTTTCTGGCCTGGTCACATTTCCTCCTGTAAAGCCCAATTCTGCTTTCTATGTATACACAACATGCACTCTTTCTTACATTAGTTCCAATCCACTTCGATTTACGCTTTATAGTCATTTTAGATGTTTTCTTTTCATTCTGCATGATTTTCAAACTTTAGAATTACATAAGACTGTTAAGAGAATTTTTATAAGGCCTTTCCTAATTGATCTAACCAATCTTATTGAACCAATCTTGTTGAGCAACAGCTTTTAAAGATTTTAATATATCATTAATGAGGGAGTCAGGTCTATATTATAATAGTTGGAAAATTCATCTATACATGTGAATTATTGAAGTCAGTGTATTTGAAAATGAATGCCAAACTTTTCTTCCTAGTAGGGGAGGGAAGACCACTGAAACTTTCTGGTCGAACTTTATTTCCTGTCTCTCCATGAGAGTTATTTGGAATTTCTAGGAGGAGTCACAGACTTTTCACATTTTGCCACATGTACTTTATCTTGCCTTTTCCTTATTTACACTTTTCCCAACAGAAGAAAATACTCCACTCTTAATACTGTCAGGACAATATATTATTGGCCAGCCTCCAAGTGTGCTTCCCAAATTTTGGAGGTTTATATACATTGGTTTGGAAAATATTTCAAAATCCTTTCATATAGGAGGTAGTCAATAAACCATGTTAAACAAATATATCAAGGAATCTGGGGATGGAAAAGAGGCTTCATTCCATGTCTACTCCCTGAAAGTTGCTATGGAAGCTACTGGAAAGACCCTGTTAGAGGCCAAATTGCATGTAAGTGAAAATGTCTTTGAGAGTAAAGGTTTTATTTTCAAACTATAGAATTCATGATAGAGATCAAAGAATCAAGCCTCTGCTACCTAAGTTGTCACATAGAATTAGTGACAACCTAAATCCTGTGATTGTTTTGTTTCAACTCTTCAGTTAAATTCCCAGATTATATTAGGATGGCATATTGAGTCCCACAGCTTTTCTCACCACTTTTTGATATGAATGAAGAATTTTACAAATTTAAACTTCTTGCATAGGAAAACAGTGTTTTTCAGGAATTTTTAAAAGAAATTAAATATGCTGTGCTTAGGAAACATCACTCTTCCCTCATGGTAAGTATCCTAGGGAAAGCCTCCAGTACATCTTTCCCCACTGGGCTACCTGCTTCCAGGCAACATCCCCATTGTATTAGGAATGAGCTCCTTTGAATAAGACTCTCCTACTGACCACCTCCCAATAGCTTTGTGCACTCTTGTAAC
This sequence comes from Urocitellus parryii, assembly GCF_045843805.1. Lineage (NCBI taxonomy): Eukaryota > Metazoa > Chordata > Mammalia > Rodentia > Sciuridae > Urocitellus > Urocitellus parryii. The sequence continues at coordinate 11,711,822 of NC_135544.1, forward strand.
GCAGGGTGATAACCTATCATGGTCTTCTCATGATACTTTATGAGCTGTCCTGGAACTATTAGCACCCCCTGTTTCTTAATCTTGACCATTTATTTGGCTCCAGAAAACTTTGTCCTGCTGTTTCCTCAACTGCAAATAAGTCAAGTTACTTCTGTCCTCAGAGAATTAACATTTTCTATGGCTTCCATTCAGATTGCTCTTACTTCAGAAATGAACTTCTCCCTCAATCTTTTTAGGTCTTGTGACAAATGTCACCTGAGTTCTCCGCAATGGCACTGACCACCTTATCAAATGCCCTGTCTCTCTCTTTGTCCATACCTTGGTTAACTATTTTTAGAGGACTTATTAGTATCTAACATTAGATTATATCTTTGTTCATTTTCAGTCTTCTTCAGCACAAGCAGCTGATTCATAAAAGAAAGACTGTTTCTCTGTCCCCACATGAATGATTTTGCTCCTGCAGGAAGAATTCAGCCTCTGTGCAAAGACAATCAAGCAAAGGAGTCTTGCCAACAGTGCAAGGTGTTTCTGGGAAACTGAGACAGCACATAGCTCTAGCCCCTAGGTCCAGGTTTTATAGAATCCTCTTTGAGGAAACAAGTGAATATAGGTTATTACAGATTGCTTAATGTGAGAAATACACAAATGGGGAAAAGCCAGTTCCTGAAGGAGACCCTTGCTCTTTCACAATAAAAAATCCAGGGGTTTCACTATGAACCTCAAAATGCTTTGATAATACTTTCAATTTGTCATTACTTATTTCTATGCTTTTTACCTTCATAAAAAGCTTTTAAATAGAAAATTAATTTGTGAATATGTGAAAGTTATTGATTATCTCTTGAATAGAAATGGACTTAATGCACTTAAATCCCTTAGAAATTTTGAAGTGTCCTACAAAGCTGTGTTTGGCAAGGGGACGGGGTTGGACAACTGAAAATAGGACAACCCAGGGTTTATGTAATGATATAATGGAAACCCTCAGGTCTGTGCTTCTCCTAGCCCATCATTCTAACATATTATTTCTCAAAAGGATGATCTATGACCACTGAGCATCCTGAAACTTTTCAGGGAGTCCATAAGATTGCCATGGTAATTTCATGATATCACCAAAGTCTTGTTTACTTCTTTCATTATTTTTGACACAAGTTTATACTTGCATTCACCAGAGGCTACCTGGTTTGTGGTAGTGCAACAGGTTAAATGTAGAAGCAGATATGAAAATGGAGCTATCTTCTATTCAGCCAAACGTTAGAGATATTTGCAAATATGAAAAACAATATCACTCTTCTCACTGAATAGTTTTGTCTTGGAAATGTAGTTTGGGTGGAGTTTGTGTAGCATGCACTCTATTAATTGAACCCAGAGCCTCACCCATGTACAGTATGTGCTCCAACACTGAGTTTTACCTTTAGCCCCAGAAAATGTACTTGTATTTAAAAAGTATTAGTTGATAACCATATAATGAATATATTATTATTTTTTAAATGAACTAACAATTAACAAATTATTTTCATATTTAATGACTTCTGAATTTTAATTTCTAATAACATAAATATATATAGATAATCTTCACATAAGCAAACATTTGAGTGCTGAATAACTTTTAAAAGCAGAAGGAAGCTCACAAAGTTTAAGAACTACTGTTCTAAGACATTAAGCTGTCAACGGATACACTCCAAGTGAATATTTTATAAGTTAAACTTTAAGACAATGAAGACATAGTGAGACTTTGATAATTTTAATTAGCTGATTAATTTTAATTAGCTATATTTCTCTGGACTCCAAGATAATTGTGATTCATTTTTTTGTATTTATTATGTCTTCCTCTTTCCTCAAAGGTTTTTACTATGAGACATTTGTTTCAGCTTGTCTGTACATACAGTTAAATAAAGTCTTGCAGATATGAAACCATGGAAATCGGTGGAAATTTTTCTGTCCTAGAATTGTGGCAATGAGCACAGGGTCCTGAACTGAACTGCCTAGTTTTATTCAACCCTTGGGCTTCCTTAAAATATGGCTTATATTACTAGTTCATTCAAAGTTCTAGTAATATGATTACATAACTTCATACTTACAAAGAATCCAGAATAGCACTAGACACACTTAACAAGTGTTAGTTACCCTTATAGCTAATTTAGTAACTTTAGCTATCATTATATTCGTTACTGAGAATAATATGAAAATAAGACTTGGAATTCTGGAGGGAAACGGCTATTAAAACTTAGGAAATATTGATGAATCAAAGGAATTAGGAATTGGATGGTAAATTAATTCTTCAAATGAGTCAGTTTCCTTTTCTGAGAAATCCTTTATGTTTTCATCCATGAGTGAAGTTCCCCTTCTGGCACATGAACTAGTAAAAATATAATAAGGCTTCATTATGCAGTTTTAATATATAAAAAAAAGAAAACAAAGACTGCATGTTATGAAGACTAGTAACTATTGTAAAGGCAATCTGTTAGCTCCCAAGTATATCATCTCCTAATGACATTGTTTCCCAAGATGGGACACCATATTTAAAATGATATTGCAGGAGGATAAAAGTCCTGACATAGCATCCTGAGAATCAATGAAAACCAGCCTTATAAAAGACAGTCTGTTGAGACCTGTTCTCATTGTTTGCACTAGGACAACAGTAGGAATCATTTTAAATAAAATATCCTAGATCTTATAAAATATTCTTATATCTGCATTGTGACTATGATGACCTGTGAAATGATAGTTTTGCAATTTCTTTTTTTCATCATGGAAAACTGAACCCAAGGCCTCATGCATGCTAGGCCGGCACTCTACCACTGAGCTATATCCTCAGCCCAGTTGATTTTTAATCCTAATCAGTATATGCAGATGTTTATATTGAATATCTGTTCATATTAAAATTAGAGTCACTAAATATATTTTTCAGAGTATCAGTATTAGGTCCAATGTAAGAATATACTTTCAAATATCTGGTTTGGCCAATCATGTTTGAGGTGGTAAGTGCCCCACCATTGGCTGCATAAAACAAAAGTCTACATATCTTCATTAGAAAGAAATTTAAAATCTCACAGATTCATTTAATTCTGCTCTTTACTCTTTGCATTAATGTTCAGCAAACAAATCCACTGCCCTTCTTTTGCCCATGTCAGAAATAAACCTTTCATATGCTGGACAACTCTCATTCAATTATTCAACAAGTTGGCTCTCTGAAATTACTCTCCCTAGATACCATTTTCATTCTATGATATTCTCCTACTCAAAAAAAAAAGAAGGAAAAAAAAAGAAAAGAAAGAAAAGAAAAAGAAAGAGGTCACTGAACTATTAAGTTAATATTTTTGACAAGGTCTACCCTGTTTGGTCAGGCCATTATGATCCTGCAAATGTCCACAGTCATAGTTGAAGTGACTTGGTTATTGTGTATCATGAGTTCACCCTCTTTGAAAGCTGAAACCACAGATTGTGCCTCCCTCTTCTTTTATCCTCCCATGCCTCTTTTCTGCCCCATATATTGTTTTTTTCCTTGTAAGAACATGCTTAAAGCATCACAGTGAACTGTAATATGTTGACTATTTACTTATTTGAGTCATTTAATACAACCTCTATTTCTGCTCGCTGGATATGACCCCTTGAATTCAAAACTTCTCAACTAGATATTTGGACTTGATCCTAAATTGCTGGTTTTGCCTTGATATAGTCATTGTACAGTAATATATCTGTCACTATTTAGTACATTATGAATGTGGGATGGATGATGAGACAGAGAACAAGAGAAGAATGATCAAAAAAGTTACTTATCCTATGTTGAAAACACAGCAAATTACAAGTGCTTATTATTTAAATGAACCTTTGACTTCCAAAAGCTGATATAAAACCATTAAATTTTCAATTATATCTATTAGACATACAGTTACATAAACTATGATACATCTAGCACTATCCCTTACAAAACATTTATATAATAACTTTGAAATCCATTTTTAAAACTCAATATTTTAAGTAATGATTTATTTTTTGTCATTTCTACAAATGTTACTACAAGGGGAAATGAGACCCAAAAAGATAAATGGTAGGAATTAAAGTAGAATAGTCTCTCTTATGCTAGAGGATGCATTCATAAAGCCACATAAAAATATGAATCATCTTTATGGCAATCATTACAAGAATTACTAGGACTAGTCTTACTTTAAGTAAGGAAATAAATTGCTTTGCTCAAAATTTAATCCAATTATTTCTTTACATATTCACTAAAGTTAACAACATTTTAATTGCTAGAGGGCAGCCAAGGACCTTAAACTCTTTGCAGGGAAAAATTGACACGTTTATCATTACAAAATCTCTAAATTTTGACAGTATAATTAGACTAAGTTGCTATAGAAGCTTGTTTGTTTTGATTAACCTGACCTATTAAATTAAGTCAAAACCATCAAATAATTTTTGGCAGGGACTAATAATCCCATGCCTAAGAATACCCTGTTTCATAACACATTAGAGTAGGGATATTTAGGTAGCAGTAAATTATAAAGACACTGTATATATCAGTAATAATACTCATCATAACAAGAGTTTCTATTTTCCAAGGCTCATTACATTTTATGATTTGATTTTCAATTTCATAAGAATTAAATTATCTTCTGTTGTTTTCTTGTTTACATACCTTCTTTTTGTTCATTCAGAGTACTGCCTTTTGGATATTGTTCTAGTAATTTACAGTTTGTGTGCTTTTGAGGAAGATTCAGGAAAAGGAAACAAAACACACACAAAAATTGCCTTTGCTTTTTGATATCTGTAAAATGTTGTTAGAGGAGACATATTTATATTTAAAATTAAATTTGGGGATTATAAGAGTTCATTTGCCAATGTTGCAGAATTATCTCAGTAACATATACAATAGTAACTTGGACTCAAAAAACCACAAGGCTTAAAAAAGTATGAAGATGCACTAAAATCATTAGAGGTTGATAATTTTTTTTACTGTTAAATTTTAAAATTTAGGGGATCCAACATGGCTGCTGGTGCAGAGAGATCAAGTCTCTGACCTCTTCATCTGCGCGGGCATAGGGAGTTGTAAACCATCTAAATGATGTTTGCTCAGGATCACTAAGCAATGCTGAGCTGACGTGGATCTGGGGCAAACAGTCTGGGCCTCTCAGAACACACACCGAGCCCGGATCGGCTGAATTCAAGTTCCCATTGTCCTGCATCTCGCAGCAAACTGCTGTGACTCAGCACTAAACGATCCCACTGAAACAACTGGTCAGCCCTTCTGAACCTGCAGAGGTTAATACCATCCCAGCTTTTATAGGCAGTGGCCACAAGTTTGAGATGGGGCTTGGGGGAGCCAGTCAGGACCCACCCATTGCATTGGTCACCTGGCAAAGGGAACGAACTGTCGCCATTTGCACGGGATACCACCATGGCAGAGAACTGACGTCACCAGAATGCAGTGGAGGAGATAACTACATTGAAACCAGTGGCGACAGGTGTGTAACCCCCTAGCCTTCCCTCTCCACACAGCAGGGAAACCTTAAGGGCCCCTCCCAGCTCTCCCATGAGCGCCATAGTCAGACTGAGGGAATCAGGAGTGGCTCAAGACCTGCGGCGAGGAACCCCCAGCTACCTCTCCCACCATTGCTGACAACTGAGGTCTCTTGCAGCAGCTACCAGGGGCATGGATACCGGAGGGCAAGCAAAATTCGCTGAGGGTTCTTAGCCCCAAGCTCCACAAACTTAGAGTCTGAGGGAATGGCAAACAGGGAGAGTGTGCCCAGTCATTCAAGAAAATAGGGCTCCCGGGAGCAGCAGACCTGTCGTGTAGCCAGTATTGTGGTGAGTGTCACTAGTGAGCGGGGCCTGGCTTGAGGAAAATTGGGGAAGTGACTAGACACAAGAGAATGCCCTAGGCACTCAGGATTGGAGACATGCCCAGTCTGGTAGAAGGAGCTGCTTCACGGTGATTTGTTCTCGAAAACTGAGAGGAGAAGCTTGACCTGGTGGGCACAGCTCAACCTACTGGAAAAGAAGTTAATCAAAGTCTAAGACTGCATTTATTAATTTTTTTTTAATTTCAGTTCTTTTCATTTTCTTTTTCTTTTTAGTTTTTAATTTTTAAAAATATTTTATTATTGTTTTTTTTAATTTTAACTTTTTGATTATTTTTTCTAATTTTATTTCTTTTTTTTACTTTCTATTTTTTTCTTTTGTCTTTTAATTTCTTTTCAATTTCCTTATTTCCCCCTTCCTTGAATTCTACCTGCTTACTCTCATTCTCTTTAGTGACTTCTTCCCTTCCCTTATAATGCCTTTCCTCCCAAGCATCAAATAAATTTATAGGAGTAAACAGTAACTCAGCAGTCAAACAGAACAAAAAGTAACATGAGCAGCATGAAAAAGCAAGGAAGAAAAGGAGTTCAAACAATGCAGGACAGTCTAAATATTCAGGAGGACATAGAGGCATCAGAAAAATGGTCAAATAAAGAACTCAAGGAATACCTTATACAATTGGAATGGAATCTTAAAGAAGATATGACACAGCTAATTCAAACAGTGAAAGAACACATTGAAAATGAATTACATAAACAGATAAAAGAAGCAAATAAGCATCTTTATCAGGAGATAGAGATTGTAAAAAAATCAAACAATAATTCTAGAAATGAAGGAAACTATAAACCAAATTAAAAACTCAAATGAGAGTATCACTAACAGAGTGGAACAAGTAGAAACCAGAACGTCAGATAATGAAGACAAAATACATCATCTTGAAAAGAGTCTAGCCAACTCAGAAAGACTGGTAAAAAATCATGAGAAAAACATCCAAGAGATATGGGATAACATAAAAAAAAAAAAACAAACTTAAGAGTCATCAAGATAGAGGAAGGTATAGAGGTTCAAACCAAGGGAATGAGCAACCTGATGAATGAAATAATTATAGAAAACTTTCCAGAAATAAAAAAGGAAACAGATATACAAATTGTTGATTCATACAGGACACAGAGCATACAAAATCACAGTAGACCAACACCAAGACACATTGTTATGAAGATATCCAATATACAGAACAAAGAGAAAATATTAAAAGCTACAAGAGAAAGGAGCCAGATTACATTCAGTGGTAAACCAATAAGGTTAACAACGGATTTTTCATCACAGACGCTGAAAACGAGAAGATCCTGGAACAACGTATTTCAAACACTGAAAGACAATGGATGTCAAACAAGAATTTTGTATCCAGCAAAATTAAGCTTCAGGTACAACAACGAAATAAAAATCTTTCATGATAAAAAAAAGTTAAAAGAATTTGCAGCCAGAAAACCAGCATTGCAAAGCATCTTGAGCAAAACACTACACAAGGAAGAAATGAAAAACAATAACCAAAACCAAGAGTGGGAAGTACCTCAGTAAAGACAGAGGGTGAGGGGGTAAGCGAATCATGGAGAAACAAACTAAATTTAAAAAGAAAGATAAATAATCAAACATGGCTGGAAGTAAAAACCAAATATCAATAGTAACTCTGAACGTTAATGGCTTAAAGTGACCAATAAAGGCTGGTAACATGGATTAAAAAGACAAATCCAACAATATGCTACCTCCAGGAGACACATCTGATTGGAAAAGACATACACAGGCTGAAGGTGAAAGGTTGGGAAAAAATATACCACACACACGGTCCTTGTAAGAAAGCAGGGGTGGCCATCCTCATATCAAATAAAATTGACTTCAAGACTAAGTTAATCAAAAGGGATAAGGAAGGACATTATATACTGTTAAAAGGAACCATTCACCAACAAGACATAACAATTATCAATATTTATGCACAAAATAAAGGTGCTGCGACATTCATAAAACAAACTCTCCTCAAGTTCAAGAATCAAATAGACCACAACACAATTATTATGGGTGACTTCAACACACCTCTCTCATCATTGGACAGATCCTCCAAACAAAAGTTGAATAAAGAAACTATAGAACTCAATATCACAATCAATAACCTAGAATTAACTGACATATATAGAATATACCAACCATCATCAAGTGGATATACTTTTTTCTCAGTAGCACATAGATCCTTCTCAAAAATAGACCATATATTATGCCATAGGGCAACCCTTAGTAAATATAAAGAGGTGGAGATAATACCATGCATTTTATCTGATCATAATGGAATGAAACTGGAAATCAATGATAAAAGAAGGAAGGCAAAATTCTACATCACATGGAAAATGAACAATATGTTACTGAATGAACAATGGGTTACAGAAGACATAAAGGAGGAAATCAAAAAATTCTTAGAGATAAATGAAAATACAGACACAACATATGGGAATCTATGGGACACAATGAAAGCAGTTTTAAGAGGGAAATTCATCGCCTGGAGGTCATTCCTCAAAAAAAGAAAAAACCAACAAATAAATGAGCTCACACTTCATCTCAAAGCCCTAGAAAAGGAAGAGCAAAACAACAGCAAAAGTAGTAAAAGGCAAGAAATAATTAAAATCAGAGCGGAAATCAATGAAATTGAAACAAAAGAAACTATTGAAAAAAACTGACAAAACTAAAAGTTGATTCTTCAAAAAAATAAGTAAGATCAACAGACCATTAGCCATGCTAATGAAGAGAATAAGAGAGAGAACACAAATTACTAACATATAAGATGAAAAAGGCAGTATCACAACAGATGCTACAGAAAGACAGAAGACAATTAGATATTATTTTGAAAACCTATATTCCAATAAAATAGAAGATAGTGAAGACATCGATAAATTTCTTAAGTCATATGATTTGCCCAGACTGAGTCAGGAGGATACACACAATTTGAACAGACCAATATTAATGGATGACATAGAAGAAGCAATCAAAAGACTACCAACCAAGAAAAGCCCAGGACTGGATGGGTATAGAGTGGAGTTTTACAAAACCTTTAAAGAAGAATTAATACCAATACTTTTCAAGCTATTTCAGGAAATAGAAAAAGAGGGAGCTCTTCCAAATTTATTCTATGAGGCCAACATCACCCTGATTCTGAAACCAGACAAAGACACCTTGAAGAAAGAAAACTATAGACCAATATCTCTAATGAACATAGATACAAAAATCCTCAATAAAATTCTGGTGAATCGGATACAAAAACACATCAAAAAAATTGTGCACCATGATCAAGTAGGATTCATCCCTGGGATGCAAGGATGGTTCAATATACGTAAATCAATAAATGTTATTCACCACATCAATAGACTTAAAGATAAGAACCATATGATCATCTTGATAGACGCAGAAATAGCATTCGAGAAAGTAGAGCATCCCTTTATGTTCAAAACTTTAGAAAAACTAGGGATAATAGGAACTTACCTCAACATTGTAAAAGCTATCTATGCTAAGCCTCAGGCTAGCATCATTCTGAATGGAGAAAAATTGAAAGCATTCCCTCTAAAATCTGGAACAAGACAGGGATGCCCTCTATCACCATTTCTATTCAATATAATTCTCAAAACACTGGCCAGAGCAATTAGACAGATGAAAGAAATTAAAGGCATAAAAATAGGAAAAGAAGAACTTAAATTATCACTATTTGCACACGACATGATTCTATAACTAGAAGACCCAAAAGGTTCTACAAAGAAACTATTAGAACTAATAAATGAATTCAGCAAAGTGGCAGGATATAAAATCAACATGCATAAATCAAAGGCATTTCTGTATATCAGAGACAAAACTTCTGAAATGGAAATGAGGAAAAACACCCCATTCACAATATCCTCAAAAAATAAATAAATAAATAAAATACTTGGGAATCAACCTAACAAAAGAGGTGAAAGATTTATACAATGGAAATTACAGAACCCTAAAGAGAGAAATAGAAGAAGATCTTAGAAGATGGAAAAATATATCCCGTTCATGGATAGGCAGAACTAGCATCATCAAAATGGCGATATTACCAAAAGTTCTCAATAGGTTTAATGCAATGCCAATCAAAATCCCAATGGCATTTCTTGTAGAAAGAGATAGAGCAATCATGAAATTCATATGGAAAAATAAAAGACCCAGAATAGCAAAAGCAACTCTAAGCAGGAAGTGTGAATAAGGCGGCATAGCTATACCAGATTTCAAACTATACTACAGAGCAATAGTAACAAAAATAGGATGGTATTGGTACCAAAACAGGCGGGTGGAACAATGGTACAGAATAGAGGACACAGAAACCAATCCACAAAACTACAACTTTCTTATATTTGATAAAGGGGCTAAAAGCATGCAATGGAGGAAGGATAGCATCTTCAACAAATGGTGCTGGGAAAACTGGAAATCCATATGCAACAAAATGAAACTGAATCCCCTTCTCTCCCCATGCACAAAATTTAACTCAAAATGGATCAAGGAGCTTGATATCAAATCAGAGACTCTGTGTCTGGTAGAAGAAAAAGTTGGCTCTGATCTACATATTGTGGGGTCAGGCTCCAAATTCCTTAATAGGACACCCATAGCACAAGAGTTAATAACAAGAATCAACAAATGAGACTTACTAAAACTAAAAAGTGTTTTCTCAGCAAGAGAAACAATAAGAGAGGTAAACAGTGCCTACAACATGGGAACAAATTTTTACTCCTCACACTTCAGATAGAGCCCTAATATCCAGAGCATACAAAGAACTCAAAAAATTAAACAATAAGATAACAAATAATCCAATCAACAAATGGGCCAAGGACCTGAACAAACATTTCTCAGAGGAGGACATACAATCAATCAACAAGTACATGAAAAAATGCTCACCATCTCCAGCAGTCAGAGAAATGCAAATCAAAACCACCCTAAGATACCATCTCACTCCAGTAAGATTGACAGCCATTATGAAGTCAAACAACAACAAGTGCTGGTGAGGATGTGGGGAAAAGGGTACTCTTCTACATTGCTGGTGGGACTGAAAATTGGTTCAGCCAATTTGGAAAGCAGTATGGAGATTCCTGGGAAAGCTGGGAATGGAACTACCATTTGACCCAGCTATTGCCCTTCTTGGACTATTCCCTGAAGACCTTAAAAGATCGTACTACAGGGATACTGCCAAATTGATGTTCATAGCAGCACAATTCACAATAGCTAGACTGTGGAACCAACCCAGATACCCTTCAATAGATGAATGGATTAAAATATGTGGCATTTATACACAATGGAGTATTACGCAGCACTAAAATATGACAAAATCATGGAATTTGCATGGAAATGGATGGCATTAGAGCAGATTATGCTATTCCTAAAAAAACAAATGCCAAATGTCTTCTTGTGTTAACTGGTCACTTATTCATTCCAGGTAAGAGTTACAAGAACAGAGCAGGGAGGAAGAGCAGGAGGAAAAGATTAACATTAAACAGAGACATGAGGTGGGAGGGAAAGGGAGAGAAAGGGGAAATGGCATGGAAATGGAAGGAGACCCTCATTGTTATACAAAATTACATATAAGAGGTTGTAAGGGGAATGGGAAAAAAAAAACAAGGAGAGAAATGAATTACAGCAGATGGGGTAGAGAGAGAAGTTGGGAGGGCAGAGGAGGGGGGATAGTAGAGGATAGGAAAGGTAGCAGAATACAACAGTTACTAATATGGCATTATGTAAAAATGTGGATGTGTAACCGATGTGATTCTGCAATCTGTATTTGGGGCAAAAATGGGAGTTCATAACCCACTTGAATCTAATATATGAAATATGACATGTCAAGAGTTTTGTAATGTTTTGAACAACCAATAATATATATATTATTTCCTCCCTATTTTCTAAACAGATATTTATTCATAATTACTATATCAGGCATCAAATTTGTTCACAAAAATTACACAAAAGATAATGTGGTATATTGATGATAAATTACCACCTAGATTTGGACCCCGTGATCTCACAGGTTTTTACATCAGATGATGGATAAGTAAGTCCCCAGCCCATTATATGTGTATATAAATGTGTTATAAGCCTTCTATGTCTCAATATGAAATGATAACCTAAAGATACACTTAAAATATATAAAGCATCTTAATTATAAATGAAAGAAAGGATGCACAAGATGGGTTATATATGTGACTTGGTGTATTTATATGCTCAAAGTCAATCTCTATAAAGATTCCATATTCCATGGGCTGGGGCTTTAGCTCAGTGGTAGAGTGCTTGCCTAGCACATGTGCGGCACTGGGTTTGATCCTCAGCATCACATAAAAATAAAAAAATGAAATAAAGGTGTTATGTCAATGTACAACTTTAGAAATGTATATTTAAAGACTCCATATATTTTCAATATGGCTGCAGAAAATTAAAACTATATCATCCCTAATGACTTTTAAATGGCTTTTTTACAAGTGATAAGAATGAGTCTTTTGTTGACACTTCTAAATCTTTGTTAAAAACATTTTTGTTCATTTTTACATTTTACCTTTTTTATTTTGGAGCCAGTCTTTTTCAAAACTTCTGATTTTGAATAATAGGAAGGGTTAAGCTATAAATCTAATAAAATATGTTTCTAGCTGGAGGAGTTCTGGTAATTTCCAAGAGAAACCCCCACAGGTGGCATGTTAAAATGAACCATAAAAGAAGTACAAAAGGGAGAATCAACAGAGAAGATAAAAACCAACCCCTACATTCCCTACCACTAGTAATGAATAAGTCAACAAATCCAAAATAAGCAGGGGAAAAGAAAAACTAAAATAAGCAATGTCATCAAACTAAGCAGATTGATGGGTTACATGCAGAAATTACTGTTAATTTAGATATTCAAGATGATTTCTTCCACAGATCCAGACTATAATACACTCTTTGTGCGAATTATTTGAGTGTTTCTTTCTTAAACAGTTTCGGAAACTGTTACTCTGATTTGGATTGCTAACTTGCGTAGGCAGCAAAAATAAATTTTCTTTCCAAATCACCTATGAATTAGAGGCATATTATCAAAGCAGTTTTACTCAAAATAAATATCAGAAATCAAATTTTGGTTTCTGCAATAATTTTATGCTAAGTGAAAAGCTACAGAGTTTGGCTCATAATCACTGAGTAGTCCTGGTTAGAGCAGCTGGATTCATTATCTAAACACATAGATCTATACCAGCAAATCTCAAATATATTTCTGGCTGTGGTGATTTAGAGGCTGTGTTAAGTAGATAAATTTTCTGTATCATTTATGATAAAATGTCCTCACAAACAGCATTGCAAATAGGGCCAAAATGAATGTGCACTTACATGTGTATCCTCTCCCTGTATGCAGCATTTCAAATTGATGACTTGTAAACCATTTAGGGAACACTTCTAATCCCTGATGGCTCCTTAATTTTTATCATGAATTTACTTGAAGTCCTCAAACATTAACCAGTGATAAGGTATATTGACAAAGATATATGTGATTGATTAAAATTGATGTTTTTAGCAGGTGGCCAAATTATATTAACCTGCTCTGCTGTGAAGCTGTATTAAAAACACCAATCATAAACATAACCTGCCATTTTAAGGAAACAGTTGGATCCAATCTACTAGCTGTGTCTTTTTTAAAAACTTTACCATTTATGTGACTATGCCCTACCAATACGCTAATATCCATCTGGGACATAATCCATAAAAAAAATCCAAAGCTGCCTAAAGGAATGATTATCAAACTCTCACTCACTCCCCCAAAACACTCATAAAGTCGTATTTTTCTCCTTTTTGTGTTTAATTTTATACTATTTAAGGAACTTGTGAGAAAAATGTCACAATGACCATAGGAAACATCCAAGTTGTCTTTATGCTCTACTTGGATCTATTATACACTCAGTAAGATGGTGAGTAATTAGCTTGAAGGGGAGAAAGCTCATATAGGTCTGGTAACAGGTCCCTAACTCATTAGACACGTAGAATATAGGACTTTGGGGAGAATTTGAACTGACTCCAAAATTCAAAGGTAATATAAGCAACATTGCTAGCTAAGCTGACTTTGGACCTCAGGAGGTGTCCATGATCAAGTGACAGAGGTAAACGAAGTCAATGCTGGTTTACAGATATATCCACCAATAAACTTGTACTACCTTCTGACATTTCAGTTCCACAATGTAATGTCCCTTACATAGGGCAAGAAAGGAAATCTTCCTAGTAGTCAGAACCATGTTCATTTTCTTTTCTTTTCCTTAAAAGACCTACACAATGGACAGTGGATAATGATTTTCCCATTTCTCAGAATTTTGAAAGTAACAAAACTGAGGCATGGATAATAAGTTCTGAATAAGAAGCAATAAACTTCTGGAAATGGAAAAAGTCTGAAAGTATTTGTGTTCTAAGTTAGTACCCAACTGCAAAGCCTTTTTTCAGTAGCAAAGTAAAGCTGACAACCTTTTCTGTGAACATCAGTCAACATTTCTCCAGTCACTTCAGCTTGAACAATGGGCTCATACACAAGACAATCAAGGCATCAGGTATAGAAGATAAACATGTGGTCATAAAGGATAGTTTTCCCTTCAACAAGACTATTCCAGCTGTCACTGTTGTTAAACATATAACATGCCATCAGTGGTGCTTGATAGTGACTCCTTGTGGTTCCATTCCCACTGGGATCTTCTCGCCATGTTGACTATTTCCATGATGGAAGAAGCAACATCCTTCACCAGAAAAAACAGAGTAGATATAAATTGCCTTCCCTGAGTGCTCTGCTTTTTCAATAACTATGAACCATAGGATAATAGTTACTATGGTTCTCTATAATGATACCTACACAACTCAGCTTCTGGCCAAAGAACATATTTACCAGCAAGAAATGAGGGAGAGGTTCACACCCATGGAACCTCTTAGCCCATACCACATCACCTCAGGTTGGCTTGCTTGAGACAACAGTGAAATATCCTATTAAACAGTTATAGTGCTGGCTAAGTATTAATAATATCTCATTAGGGATGTACTGTCCTACAAGATTTGGTGTATTTTCTGAACCAGCAACAAGCATGATACTACCTTTTCCCATAGCCAGAATACATGCATCAGGGAACCAAGAGGTGGGAATGGACATGGTTCTTCTCTCCTGCTATCCTTAAGGGCCAGTCACAAAGCTTTGCATCCTGTTTTCCCCCTTTTGGCTCTGCAGGTTGAGAGGACTGAATTTCTGAGAAATAAATACTTCCATTAGAAGACCTAACAATGAGTCCATGGAACTTACCTTGTCACTTTGACTTCTTTATACCATCAAGGAAATGAACAAAGGATTTGCATACTAACTGATGCATAATAGTAATATTGGCCTTATAATTCAGCCTTGAATTATTATATCTTTGGCATAATGATGCATAATAGTAACATCAGACTTATAACTCAGCCTAAGTGTTTCACAATATTAATGGAGATTGAAACCAAGTCCAGAAGAAGAATGAATATCACTCAGAAACAGATGCAGTGGTTCACAGAATTTTGTATCCACTCCTCTGTGGAGAGGGTAAACTGGATGGCTATATAAGGCAGAGTTATCATATCCTGTGGAAGATGAAGTCTGGTGGTGGTTTTTGAAGCTCAAATATGCACAGAAGAATATAAGTGGATTCTGAGTTGACAAAATTACGACCAGTTGAGATTTCAATTCAAACTGATATCATTAATTTCCCTCTCATATATTTTTGTGTGCTTCAAAGGCGAGAAAACTGAAAGTCCATTTTCCAGAGCTCTTTTAACTGGGTGACTACAGAATTAGTCTACAAATGACCAATAGGCATTATGATGCAGAAGGAAGCAAAAAAATAAATAAATAAAATAAATAAATAAAATAAAATAAAACAACAAAACATTGCTTTCTGGCAGAAATTTAAAGAAATGCACAGGGAGACAGGAGCTTGAGTGTGAAAAGGCTTCCAAGTCAGTCATTTCAGGTGCTTCAGACAGCATGAACATTAGAGATTTCTGAGATTCACAGCAGCATCCAGGTGAATTTGAGAATCCTCTTTGGGTCTACTGGCCTCTGATATCAGCAGATAGGTTTCCCTGGCCTTCACCCCAACCCTTACAATGGCTACACCTGTAATTTCTTGATCCTAACTCCTGCTATTTGAATATTCAGAGTGGCTTCTGACATCTACTCTTTTCGTCAGCTTTTTTAGCTATTGTGGCCAAAAGATCTGACAGGAACAATTGGAAAAAGAAAAGTTTAATTGGTGCTCAAGGTTTCAGAGCTCTCAGTGCATAGATGGTTGGCTTCATTCCTCAGGGCCTTAGATGAGGCAGAACAACATGGTGGAAGAGGATAAAAGTTTTCACTACTTTGTTCCAGGAAGCAGAGAGTGAGGGAGGAATGCAGGGAGGATGAGAGAGAGAGAGAGAGAGAGAGAGAGAGAGAGAGAGAGAGAGAGAGAGAGGGAACTCCACTCTTCAGATAAAAACATACCCCAAAAGTATATCCCCAATGACCTTTCTTCTCCCACCACACCCTATGTGACTACTGCTACTACTCAGTTAATTCTGTATCATCAGATTAATTAGTGATTGGTTAAGGCTTTCATAACCCAATCATTTCACCTCTAAACCTTACACACATGAGCTTTTGGTGGACACCTCATATTTAAACCATACATCTACCAACAGGGAAAAATACTATAAATTTGAAATGGCCCAAGTCTTCTTTTAGACTATTTTAAATGGAAAACAAACAACATCAAAAACTACATCAATGTTGGTCCTGGTGAAGTCCTAGATCTGGACTTCATGCTATGCAAATTGTCTTCCTCAAGCCTGTGCATATGGTATAGAATGGCTGTTGAAATTATTCAAAATAACTACTTTTCTCTTGTTACACTTTTTAATAGAAAATGAATGGAAAAAATCTTCACCACCCAGCATGAACTCAAAATCTTTAGTCCAATGTCTGAACCCCTTCACAGTTCCTACTCACAAGGCAGGATAATCCTCGATAGATATCTCCACAGACTCCACTGATAATCTCAGAAAATTCATTATTAGTTAGATGGTATTACATTTAGTCTAATAACATATTTAATCTAACAACAACTGAAATATTTTATGAATTACCCATCATATGAGTTTATTAAAAATATGGCATTTAGTATGAGGTGATATTAAATGATGATTGGGACTGTGGGAAAGAAGAAAAAATTCCAGTCCCTGGGCCCCAAAACATTTTATGCCAGTGACCCTAATTATGGTTTTCATTTTAAAATTAGTCCTAAAATTAATGCTGATTTAGAACAGATTCTTATGCCTCCATGATTAGGGACAATATCTCCATGGGCAATCTGAGCACAGGCTGATTTCTAAGTATTAAAAATTCAATACAAAAGTCCCTTATGTTTGTGATTTTACATTTACTTTTAAAGAGATTACCCCTGCTTAACAGAAAATACTTGTGAGTGTCAAAAAGAAATGTTACAGTGGATGAATGTTCCTAGTTAAAGCATTTAGATATTTCATTGTTACAGAGAACCCATCATTCAAATCACTGAATATTTATTCCCTTTTCATATTTTAAAAACAAGACTAAGTTAAAGAAGTTATTCATTAAAGATCTATTTAGCCTCTAAGCAGTAATTGAAGGGCTGGGGTTATGGCTCAGCAGTAGATTGCTCGCCACACATACAAGGTCTTGAGTTTGTTCCTTAGCACCATATAATAAATACATATGTAAATAAATTAATTAATTATAGGTATTGTGTCGAACTACAACTACAAAAAATAAATATTTTTTTAAATAATAAGTAAATGAAGCTTTTCAAACTAAAAATAATCCTGGACTCTTGCTATATTTTTAGCAAGATGGCAAATGACATGTGATATGGGAAGAGCTAGACAGCCAGAGTGAACTCACTGTGCACAGAGTCAAAAAATCTATCAAAAAATTCTATCAAGCTTCATGACTGTCTGCTATACAGTGTGACACCTACATCTATCAGGTACATCATCTTTAAATTCCAAATAAGTTTTACTGTTGACAAGTTCTTCTTAGCATCAAGTGACAAGAGAAAGTGTCCAGTAAAAGTTCTGAACTGCAAGCACTCCAGAGGCAGGCCAACCTAATCTACACCCAAGGAAGCATTTGGGTCAACTGACAAAAATGTAGCTAGTGGCAACCAATCATGTGAGGCAGTTTCACAGATGGCAGAGTGCCTGAAATTATTCCATAACTCAGCACAGTTCAGCCTGAAACACGCAGGGACAAGGAGAAGAGCCAGAATAACAGCAGAGCGGCCATCACTGTCAGAGATAGTGCAGAGGAGAAAATGTGAGTTTGAGAAAGAACGAATAAAACTGCAATCAGCAAATATCTCCAAGAAGTAGGATTTCCTAAAGGACAGAAAGCAGAGTGGGGAAGAGAAATGCTGAGTATTTTTAGTCAATACCCTTAAGTCCTTTAAAAATATAGTGTGATTTCATGAGAAAATAATGATAACTGCCATTTGTTGACACTTAACGATATGCCAGGCATTGTATCAGGCCCATTATTTCATTATGTTTTCCATCCTTGGAAGAGACAACACCTGAAGACACGTGTTATTATAATTTTGTACATGAAGACATTATGGTTTGGAAGCTAAGCTAAGCTAAGCTAAGTAAGTTTGGAAGCTAAGCTAAGCCAGCAAGAGTCAACATTTGATTCCAAATCCACCTGGCTTGCGGTCCAACCTATCTTCTCATTGAAAAATGTGTGAACTCTATACTTAACAGTGTATATGTACATATGTAAACACATTTAAACATAGACCAGTCATATGTACATATTCTCACAGTATCATTCATATACATATCTTAGGGCATTGTGACCACTGTGCTCAGCACTGTGAGGATAAAAATTAGACCATATCTGTACTTGGCTCACTTACTACTTTGAAAATCTGAGAAGGCATTAAAAATCATGAAGAAAGGGGCACATATTTAAGAGATAAATTGTAATCGGTTAGGTTAGAATACGCAAAATATTTACGTTTTCAGGGACTTTCATAGTATTGTAGCCTTCTCCCTAAAGAAGGCCAAGAGTACATAAAAGTGTAAAATATAGAAATCAAGAAAAAAAATTGTAAATTTCTTTTACAGGAAAAAGTATCAGTATTTAGTAAAATTTTGATATCTCAAAGGAAACTTAAAATGTTTTGATATTATTTGACACATAATAAGTAGCCTTTGGAGGTATTGCAGAGGAGACATGGAAAAGCACATAGAAACTATTCAAATGTTTCATGAACTATAGGTTGAGTTCCCAGATAAAGAGCTGAAATATATATATATACATGTTTCCTATAAAGAAACTTCCAGAGATTGGTAAATACTGTTATTGTGTTTACTTGCAATTTGAAACTAAGAATGGAGGCTTCTATAATACATTCAAGATGATAATTAAGTCATAAACTACCTCTTCATTTGCCCACCTTAGTCAGCTCCCCTTTTTAAAATGTCTTCCATGCTCAACTTTAGTTCATGAAATCTAGGATAACTTTCCCTGGTAACGTAAAGGGAAAAAAAAACATGAAAATAAAGGGTTTCTGTGTCTGTAGATGACATGAGAGCAAACCAGGATCTTCTCAGTACCTGCACAAGTTTCAGCAACTCCATAGCCTTATTTGTATCTCATTGTTCTCTAAACCAAGGTAATCGGATTAGAGGATATCTACAAAATTTCCAGGCTGTCTTTTATGATTTTGTGCATTGAGCTGTTAACCAAGGCTGACTCCAGAGATTAGTTTTCCATGGGAATGTCACCGGCCATGTCATGTACCTTAATTTCAACTCTGGTTTATTTTGTTTTGGTATGAACTGCATCACTTTTGTAACAGAAACATCAATACCTATTTGTTTAAACTGATATTGTGATAACTGACATGATGGAATTTTGTTTCTTTGAAACCTCTCATGGAAACTAACCCCTAGGTGTGTTCTAGAAATAATGCCCTGTCCACACATTTTAAATACCTGGCAATGTCCTCTTTTCCTCCTTTAACAGAGGGGATCAGTTTCTATGGTCCTTTTCAATGAGGGAAATAAATACCTCATTCTTTCCAATCTCTCCTTTTCTTTCCCAACTTTATTTTATATATTTTAACAAGTGACTTTGATGAGCCTCACACACTATGTGACCAAACTCAGTGTGACTTGAATGTCTGAAAAGAAAGCCCTTGCATTTCTCTTTTGATCATTTGAAGAGTATGTCAATCTTTTTCTTATTCTTGCAAGAATAAGTCTGGTCACCACTGCCAGGTGATTATCAAATTTCTCTTGCTTTTGCAGTAAGTGTTGAGATTTCAGCTAACTGAGGGAGGGCTCCCTGAGACTCTTGCTGCAGCTGGATTCCCTGAATTATCTTCCTCTGGCCCACATCTCAGTACCTCACTTGAGCTAAGGCCTGAAAGCTAGATTATAATGTTGCCTTTGTGTAACATGAAAAAGTTCCATATTTGTCTGTCAAATGTAGATTTACCAAGTCTGGCATCTACCAGATAGTTTCGAGGAAAGAATGCTTTTGGAGGTGGTCTCTTTTGAGTTTTGAAGCAGCAGAGGTTTTTTTGTTGTTGTTTTATTTCCAAACCAGTAATTTAATCCATTCCTTTAAAAAGAACTGTTGTTCAGGTCTAGAAAACTTAGTCTAGAAACTTCCTTTGTAATGGTCTCCATGTTGATAAACTATACCATAAATCCTGTTTACCAAAATCCATATGATTTTGAAGAGTAATGCAGAATTTGGAGAAATAACACCACAGACTATGGCCCCATTTCCCACCTAGCACAGTAACCAGAAAACCATCTCATCTGGGTGGTTCAGTGGAATATGTTGAATGAAAGAGAGACAGGCACCTAGGGAGGATCCCCTCCCCTCACTTGCTCCGCCATCACTCTCCTCCCCTGTGGCCTTATGATAGCAAGTGCTCTTACCTCAGTTCTGCTGACCTGCCACCTCTGAAGACCTGCTCCTCAAAACTGATTTTACCTCTCATTGAATTACAAGTGCACTGTTTAGAAGGACTTCATCATAGCCAATCACACTAAGGATGTTCTCCAAAGTAAGGGTTATTTTAATCACTGTATCCACTTGCCAGGGCTGCCATAAAACAAACTACCACAAAATTCTTTGCTTAAATCACTGAAATTTATTTCCTTACAGTTCTGAAATCCAGACGTCATAAATCAACATGTCACAGACTGCAGTCCCCAAGTCCCTGGTGTCCTGCTTCGCTTCTTCCACCTCTGGTGACTCACAGCACATCTTGGCTTTTGACCTCATCACTCCAACTTTTGCCTCTATCATCAGATCACTGTGTCCTCTTCTGTTTGGCTTCTTGTTGGTAGGTCTGCATGGAATCTCCCTCTGCCTCTATTTGATAAGGACTCTTGCGAGAATATTTAGAGTCCACCCAGGTAATCCGAGGTAATATTTTCATCTCAAAATTTAGTCCATCTGCAAATGACCCTTTTTTACAAATGAGGTTAAAATATAAAAATTCCAGAGTGTAGGACTTGATATTTGGTGCAGGAATTATTCAACCTACTACAGTGCAACAGAAGTTCAGGGCCATAAAAATTTTAGCTCTTAGGATCCTTAGGCAAAAAAAAAAAAAAAAAAAAAAATTACCTCCATGTTCACATATATCACACTATAAACTGTCCTCTTAATATTCCTTATTAACTCTGAATATTTGTCACAAGATAGGACATTTATCCTATGAAATCTCCTACATCAAAGTGATCTCTGTATTTTATGTCATACCCACATCATACTTATTCTCTGAAACACTCTTTAATATTTTGATTAAGAAAAATATTGCTATATTAAAAACTATATATTTATTTTCAGACAGTCAGGTTATCTGCCTGGAAATACTAGAGGTAACATTCTTTTCTTCATCAACTATTTCTTGAGTTCCTTACACTGTACAAAGGTCTCTGAGAGAAACTTCCTTTAATGCCCAAACCCCTTACTTTTAATTTACCAAGGTGTCCTAGGGATTCTTAGGAGAACATTCTGGTAGCCTGTATTACCAGAAAAGTCCTCAGTGGAGACAGACATATTTGTAGTAAGGTGGAGCCAAGTTTTTGAGAAATGAGGCCCACTTGATGTACCCCCTGGACATCCCCAAATTTTAAGTGACATTTGGGGCATTCAATATATTACTGGAAAGTACTAACAGAATTCCTTCAGGAAAGCAGAAAGTCAGCCAGGGTGTCAGTGGGCAAATGAAGGTAGAATGGAATGATTTACATCTCCATCCCAGAATGTATTCAGATAAGGAGGTTCCATAATCAATAGTTTACTATGGTGGGGGCTGAATTCCTAAGAAGAATAAAATAAAATCTTCTAAGTCTACAAAAAAATCACTCTACTCTGAAGATTCAAAAATTAGTACAAAGATTGTATTTTCAAAAAGCAGGGTGTCTGACTGACAAGGTAGTTGGGCAGGGAGCCATGTGAAGGAAATCTCCCTGAAGAGAAGCCAGGAATCATATTGAGCCAGAAAAAAAATTAAGCTTATCATTGTAATTATAAATTGAATGTATGCTTATTGTAGATTACTTGGAAATGCATTCTAAAATACTAAAATCATTCATAATTCCTATCACCCAGCTACAATTACTGTTAACATTCTGCTCTATTTCCTCTACTTCTGTTAAAGTATCTGTTTATTGTTTAGTTATTTTAAGCTGTTTTACATATACTCTTTTGCATTTCACTTTTTAAATTAACATTGCAAGCAGAATATATTTCTACTTTGTTAGGTATTCTTTGCAAACATGATTTCAATGAGTGTATAATATCCTATTATGTAATTTTAGTATTCATTGTTGGACATTTGTTTCAAACTTCATGCCATGTAAATCATGCTGAAGCAAATACCTTGTTACATAATTCTTTATGTGAATATTGATTATTACATAGTAGATGGTCCTAAATATAGAAATACTAGATAAGGAAAATAAATACTTTTAAATTCCTGACACATCATAAATAATTGTTATTAAATTATATGTGTAAACAGTATAGTTCCTGTTCATATATAAAGTACTAAGCTATATGTAATTTTTATTAATAATTTGCAATCCAAAAAGATTATACCAATTTATATTGCCATATCCTTTAACTATCATTTTATCAGCAATACTTCTCCAGGTCCCATTTGAAGTTTGTGATGGATCCCAAGTTCTAACCATCCATCAACACCAACTACCTACTTCTAGTTTCTGTGCTGGTGTCAGATGTGACACCACATTTCAGGTTCTCTAACTGAACACTCAGAAATGTTACAATGCTCCAACAAGCCCTCTCTAAATCTAATCCATTAGGAACATTCAGTACACAGTTAATATTTTCTAAAATGTGGTGTTAAGATAGAAAGATTGACACAGAAACAGACAGACAGCACATATGTCCACACCAAAATGAGAATTGTTTTGCATGGTTTGGTATCCTCTACAAAATTCTTTCTTTTACATAAACCCTGTCCAACACAAAAGTAGCAAAGTTAACTTTCTATTTCATAAAGCACTTAGTACACTGTTACTATAAACATTTGCTTCTCCATCCCACATTGTAAAAGACACTTTTGATTTAATACATAGACTTGTGTTGCAGTTGCCTTGCCCTTGAACATAAGGATGACTTATAACAGCTTCTTACAAATGTGTTCTGCACACAATCCAAAAGGACTGGTCTTTGGCCACTATTAAAATTGGGAAGAAATTAGCTTGCTAAAAGGCAATATCATACCCTTTATTCAGCTGTTATGAACTTCCACTTGAAATATAACAAAGTTTAAGCTTATGTTCCTATTCTTTCCAAGTCTGGATTTGATATCATACTCCATACTATTATAGCAGTGGGCCAGTGTGTTTTGTAAAATTTCACCCCAGTGTTTCTTATAATAACAAGAACTCACTTATCTTGTAAGGAAAATGATCCCTCTTCCTTGAAGTTTCACCATGAATTTCTCTGCTTTTATCACCAAGTCAACATGGGGCTATTATCCAAGGCTTTTACACCTCTGTTACAAGTGAACTCTACAGGATCAGTAGCTGTAGACACTACATTGCATAGAATGTTCATTTCAGTTTGAAGATCAAGGGTGGGGTTTCTGCCCCAAAGCCTATAACTTTTCACAGCATGGGCCATGTGTTCAGCATTACATTCATATTTTAGATTGTGAACAACCAAAACACTGCAGATGAATATTCAAGATAAATTAAACTAAGACAAATATTAACCTGTGGTCTCAACGTACATAATCTGAAAACACTGTGAGGACAGGGAACACACATATTCATCATTATAATAGACACTTTAAACAGTGCATGTAGGAGAGATGATTATTGGAAAAGGAAGAAAATGGAGGAAGGAATTTGAAGAAAGGAAGAAAAAGGAGGAAGGGAAAGAGAGAAGCAGGGAAGGAAGAGAATCGGAGTCAACACCCACATGCAACAACTCACTTAGCGTTACCACTCATTTCCTGCTGGACCACCTGTCCTTAAACTCTGATGCTATTTGTTTTAATTTTTAACCTTTGTTACACCCGACTTTGACCTGGGCTCCTGGATTTATTTTCTTTTACTGCTGATTTTGTCTTTTGTAATACAATCTTACTAGTTGGTGGTTGGGCCTGTGATCTCTAATTACTATCCTTAGACTGCCGTTCAAGTGGAATACTTTATTTTTTCCAGGTTCCTCTGTGTGCATCATTGATTTAACTTGGAACTCTCTAACCTGGACTTTAGCTAAATTTGCCATTTAAACAGAAACAGCCAAATCTCCTAATGCTGAATATGAAAACTCACCATAAGTTCAACTAGCCCAGCTATTTCAATAGAATCTATAATCAGATTTCCCTGAAACTCTAAATTTTTAATTGCTCTGAAGGTAATTCCAAATTTTCTTCTGAATCTTCAATAACAACCAATAGAACTCCAAAAGAAAGGATTGCTACATGCAATTTATGAAAAATTTTCCCATTAGCACAAAAAGTAATTATCATGAAGATTGTCTACACAGAGAATAGCTAAAGGTAAATAGAGGCTCTCTGACAGGTGTGCTTGTGTGCTTCCCACCCTCCTCTCTCTCTCCCCCTCCCTCCCTCCCTCCCTCCCTCTCACTCACAGACACCCAAACACCAACAAAAGTATTTGAAAGCTTTTCTTGGACTTAGGTAGTCAATCTTTGATAGTAGTAAGAAGAATATAACCTTATGTTTTAAGTCTGAGTTCTTATGTTTACAATTATGTGTATATGTATCTATGATTCTAAAACAATATATTGTTTTTTCTTTTCTTCCTTCCTTCTTTCCTTTTCCAGTACTGGGGATGGAACTCAGGGCTTCACAAATGCTAAGCATGTGTTCTACTACTGAGCAACTTTCCCAGCAAAAGATACTGTTGTTGTTAAATAAAACTGAGACCAGAGACTTGGGAAGCTAAAGAAGGAGGATTACAAGCTTGTGGGTAGTCCCAGCAATTTAGCAAGACCCTGTACCCTGTCTTAACAAAACAAAATAAAACAGGAAAAGAGCTGGGGACGTACCTGGATTCAATCCATAGTACTAGTGGGGGATGGGAGGGTTGAAAGAAAAGAAAACACCTTGTGAAATAGTCATAGTCAGAAATTTAGAGTAAATAACAGAATGAAAATAACCTGAAATCTATTACTCTGAAATTAATATTAAAGCAAATTTTAACAGGTTTTTCTATTTTTATGTGATTTGTTGTTTTTATGTGATTCTGTGAGTTGGTCTTACATGTTTTTAACTTACTTTTAAAAAGAAGTATACACATAAAAACATGTATGCATTTTTATCTATTTTTAATTGCCAATATCTAGTATGTATCATATGTCATCAAATAATAATAACTTACTACATTTTCTTTGCTTATTTTGTGTTGTGGTAAACTGTGAACTTATATAAGTAATTGACTTTTGACTTGTTTAGAATGTTTCCACCTTAGTTACTTAACTTCTTGGTATTTTTTTTTTCAAACCCTATAAAATGCAAAAAATTAAAAAAAAGAAAGAAAGAAACAAAATAAAAAGAAAGAAAGAAAAATTCAGAACCTCAAAAATTTCAAAAGGTAATTGTGAGATTACTTATACAGTGCACATAATAAGCATTAAATAAGCATAGATTCTTATCTTTTATTTTTCCTAAAGCGAGGACATATTATTACCTCCCACACTCCTCCAAACAGAAATTTATCAACAGTAAAAACAGATCATAAGTAAATATTGTATGCATTTTCAAACTGTACTGATAATCTGGATAAACAAGCAGTTGATTTTTCCTATTATTACCAGGAATTGCAAAAAACTTTAGATGGCATACTAAATTCAATCAATTTGAATTGGAAATTGTGAGATTATTTTTAGAGTATGTTTAAAGAAAACAAAGTTCAGACTATTTTTAAAAAGTGAAACTTACTTTAGAGAATATAATTAATTTTAGAAATTAATTTCAAAATTATAAGATTAGAACTATTTCAAAATTAAATTAATTTACTTACTCAAAATATAAAACAAATTAATATTATGCACATCCTTTCTACTGCACTCATTTAATGGTTTTTAAGTGTGTAATTTTCTCCTCCTAATATATTTTGAATCTTTTAATTCAATTCATAATTTTAATTTTTTTCACAGCTATGATATAGACTATCTCAGAATATCCAAAGTTTATTTTAGGACCACAATATTACCTTCTAGAATATCATCTCTTTTAATCTTGATATCCCACAGAAATAAATTTACATGTACTTTGAAATTAATCACTTAAAAACTTTTAACTAATTCTGTGAAGTTTTACTTATGCATATTGGAATTTGGAGTGAATGAGTAATTGAAGAAGATAAAATCCCATGTTTGAATGTTCTAGATTGCACTTGATTTAAGGGATATTATAGAAACAGAACTGTCCCTAACAAAGATTTCAGAACCACTTAGCACAGAAATAGCCATCAGACAAACTACAGGGGAGGAGCTAAATGGCAAAAAAAATTCTAAACTTACATAATACTGAAAAGCAATCACAAAAACTCTCTTCAATACCATTCCCAGGCTCTTCTTTCCATTCAATTCAATAAAAAAATGCTTAAAAGGATCTTACAAAAGAGCATGCCAGGGTTGTAAGAGTCAGAGTGAGGAGAGCCAAGAAGAATAATAGACTCAAAACTCAGAGCTGACATTTCTAAAATGGGATCCAAAGTCAGAAGTAAAATTATGTTCATGAGTTGGAAGTACACAAAAGTCAAATATCAGGATGAATTAAATGGTTGATTAAAAGTGCAGAGATAAGATTGCTGAGGGCAGGTCTTGGCTTGGCACAGAATCACGAGCCGCCACACACCTTGTAGATTCAAACAGCAATCCTTTATTCCCGAAATCACACCGGCCTCCACACAGGTTCTGGGGAAATCCAAAATCTCTCCACCCAATTTACCTACTCCACGAGGCTTTTTCCAAATCCTATTTGAATCTCACGAGAACTCAACGGGAACAAGCAGCAGGAACACCCTAATCCCAGCAGCAATAATCTTCAACCTCCAACTTCCCTAAAACCCCTATTGTCTTAAACTGGGAATGCCTTAAACTCAAGGAGTGGGAAACTTCCTCAAACCTGATCAGCTCTAAACCCGGATCTGCCCTGGTCTTTGAGCAAGGTCATCTTACTAAAGCATGCATGCAATGTCCCATTGAATGTCCTCTAAGCAGCATGGGGTACGATGGCAAGGAAATCTCAATGCGTCATTCCTACTTGGCAATGGCCCTCAGCATAAGATGACCTTGTAATTGTACCACTTTTGACTTCCACAAAGAAAAATTTCATGCTCTAGCCAACTGGCACATGATCATTGTGAAAATCAACTGTAGGAAGCAAATGAGTAAGACAAACATATAATAAACAAGCCATGGTGATAAGAGTGAAAAACAAAAAACATGTGTAGACAAAAGAGAATTTGTCCGTCCATAGACTGGCAGGATGCCTTCTATTTTAGGCCCATTTGCACACTTCTGATAAAGAACATTTTGGCCAAAGTGTTTTCGGTCTATCCTTTAAAATCCTTTTATACCTGCCTACTCTTCCTCTCTGTAATTTAATTGAATTAAAAATAAAATATTTGAGCATCAGTTGTCATTTATCCATCTATCTGATATTGGTCTAAGGAAACAAAAAATACATATCTCAACAAGAAACTGTGTTCATTCTAGGAAGCTAAAAATGAGTGTGGGCAATGAACAAGTAATACAAGTGGATGTCACAAGGTGAGGAGTGAGATTCTTTACAAGGGCAGCGGAAGGAGAGATTACATTCAGTTGAAGAGATTTAGAAAAGGCTTTATGAAGCAGGTGACATTTCAGAAACAGCCTGAAAACATGTAACATTTTGATCAGGTGGAGCAAGGGAAGGGTTATTTTCTAGCTAACATATAACCTGTTGTTAGGAGCCACAGCAAAAATATTGATACAGGCACCTTTGGATTTTATGACCGCCAGCCAGCAATTCACATTCATATGGTAATTGGACTCATGCTGTCTAGCTGGGCCCATTTTCAGGACTCAGGTTACTCATGTCACTCTTGTAATGGGAGAGTTCCCATTGGTTGGGAAAGGATGGTAGGAGGGTGTTCCGGGGGAAGGGGAAACCCCCCCGGCTCAGGTAGAACACACACGTGGCGGACCCACCTGTTAGGGGACGCACACGGCCTCTCTCTAAATAAAACTTTGTCTCAGTTTGACTGGCTTGTGTTCTTGTGCCCAACCGGGTTGCAAGATTGCAAGCCCGCGTGCACTGACAGCTCAGCAGGGAATCGCTCAGCAGGGGTGCCGCAGGCAGTGTTCGGCAGCAGGAGCGGGACTCAGCCGGCCCGGGACCGGGCAGTTTGCGGCAACCTGTGAATATGGTTGAATAATAGAGATAGGAGCTGGTGTCAGAAAGGAGTCACTCATATGTGGCCAGGGTTTCACAAGCAGGAGCTAAGAAACTGCCTCAACATGTCTAGTGTCAATTTTATTCATTCCAAACAGAGATTTTGATGCACTTTCCAATGCTTTTTAATTTGTTCCCAACAGCCCTCACATTTGGAAAACTGGAAATCAATCTTATGAAATAATGTTTTATTATTTGTAATAGTAATGTTATTATTATGTTATTAGGATGTTTCTGAAGATCACAGAAATTGAACTACTTTTTCTTTTTTGGTAACCTTTGGCTATCATTGGTTTAATAAACTTTCTACAGCGATATGCCTCTTTTACAAAGTTCTTTTTGCAGTTCTTTCAAAAATTATTTATGCACATCAAGCAAGACATGAAGCCTTTTCTATCTCTTCAACTGCATGTAATTTCATGAAGACTTGAAAATTTTCCATGTCAGGGTTTAATCTTGCATTTCCTTATGTCATATCCTAAATCAAATATACAAATCATGTGTGTGTCCATGTGCTTATATTGACATGTGCTGTGATTTTCCAAGTCTTAAAGTCATGCATTGTGCTAGATTATTGAAATATTTAGATATACATTCTAATTCATTTCCCAATTGAGAATATTTTAAGTCAATTAGAAAGTAAATTGCATTTACCAGATATAGCTTCATAGGAGATTTTGGAAAGTTCTGTGCTTATAATTTTCTGAAGTATCTAGAGTGCCTCTCTGATTCTAGAGAGACAACAGTCTTCTGTTCCTCCTGATATGAATTAGATAATTCTATTGCTCTGTAGATGTTCTGAAGGCTAAAGACTCCAAATAGCAATGCTAAATTTATTGAGAGAATAGAATCCCATTTTAGCCTTCTTGTCTCTGCCCTTTGGGTGAACAACAGACCAAAAAAAAAATAAGAAGACATGTATTTATTCACAAAGGATACCCTCGCTTAGGAAATGCTATGTATTCTTGGAATCTTCTTTAGTTAATTGAAGAGATTATTTATTGAGAAATAAGGGTACTGACCTGGGATTAAATGCATAATTGGTTTAACATCTCCAGAGTTACTAGCCATCCATGTTGTAAATGCTACATTATCTAGGAATCATAACCACAATCTTGTTTCAGAAAGTGGGTAAATCCTGGGAAGCATCTCTTTCCTTCCTAATTCCAAAATGTTTTTCCTGCTGCCAGTTTTTTTCACCTGTACCTTCTCATCTTATTTTTGTCCTTGGAATACAGTTGAGTGCTTTCTCTGCTCTCCTGTATTGCCCAAGGCTATTTTGAACTTTGTGTTCACATTACTTTGAAATACTTGTTGACCTGTTGTTTACAAGATATTGTTAGGGAATAGAGGGGAAACTTTATATTTTCTTCCTCTTTCCTGTCTTCATTGACACCAGATTTGAACTTTGTATATGTTGTCTCCCATACTTAGAAGTTAAACTGGAAGGCCTGAATAAAGAGCAAAATCTCACTGTGGGAATAAATTTTCCTTGATGCTTTTAATTTGCTGATTAATTTGGTGAATCACATGGACCCCATTCATAAGAGATGCTACAAGGTTTGGTTGTTGTTGCTTTAAAACTAATTAATAGTTTGATGTAAAACTTCAAACTACAACCCCTGTACCATGAATCTAGAATTGTTAACAATATGTTAGAAAATAACATTCTGAGTTATTCCTTAACATAATGAAGAAAATGCAGCTAATGTCTTGAAAAAAAAGAGATTTAAGAAGACAGTTTTTTCATTTTTCGTAATATGGATTTACTAACATCAACAATTGACTGAAATAATGATATTGAAGCAGCAAATAAAATATGCCCTTTTCTCTTCCTTTTCCTAAAAATGATCAAATGGTCCTGGAACATTTAGAAAAATAAGTAAATGTTTTTGAGATATCAGAATACTTTTGTTTTCATTCGGTTTTCTCTCTCTAAATAAAATCAGTGTGCTAAAAGAAAAAAAAAAACTTAAAATGCCACCTCATGATGGCCATTATGACTTTTTAACACCAAAATTCAGTGGACAATTATATAGGTTTATTCCCCTTGACTTCTTAATCACTTTTGACATTGACTCCTTCTTCTTGAATAATCTTAAAATTATTGTCTCTATCATCTCCCAAGATTCTGATAATTTTCCTTAATTCCTATTGCTATGATGTTCTCTCTTAGTATCCTTCAGGTTTTATCTTCTCCTCTTCCCTGTAAAATATGGGATTTTCTTCATTTTTTTTCTTATGATCCCAGTTAACTTTGTCCTGGAACATTTTAGCCAATCCTGTAACTTCAACAACTGACTGTTCAGCAATGAGTTTCAAATCTGTTTGCCTATTTGATCTCCCTCTTGAGCTCCAGTTAATATGTCCATATACTTTATACAACATCCATCTCTGAATCATTAGATTCCCAGGAACACTCAGAATCTTTCCTATCTTATTTCTGAACCTAACCCTTCAGCACACTGTAACATGGTCACTTTCGACCCAAAAGGCTGAGTCAGAACCTGGGCAGTCAACTTGAACATTTCTATCTTTTCCAACCCACATTCAATCTTTGACCCAGTCCCATTGATCCAACCTCCTTAAGTATCTCCCAGAACAATCCTGTTCTCTCTGCTCTTACCACTACTACTTAAATTCAGGCATTTATCGTTTTTATGTGAAGTACACAATAACCTCCTAACAGATCCCCTAAGTTTATTCTGAAAATTATCTATCCACATTCCACACTGATCTTCAATTTTTATTTTCTACACAGTGACTGCAAAGAAATCAAATAACAATTTCATTTAAGTGTTGGGGCAGGAGTAGGGTAAAAGAAGTGTGACATCTTTAATTAAATAAATCATATTCACTATAGAGTAACTGGGAAAAGGTTATTGATGTGATTATAATTGTTTTATAATGTTTATTTAGAATTGTCAAAATCTTTTAAAGGAGGCCATATTCTTTTTGTGAATGTTGAACAAGAGTATGTGGTGTAAAGAAAGAAAGAGGAAAGGAAAAGAAAAGAAAAGCTAAGAAAGAATTCTGAATAAAATCCAGTGGGTTCACATTATCCTTAGAATAAAGAGTCATTATGGCCCTGATTTGTCTGCCACAGCATCTCATCAATGGTTACATAAATGCTATATAGAACTAAAAGTGAGAAACTGCTATTTGAAGCCTTAATGACTTTTCACACCCTCTGGTTCCTATTATCTTTTTCTTCAAACAAACAAACAAAAAACTCTTATGATTGCCTTTCAAAATCTTTGCCAATGAAGTCAATTTTGAAGTTAAATAACATGCCTCTAGTCTTTGTTTGCAATTTTATATGTTGTGTGAATACCTCTATTATATTACTTATCACAGTGTAAAGAAATGCATGGTTTCTGCATCTCTATTTCCAATGTAAAATGAAATTCTGAGGGATAAAAATCAAATTTTTTATCTTGGTCACCCCAACATCAAGCCTGGCATGTGAATAAATGTTTTCTAAAAACATGAGGACTTTTAAAAAAGTTTAGTGAATAAGAGGCGAAAACAAATTCCTTAATGCAGTTTTTAAAAATATTAACACTTCTGTCATATTCATAAATTACTGACCCTTTTTGCAGGATTATGTAATGGAGGTACTAAAAACTAAGGTACTACAACGAAAGTCATTAAAGGCCAAAGAAGACATAAATTCCATATATGTTTTATTCTGTAAAAGTAGCTGGTTAAATAAATTAGGCTGACTTAATTTGGTGATTTTTTCTTTAAAAATCAAAACTCAAATTTATAAGCCTATTAAGAAGAGAAATTTCTTCTTGTAGACAGTATGTAAAAAATTTTGTGAACATAAAGTAGCCTGAATAAATTATATTGCAAATTGTTTTAAAAATAGCCCTGTAAGAAAGATAACTTGCTATAATAGCTAAGATGGTCTTTTATTATAATAAAAATAACAATATTAATCATTATGCACCAACTGGTTAGACAGGTAAGCTTAGATTTGTTCCTGCTGAATATAAAATTAAAAGATACCAAGAAATTTGAAGAATTACAATAATGATACATTGATGACCACTATGAAAATCTGCTTACAAATGTCTGTTTGTCTGCTTTCTTTCTCTATTGTCTGTTATGCTAAATAACTGCACAGGGAGCTGAAGAAATGAAAACAGCCTTTGTTTAATGCTCACCTGGCCTGTCACACAATTACTGCATACACAGTATGGAACTAGAATCCAAAGTAAATAATAGCTTGAAGCCACCTACACAATCAGAGGAAAGAGTCCCCTTAAGGTCTTGTGATGGATGCTTCCTATCCTTGATCAGCACCTGGGCACTGTGGGGCACTAAGACCCAAATAGGCTGTCAATCAGGGCACATCGCCCAGTCTTTAGTCTTTTGTCAACCCTCCCTCTACAGCATTCTTGAACTTACTTCCTTGACTCTCTTAACCTCTAGTTATCCACTCAACTCGTTAGTTCTTCATTTACTTCTTATTTCACCTATTTGAAAGAAATTTATTTATACATTCTTTCAAAAAATATATAGTATACTCACCTTTGGAGAGATCTGTGCATGGTGTGTGGGGATTCAAGATGAGAACAAGTGATGTCCTTGTCCTTGTGAGTTTTTATCTTTGGGAAGTGGAATAAGCATTTTTGAAAGACTCACTTAAATCTGTATAATGCTGACTTGGCTGAGTCACAGGAAGAGGCTGGTAGGGGGTGGGGGCAGGCAGCTCAGGAGCAGTGACCACTGTGGAGGCCACAGTGGCAGCTGCTGGGCCCAGGTCCATGAGTCTGCCCGCTCCCTGTGGATGCGAAAGGGCCTTGGCACAAATAGCGGCGGCGGAGGAGCAGTTGATGGGCCGGTCCAGAGCGAGCGCCCAGGATGAGGCCACTGCAGGGCGCTCCTGGCATGTCAGAGGCCACAGCGATGTCGCTGCTGCTGCTGCTGCCCAGGGCCCAGGCAGATGAGCAGGAACACGGGTTCCCAGCAGAGGCTCCATCCAGATGGTCTGTACCTTGGGCCACTTCCGACCCTAAAATTTCCCAGTCGAAGGGCTGTCCCTGGAACAATCTCTTGCATTTGGTCTAAAGTTGATAGGCGGTTTAATTGCATTTTCACATAAAAGCATGGATGTTAAGGACTCTAGGAGTGGCTATCACTTAGGACGGATGGTTTTCACAAAGGTGGACTGGAGCAAGGCAGGAAAGTCAGTTTCAAGATAAAGAAGAAATTGTTTTATGGATGAATACTGTTGGGCCCTTCCAAAATCGCCAGGAAACATATAAGTACTTTTCACTTCTAATCTGTGTGGGGTCAAAAAAAATTAACAGTCATTAGCATGAAACTCTGGGACAAGCACTTCAAGGAGTTGATTTGGAGTTTAGTGGTCTGGATATTAAATTTAAAGATGATGTGATGCCAACCACTTACTGTGAAATTGATTTCCATAAAGAAAAGAGAGATGCCTTTGTTTATGCTATCAAAAATCACTAATGGTTCTAATAGCTTCTTTGTAGACCCTTTTGGGTCTGCTAGGTATAGAATCATATCATCTGCAAATAGTGATAATTTAAGTTCTTCTTTTCCTATTTTTATGCCTTTAATTTCTTTCGTCTGCCTAATTGCTCTGGCCAGTGTTTCGAGGACTATGTTGAACAGAAGTGGTGAGAGAGGGCATCCCTGTCTTGTACCAGATCTTAGAGGGAATGCCTTCAATTTTTCTCCATTCAGAATGATGCTGGCCTGTGGCTTATCATAGATTGCTTTTACAATGTTGTGGTATGATCCTGTTATCCCTAATTTTTCTAGAGCTTTGAACATAAAGGGATGCTGTACTTTGTCGAATGCTTTTTCTGCATCTATTGAGATGATCATATGGTTCTTATTTTTAAGTCTATTGATGTGGTGAATAACATTTATTGATTTCCGTATATTAAAGCAGCCTTGCATCCCAGGGATGAATCCTACTTGATCATGATGTATAATTTTTTTGATATGTATTTGAATCCGATTCGCCAGAATTTTATTGAGGATTTTTGCGTCAAGGTTCATTAGAGATATTGGTCTGTAGTTTTCCTTCTTTGAAGTGTCTTTGTCTGGTTTCGGAATCAGGTTGATATTGGCCTCGTAGAATGAATTTGGAAGTTCTCCCTCTTTTTCTATTTCCTGAAATAGCTTGAAAAGTATTGGTGTTAGTTCCTTTTTAAAGGTTTTGTAAAACTCTGCTGTATACCCATCCGGTCCTGGGCTTTATGAATTCAGCAAAGTGGCAGGATATAAGATCAACACGCATAAATCAAAGGCATTCCTGTATATCAGCGACAAATCCTCTGAAACAGAAATGAGGACAACTACTCCATTCACAATATCCCCCCAAAAAATAAAATACTTGGGAATCAACCTAACAAAAGTGGTGAAAGATTTATACAATGAAAATTACAGAACCCTAAAGAAAGATATAGAAGAAGACCTAAGAAGATGGAAAAATATACCCTGCTCATGGATAGGCAGAACCAACATCATCAAGATGGCGATATTACCAAAAGTTCTCTATAAGTTTAATGCAATGCCAATCAAAATCCCAGCAGCATTTCTTGTAGAAATAGATAAAAGAATCATGAAATTCATATGGAATAATAAAAGACCCAGAATAGCAAAAACAATACTAAGCAGGAAGTGTGAATCAGGCGGTATAGCTATACCAGACTTCAAACTATACTACAGAGCAATAGTAACTAAAACAGCATGGTACTGGTACCAAAACAGGCGGGTGGACCAATGGTACAGAATAGAGGACACAGTAACCAACCCACAAAACTACAACTATCTTATATTTGATAAAGGGTCTAAAAGCATGCAATGGAGGAAGGATAGCATCTTCAACAAATGGTGCTGGGAAAACTGGAAATCCATTTGCTTCAAAATGAATCTGAATCCTTATCTCTCGCCATGCACAAAAGTTAACTCAAAATGGATCAAGGAGCTTGATATTAAATCAGAGACACGGCATCTGATAGAAGAAAAAGTAGGGTATGATCTACATACTGTGGGATCGGGCTCCAAATTCCTCAATAGGACACCCATAGCGCAAAAGTTAACAACTAGAATCAACAAATGGGACTTACTCAAACTAAAAAGTTTTTTCTCAGCAAAGGAAACAATAAGAGAGATAAACAGGGAGCCTACATCCTGGGAACAAATCTTTACTCCACACACTTCAGATAGAGCCCTAATAACCAGAATATACAAAGAACTCAAAAAATTAGACAATAAGATAACAAATAACCCAATCAATAAATGGGCCAAGGACCTGAACAGACACTTCTCAGAGGAGGACATACAATCAATCAACAAGTACATGAAAAAATGCTCACCATCGCTAGCAGTCAGAGAAATGCAAATCAAAACTACCCTAAGATACCATCTCACCCCAGTAAGATTGGCAGCCATTAGAAAGTCTAACAACAATAAGTGCTGGAGAGGATGCGGGGAAAAGGGCACTCTTGTTCATTGCTGGTGGGACTGCAAATTGGTGCAGCCAATTTGGAAAGCAGTATGGAGATTTCTTGGAAAGCTGGGAATGGAACCACCATTTGACCCAGCTATTCCCCTTCTCGGTCTATTCCCCAAAGACCTAATAAGAGCATGCTACAGGGACACTGCTACATCGATGTTCATAGCAGCACAATTCACGATAGCAAGATTGTGGAATCAGCCTAGATGCCCTTCAATAGATGAATGGATAAAAAAAAATGTGGCATTTATACACAATGGAGTATTACTCTGCATTAAGAAATGACAAAATCATAGAATTTGGAGGGAAATGGATGGCATTAGAGCAGATTATGCTAAGTGAAGCTAGTCAATCTTTAAAAAATAAATACCAAATGACCCCTTTGATATAAGGGGAGTAAACAAGGACAGGGTAGGGACGAAAGTTTGAGAAGAAGATTTACATTAAACAGGGATGAGAGGTGGGAGGGAAAGGGAGTGAGAAGGGAAACCGCATGGAAGTGGAAGGCGATCCTCAGGGTTATACAAAATGACATATAAGAGGAAAGGAGGGGTAAGACAAGATAATACAAATCGAAGAAATGATTTACAGTAGAAGGGGTAGAGAGAGAAAAGGGGAGGGGAGGGGAGGGGAGGGGGGATAGTAGAGAATAGGACAGACAGCAGAATACATCAGACACTAGAAAGGCAATTTGTCAATCAATGGAAGGGTAACTGATGTGATACAGCAATCTGTATACGGGGTAAAATTGGGAGTTCATAACCCACTTGAATCAAACTGTGAAATATGATGTATTAAGAACTATGTAATGTTTTGAACGACCAAGAATAAAAAAAAATCACTAATGGTACCAGATGTACATAGATAACTTACCAATGTGGAGTATTGTTGG
The DNA here is from genome assembly GCF_045843805.1 of Urocitellus parryii. Classification (NCBI taxonomy): domain Eukaryota; kingdom Metazoa; phylum Chordata; class Mammalia; order Rodentia; family Sciuridae; genus Urocitellus; species Urocitellus parryii. The sequence goes on from NC_135544.1 coordinate 11,749,056, forward strand.
TGAAGCAGATGGAAATGGAGAAGATTGTTATCTTTGGACCTACAAACAGCTTGAAATAGGTTTTAGTGGAAATCGAATTGTTGAAGGAAAGGTGAAACTGGTTCCCAATACCAAAATACAGATGTCATATTCAGTAAAATGGAAAAAGTCAGATGTAAAATTTGAAGATCGATTTCACAAATATCTTGATCTGTCCTTATTTCAACAGAGTATTCACTGGTTTTCAATTTTAACTCCTTCTTGGTAGGCTTAGTTTCAATGATTTTAATGCACACTTAAGGAAAGATTATGCCCAGTACAATAAAGAAGAAGAAATGGATGACATGGATAGAGACTTAGGCGTTGAATATGGATGGAAGCAGGTGCATGTAGTTGTATTAAGACCATCAAATCACCCACCAATATTTTCCTCTCTCATTGGTTCTGGATGTCAGATATTTGCTGTGTCTCTCATTGTTATTATTGTTGCACTGATAGAAGGTTTATATATTTTTCTATGCTGCTACATCTCCAGGGTATGGTTATTTTGGAGGAAGTCTCTATGCTAGACACGGAGAGAGGAGATGGATAAAACAGATGTTCACTGGGGCATTCGTTATCCCAGCTGTGGTGCGTTGCAGGCCTTCTTCATCAATTTTATAGCCACTTCTTACCATGCTTCAAGAGCTATTCCTTTTAGAACAATGGTGGCTGCTTTTGCATCTGTTTTTTTTTTTTTTTTTTGGTTATTCTTCATCTAATCTTATTGGTATAACACTTGGCTGAAATTTGTCAGGTCAGCCCAACTTCCTTCATCTGTCAATGCTGTACCTCATCCTATACCAGAGAAAAAATATTTTTTGGAGCCTGCAGTTATTGTTTGCCTGGGAGGAATTTTACCTTTTAGCTCTATCTTTATTGAAATGTATTTCATCTTCACGTCTTTCTGGGCATATGAGGTCTATTATGTCTATGGCTTCATGATGCTGGTGCTGGTCAACTTTGCATTGTGACCATCAGTGTTGCATTGTGTGCACATACTTCTTGTTAAATGCATAGGATTATACATGGTAATGGACAAGTTTTCTCTCTGCTGAATGAACTTCAATCTATGTTTACATGTATTCCTTTTACTAATATTGTTTTGAAATGAAGATGTATTTCTTATTTCAAACATCATTTTATTTTGGATATATGGTGGTTTATAGCACAGCCTTGGTGATAATGTGTGGAGCAATTACATAATGGGAACAAGGGCCTTAGTCCAAAAAAATCTATACTAATGTGAAAATTGACTAGAGATGCAAGAAAACCTGGAACTTTGGATCAATTTTTCTTTCATAGGGGTGGAATTTGCACAGCAAAAAACCACAAGAAGAGATCTGGGCTTAACACTGGGTACTGTGGGGGTATCTTTCATGGATGGCTTAAAAGACCATCTATATCCGGTGATCCTATGTTTCTACTGACAGCTTTCTCTACCTGTTCACAGCAAAAGCTTGGATTTTATGCAGTAGGCATTACCACAGTACATGGCTAATCTTCCCCAAAACAGTTCATGAAAGATGAAATAGACCAGCTCTCTTCAGTGAAGAGGAAGATAATTTATTTAACTCATTTGTTCCAATAAAATAAACAGAGGGAAACTTGGATGCTAAAATTACACGAGTAGAAATCTTCCTGGCACTTAGTGTTTCTCCTTTGTTGAAAAATGACTTTCCAGAAAGATTACTTTTTTCCTCTTATTTTTACTGTCATCGTTGACCTATTGTGAGACATTTTTATATATTGAATCTGGGTTCTTTTGAACTGTTATAGGTTTTTTCCCATCTAATTCTACTGCATCCGTATTTAAAGAAAGAATTAAAAATATTAACTTCTGCATGTAATATATCTACTGTCATCTTAGTGGAACCAACTTCCCATTTATTCATCTTAAAATTGTCCAGTTACATCTTAATTCTAAGAAAAGAAGATACAGTCTGAAAATAGAGGTGTACTCTCTACAATGTAATTTACTGTACAGTTAGAAGTCAAGTATTAAATGGAGAAGATAATTTGTTTTTATTAAACATTTTGAGATTTAGATAAGCTACATTTTAATTGAACGTCTAAAGTGATTATCTTCCCCCCACCCAGGTTAGTCTTATACCTTTTTGAGTTTGAATGAAGGTTTTACATAAGATATTAAAAGCAAGGGAAGTGGGTAATAAATGTATATAACATTAAGTAATATAATGTAGGTATAGATTCCCAGATGCATTTGGATGTAAAGAGGGACTACGGAGTATTTTTTTTTTTCTGATGATGATTGGTGTAGACGTGTGAATTTAGGTGGCTTTTTACATCTTGCCTACCATTGCATGAAACATTGGGGTTTCTTAAAAATGTGTGTGTCATATTTCTTTTGGAAGTGGGGTTGTTTTCTTGTCTGAAACTCCTACAGGAGCTAAAATTGTAATTCAGAAACATTTAATTTTGTTGATCCTGACTGGGACACATAAGTAACATCTAAAGCACTACTGCTTTAGAATATTCAAATAAAATTTCCTGATATATATATATATATTTGGGTGGGGATGTGGCTCAAGCGGTACTGTGCTCGCCTGGCACGTGGGGGGTGCTGGGTTCCATCCTCAGCACCACAAAAAATAAAATAAAGATGTTGTGTCCACCGAAAACTAAAAAATGAATATTAAAAAATTATCTCTCACTCATATATATATATATATATATATATATATATATATATATATATATAAACTTTCCAAGAGTCATAGGAGAAAATATGCAGGATGATGAAGGTGTCTGATGTAGTGAAAGAGAATTTTCTTTCTTTTTTTTAAAAATTCTCTATTAATTCTTCTGTGTTCTATTTATTTCCCTTCTCAGAAATTGTCCAGCAGTTACCCATTGACTAAATTTTTGTTTTTCAGACATTTTCATACCATTGGGAAATGTTATAATAATAATATACAGAGACATTACTTTAATGTATCCAAATGTTTTTAAATACATGTATATAATTTTTAATTATGTACTTATTTTCAGCTTGTGCAATTTTTGGAATAATGATAGCATAAGGTTATTGCCTACTTTGTAAACATAGGAAAGAGAACATTTGGTCATCAAATGACCTTTAAAGGAACTTTGGGGCCTATTCCAATTGATGAACCTCTATTTGAATTGTACCAAATTTATGAGGCAATGAAAATTCTACTTTTTGTGAGAATTTGTGACTAGAACTAGATTGGAGAGAAAAGTAAGAATAGTGTTTGAAGTCCCATGATTTTCCAGAAGGATAATAATAAAGTTATGCTATGTAAGATACTAAATTACAATGCATTAAAAGTCCCAGCAGCCTCTTAAACTACCATAGTTCTATGCCAAGATAAGATTCAGTCATGCCAGATGTCATTTAAAGCACTGTAAAACCAGTGTCCACTGATGACACTTGAGCCTGACTGATTTTGCATACGGAGTAAACTTTGTATAAATATTAATTTGACAGTTGTCAACTCCACATATTCAGAGTTGTTATATAAATTGTCAACCCACAGTCAGGTTGCAGAGTGGGTGGATATACTCTGGAAACCCATCTTATCATTGTCCCCCACGTTTTTTTAAGGAAGGGAGCTGACAGAATCAAGGGCACAATAAGGAGAACTGCAGATATTATGGGTCCTCTCTGAGGACTGTGCTGTTTGAGGACAATTGCACACCTGTCTTTATGATTCCCCTTTTCTTAGTACAAATTTCCCTTTTCCTAGCACCAGAGAATGGGTTTACCAGTCAGGACAAAAATTAGTAAGAAATTTTTATTCAGAACACAAAGTCTTTACCTGAGGAATTAAGGATATGGTATTATTTCCAGGAAACAGTGCTTTTCTAGACTTTCTTGAAATTCTGAGAGCTGTGAATTCCACCCCATGGGGGAGCAGGAAACACAAAGAACAGAGCTTCCCTTATCCAAAAAGAACTGAGGCAAGACACTTACTCTCATAAGTCACAAGTTCATGTAGCTCTTGCTATGCCTGCCTCTACCTCACCTGTCTGACCTACTTGACATGGTGCCAGATCATCGTCTTTCAGATCAAGCCACTTGTTTAGTCTTTTTTTAGGATTATGATTTAGGCCAACTGCAGGAATTGAGATGCCTCTAGCTAGTTTGTTGCTCCCTCAATGGCTCATGCTGAGTCTCACCCAAAAGAGACTTTCAAAGTCATGGGCTAAAGTAGCTAGTTCTTGTTGAAAATTATAAACATGTTCATGGTCAGTGCCCACTGCAGAACCTCACCCTGAGCTTGCAGCTCTACTTTATACTCAGTTGGATTAGCTCAACACTTTTCTTGAGAAAGCTCCAAATACCCACTTTCTGCCTCATCTGCTTTCACCAACATTTATCAGCAACATCTTACTATACAGCATCCATTTTACCTTTTCCCCCCCTTCTTCTGGTGAAGGTTTCCTACCTCAACCTCATGGAGTAGCTATTTAGGTATCCAAAAAGTATTATTTAACTACATGCATCCTTCATAACAAAGTTTTGTTGCAACAGCATCATTTCTGTAGCCAAAGAGTTTTGAGTCTGTTAACTCAACTACTACTTATTGGTTAATATTAATGGTGGTTCAAGATGACAGTGATAAAAATGTGGCATATTTAAGAGGTGGTGCTTACCAAGCCATATACAAAATTGAAAGTACACTAGACTGTCCAATTTGAAGTGCTCTTTCCTGTATGAGTGACTATTTGTAAAGCTGATTTACATTGTGGCAAAGAAGAAAATAGGATGGTATACATCCCTAGAGATGCTACAAGAATTGCAAGGAATGCAAGTTCTCAAGCACCACATACCATAAATTCTTACAAGATAAAGTGTATAGTAGAGGAAGCAGTGGTTTATTTTCTTAATACTCTTTCCATCCTGCCAGAATTCTAAAATTAAAATAGGAGAGAGTGAACAGGAGCCACTACTCTGAAATCAGAGTGGACAGCACCAAACTGCAGATCTGTGACTGGTTCTAACTCCACATGAGCAGGTGTGACCTTGGACAAGGATGAACTACAGTATTCTCAGTTGCTTCTGTTTTTTTTATTTTTTGAGAGACAACAAATATCTTCTCTGCTAATGTGAAGATAACATGAAATAATAGTCTTCATATGTCACAAAATTAGGTAATATTTCATATACACATGCTGAGGGCCATTGCCAAATAGGAATGACGCATCGAATGTCCTCTAAGCAGCATGGGGTACGCTGGCAAGGAAATTTCCGAGCCTGATCCTGAGCCCGATCGGGAGCCCGAGCCCCCAGCCCGCGAGCCCGAGCCCCTGAGCCCCCGAGCCCGAGCCCTCGGGGCCGAGCCCGAGCCCGAGCCCGCCTTTCTTAGAAGTGCTCAGAGTCCGCGGGGCGTCCTTGCCCGAGGCTCCGCCTCCGTTCCTCCCCAAGCAAAGTAACCCTTGACTAAAGAGCAGCCTCCGCCAAGGGAAGAGAACCTTGGCTGAGGCCGGCGAGTGGCGCAGAAAACGGAAAACGCTTTTGGCCCAGAGGAGCTGTTTCATCGAAGAAGCAAAGAGTGTTGGCGGGCGGCTGTGGAGGCTCCGCCCTGAGCCTGGGAGGCCCAGCTCCCTACTCCGTGGGCATTCCACAGCCACCCCCTGCAGCTCTTTGCACAGCTGCTTGAAAAGTCTCCCAAACTCCACATGGATTCAGCAGCTGAGGCTTTGCCTGCTGTTGTGGCGCTCTTGCCCCGCTCCCTTTAACCTCTTTTGGGGTTGCCCCAAGGCCAGTTCTCTGAAGCTGAGTGTCCCTGGTGGCTTGCGGGTGGGTTTGGCGTCTGGAGCCCCGACGAATGACCCCAGCCCTGGGATTGTGCAACGTGGCTACTTGCCTGGGCGGGGTTCAAGGACTTGGGGAAAACTTTCGTAGCCCTCTGAGGTGAGGTGGTCACATGGTAGAGGAAGAGATGTCCCGGAGTTTGTGCCAGGTGGGACGCAGAGCACTGAGCTGGGCGCCTCTTGGCACAGGTAACTTTGGTCTTTGCGACCCAGTATTCTTCCCTGAGGCTCTCTTGGGGCGAGAAATATTCTTAAAAATTGGCAATAGGACTATCCACTACCCAAGGCCAATACCAATTCTCCCACCCAATCCATATGTTCAACAATGATAGTCGATTACATATTTTATAGCCTTAAATATATAGCCATGCAGCATAATTTCATATAGAGGAAGTGTGTTGGTTCCTGCTAATATTTTTAAGTGCATATTTTTGAAGTTTACTCTAGGTGTTATTAAAGAGAGTGAATCATACTAAATTTGGATCTGTGCTTTTCCTGTTTCTCTTATTTGCTCTTCATGAAGGTCAAGAAGAGGAATGTTAGAAGGTCGAGAACAGGAAACATCAAGGTAGTTTACAGATTATCCTTACATACAAAAGAAAGAGCACAGATATTGTGTGTGTGTATGTGTATGTTTGATCTGTTAATTTTTGTTTTGACTTGTGTATTAGGATCAGCCTTTGCCTTTGTCCAAACAGATTTATTTCTTATTCTGTCAATATAAAAATTTTCCCTCTGTGTATTACTTTCAGACTCTCCCCTTTGATTATATGTATCTGGCCTTTGTTCTTTTATCAAATGATGTTTATCTACCTAATAATGTTGTAATTGATTTTGAATCTGACTTTTTTTTCATCAGAATTCATGCTGTTTGTCATAGTTACTGAAAAATAGTATAAGACATATCAATTTATGATATATCTTTAAATGGTATTTGATAACAAAGTGAATAATACATCAGTCAGGCTACTTTTTATTTCAGCTGAAGTGAAAAGCAAACTTCCATACCTATAAAATAATCTTTTAATGTCACAGAATGTCTATTTGTTATGCTTTCCTGTTTGTAAATGAAAGAGAGACTTTCTGTTTCATTTTGTAAATGAGAATGGAAAACTAGAACACTACATTGGCTGATTATTTTGAGATAAGTGAAATAAATTACATTTAACTACACTTTGGAAAACTTCTTTATAATTGTTTGAATGTATACAGTGTGAATTCTGAGGTATCAAGTTCACAAACTTGATACTTCATCTTAGTGCCAATGTGTTTTATGAAAACATTCTTAAATAATATGGGTACACATAGAAATTTTATAAGTTCTGTGAAGATTTTGTTTTGAGAGGTGTGTTTATTTTCCTTTTAGATTCTTGTGGTAATTCTTTTGATTTGCAGTTAATATTTTGGTAATAAAAACTGAATTACATAATTAAAAGTTGGTTCTCTGAGGTTTTGCAGATTGTTGAGGCCCCTGAAATATACCCGGCCTGGGATGTAAGGCTCCTATTGATTCTCCACTTGACTCTGGTTGAACTTTTTGGTGCTCTTCTTTGTGTGATGATACTCCATACAAATTCCAAGTGGCTTATTTTGCAACTTACATTTGTTTTAGGAGCAAATTAAGTAGTCATAATGAAATAATTTGTGTTTCTGTTTGAATTGTTGAGTTCTGTTAATAAAAATGAAGTGGGTAGTGCTGAGTAAATTCTTCTTCAGGTGTCATTCTAGCAATTTTAATAAGGAGAAATTCAGAAAGAAAGCCAAATAATATAGTGTATAGTTGAGTTATTGCTTGCATTTATTTTGTTGGAAAAGCTGAAAACTGATTGTATCTTAACAGTGATAGTGTTTCATTGTCCCAAGTTCCAGGTTTGAAAGAAGCTACAGGCATTGAAGGATTGGATCCAAATTTTGTATATATATTATTGGGAAGACTACGGAAAATAGATCATTATTTTCCTATATAGTTGGAGAAACTGAAATGGAAAATAAAAGAACTATATAGTGCCACAGTCTGGCTGGGCACAAAATCACGAGCCACCACACACCTTGTAGATTCAAACAGCAACTCTTTATTCCCGAACTCACACCGGCACTCTACACACGTTCTGGGCCAAATCCACGTACTCCACCAGGCTCCGAATCCCAAAATACTTTTTGAATCCCATGAGAACTCAACGGGAACTCAAGGAGCGGGCATGCCTGAGGCAGCAGGATATGCCCTATTCCCTGCAAGGTACACCTTAAACCTGGAACCGCCCTAAACCCAAGGAGCAGGATACTCCCTAATCCCAGCAGGATACACCCTAAACCTGGATCTGCCCTGGTCCTTGAGCAAGGTCACCTTACATGCAATGTCACTGCAAATGACCTGGGTCATGCCATGCATCATTCCTCCTTGGCAATGGCCCTCAGCAATATAGTCTGTTCTTTCTTATCCCAGTCTATCCTCTACTTAAAAAAAAAATTAGTTGTAAATGGACACAATATCTTTACTTTTCATTTATGTATTTTTATATGGTGCTGAGGATTGAATCCAGTGCCTCATGCATGCTAGGCGAGTGCTGTAACCACTGAGCCAGAACCCCAGCCCTATCCTCTGCTTTTTAATGAGAGAATAATCGATCTTCTTTCTGATTGGGATCTATTTATATAAAACCTTCCAAACGAATCCTATTCCTTAACCAGCCACTCAGGCTGATTCCCTAACCCTGTACAAGGCAGCAGCTGACCAGCCACAGAAATCCTCCTAATCCTAGCTGGACAGTGAGTGACCCAGCAGCTTCTTAGGTGGTGTTCTTCTCACAGCTTCCTGTAGTGATTTGCCTTGGGTCATCCAGCAAATTCAAAAGGAGAGAGGAAGCCTTTCTAGGGTCCTTACTATCACCCAGGAGGTGATGGCTGACTGCTTTATGGCCATTGGGTTCCTGCACTGCAAGGTGCCCTAGGGTTTTACTATTTGTAATTTGATCATGGACCAAGAGCAGTAGCAGCACCTGTAAATTTGTGATTATTTGTGATCAGAACCAATGGTCAGGATTTGTATTTTAGTAAAGATCCTTGGGTGATTTTTTTTTGACATTTAATTTCCAGAAACAGTGCTCTAGGACAAATCGAGCTGAAAAAGATGGCCACATGCACTTTATTGTAGAATTGTAAGACTATTGTGAAAGATAAATTATGACATGAAACAAATGTCCCTGGATTGATAGTTCTCATCAATGTTTACTTTATTATAATTTCATATTTCAGACACATCAGAACAATATCACATAGGCTTTTTTTAAAGAATCCTCAAACAATATGAAGTAAATATTTTCATAAGAAAAGAATAATAAGTCTAAGTAGTTTGGGTTCTGAGTGTTTTGTATAAGAATGTTTAGAGGTAACATACTATCTAAGGAACCAAATGGGCTATATGCAAATCATTTTTAATTAACAAAATTTTATGTTGGTACAGGAAATAGCATTGCCTTTTGACATTGTTAAGTCTCTTGCTTTATAATTCTTTTTTCTTCCAAGTATAATCTAAGATCTTTTTAACAAGGAATTGTTTTATAGGAGAGTCAAATTTAATGAAAGGGAGCTAGTAGGTAGGATGAATTAAATATCACTAGTATTATTTTTATTATCTTTTATGTTCATATTTAAGAACAGGAATTATTGTCAGTTTTCTCAAGAGAAAAATTATGATGCAATACACACTGTACATGATTCATGTCAAAACACAATTTTGCTTGCATTTTATAGCTTTCTTTACCATTCTTTTAGAAAATGAATTTTCCCCAGAAGACCTAATTGCCTTCTTATTGATGAGCCTATAAGTGTTTTTTATTATCCATGTACTATTCTAAATGTGTCTACTTGTTCTAGCTGTTTCAACAGTGAGGTCTCTGATTAAATCACAACTGGTATATTTGTTTTTGCCATTCACTAGTGATTCAGGAAAATGCTGGCAGAATGACATGGCTATTTCAGGGACTACTAAAAGGCAAGAAGTGTAAATTAACGTTAACCCATAATACTTGGTAATATTTTGAAATAAGATGGATTTGGGTGTAATAGATGGCTGCATTCTTCGAATTTTTATTCTATAAATGAACATCTACTTACCTTGCAGAAAATTCAAAGGACATGGTTTTTAGATTCATAAATAGTCAACATGACCCCTGTATTTACTTGATTCTAACACTCATGTTTGAAGAAAGAGGTCTCATTGAAGACAGATCACTAAAAGGGGAGAGCTAGTAATGGAAAAACTCTGAAAGTCACTTTCATACATCCCCAAGAGTTATACTGTTCTGACTTGCTACTTTTCTAGTTTTACTCCAAATTCTAGAGCTTGTCTTTTTCATTGCCTCTACTTTTATTCCTGTCAGCAACAATTAGGGTTATTTGTTCTTTCACGTGTTAAAGAGGACAGTTTTTCCCAAAGTGATTGCAGAAACAGTGATAGGAACTACCCTTTATGGAAGGCCTGAGACTTGCCAGCCCTTATGATCAATGCTTTACACGTTTGCAACTCCTTACAATAAAACTTTCAGATTGGAATCATCTCCATTGTAGAAAAGGCTGAGAGGGGGAAGTAATAGCTTGCCCTAAGTGGCTGTGTGAGGATGGGTCAAGTCAAGCTTGCATGCACACATACATTCATGTGTACTGAAAGCAATGTTTTAGAGACTCCCAAAACTCAAGCTCTTTAGAGAGTCAAGATGGTTTTAGAAGCTCTCAACCCTGCAAAATATAGGTTTAAATCCATTTATGAAATGTGAAGGTACCTACTGGTTGCAATCGAAAAGGCCCTGAAGTTTACTGTGATTGAATGCAGCAGATCAGCTCTCTAGCTGTTGAATCAGGGACTCAGATTGCAGGGAAGTCCTGTGCAGGTTGGCTGGTCCAGCATTCTAGGTTTAGATCTAGATCCCCACCCAGCTTGTATGTGTACTGATAGGAAACTGTGGATCCTCATACCATCAGTTCTTCACTGGTGGGGAAGTGGCTTCTGGAAAGGAAGCTGCAGAGTGTGATTGGGATGAAGTTAAATGAGGCTTGAGAAGAAAAAGAATCAGGGAACACTTGTGTGTGTTTATAATCCTTCTGAAGGCAAGAAAGGAAGTGGGAAAGGGACACCAGGAGAACCCAGCGGCCTAAACCTTAGTTTCTAAGTGGGAAAGAAGAAGCCAGGAAAGAACCAATTCATACCTGGCAAGTTTTTATGCCTTACAGATCAAATGATTATAATTTAGGAGCTTTTACTTTTTGGTTTTTCTAAGTCCTGCTTTAAAAGCATGAATTTTACTATTTTCATTATTTTATTCTCCTTGCCTCAATGATGAATAAGGCTAACATTAAAAATCAATCATGACTTCATTTGACATAATTTGCTGTGTCATATATCCTGGAAGAACTGGAGCTCAAAATCTAGACTTTAATATATGGGTCAGTTTTATTACAACCTATAGGTCATTTTGTAAACCCCTAAGCCCAAGCTCTGTGACCAGGGGCAGGGCAGGGGGAGGGAGCCTGACAGCTAGGGGACTAGGGAACCACCAGAGCCCAGGGGGCACCCTCAGTGCTGGAGCTCAGCCAGGATGGCACAGGGAAGTGCCCGGAGGTGGAGGTGGTGGCTCCAGGGAACTGGCCAGACCTGGCCTTGGCCATCTCCAGTCCTCACACAGCCCAGGCACTCTGGGTCCCCTCCATGGCCCCTCACCAGCATGCCCACTTAGCCCTTGGCTGTCACCAGGACCACCCCTGGGAAGGGAGCGCTCACAAAGAGAAGCAAGGCCATGGGGGTGGGGTCCTCAGGGGCCAGGGGGCCTGAGAGGCTCCAAGGGACTTAGCACTCTTGGCCCATGAAGGGCTCAGCGCCAGAGGGATCCCCTTCTCATTACTCAGGCTGCCAGTGGCATGGACTCTCTCTTTGCCATCCTCCCTCTCTCTTTCTGAGCCCTGAAGCCACAAGCCTGGCCCCAGCCCAGGTCCCCACATTCCCCAACACCACTCCCTCCTCCTGACAGTTGTCCCAGTCCTATTTTTATATTTTTGAAAGTGAATTCTGATGGCATCATGGAAGACAGATTGAATGGAAAGGCCTGTTGTCAGGAAGATAAGGGGCTCTGAAATCACGAAGGGGAGAAGTGAACACATCCTAAGTGAAGGAGGCAGCAGTGAGAAGAGAAAGGAGAAGACAGGTGTGAGGACTCTTTGAGAGGGCATCATTAACATGTAATATTTGGCTGTGGGGTACAAAGGAGGGAGAGGAGCCAGAGATGAAGCTGCTTCTAGCCTGGCTGATGGAGTGTGTGTTGATTCACTTGTCTGAGAATAAAACTTGAGATCTGTTCTTAGCTAGGGGTGGTAGTGATAAACTGAGTTTGAGGGTTAGAGTGGTCTAGGAAGCAAATGTTTAGAATTAGAAATGTAGAAATGGGATGCACCATAGAACTAGGGATTAAACCTCTCTGTAGAGTTTGTAGCTGAAGCTATGAGAATAGATGAGATTATCCAAGAAGAGAGCTAAGAAAAGAACAAAGGACCAAAGACAGAAACCTGGGAAAGATCAACATTTAAAGGGAAGAACAACTAAAAAAAATTAAGAGATTGAGTTACACGTGTAGGGATAAGCAAAAATGAAATTACTGTTTTGGGGTTGGGAAGGCAGGTCAGTGGTAGCAGACTTGCCTAGCATGCACAAGGCCCTCCACTGATATCCAGGGCTGCCAAAAACAAAGATGATAAAACGAAATGGTGTTGTGGCAGATAGAAGGAGAAGAACAGTGAATGTGAAAGCCATCATTTTAAAAGCTGCAAAAAATTACACACTCTTGTGGCAGGAGAAGAAGCAATGGTAGGATGTACTTGGTGACTATGGAGAGAAAGAGCAGTAGGGGAATCTGGAAGAACCAGATTGCAGTGAGATCTGAGAAAGGTATGAGAATAAAGGAGAGGATACATTTCATAGTCAAACTCCAGTATTGCCTCAAATGCATGGATCATTGTAAAACAAATTGTTTTAGTCTCTAATTACTTGGCTGACTGTTTTTGCCTTTCTTTTCTGCCTTGCAGATAAAGATCTATTTTTTTAATATTACAGAGGATTGAAGCCAGGGCCTTCTACCACTGAGTTATACCATCAACCCACGGAAAAAATCTAATTTATTTCAGTATTCGGAATCCTGTTTCCTTTTTCAACAAATGAAGGCATCAAATTTCAAGTTGTGAAAAATTTTTACATCCTAACTGTGGTAATGTCAGGATAGACTGACTATATTCAAGGATACTAATCTTTCTCTCCTTTTTCCCCACAGGAAATAATTTCTCCATCTCAAATATTAATGAACATGAGTCATTGATAATGGCGAGGAAATGCTCTGTTACTTCTGTCTCATGTAGAAAGTATCTAAAGGGCTTGATTCCAGAGAGCTCTTATGAAGAATGCCATTTGGATAGTAAAATTTAATTAAAAAGCAACTTGGCTATTGTAGCCCTTTTCTCTATTTACCAGGAATAAACCTTTCATTCTCAGAGTCCACTAATTATAATTTGTAAGCCTTTATTTTAAGTTAATTTGTTGATCCATTTTCCATTTAAATTCTTCTATGTTTATTGATTTTACTGATATGAATGAATAGGTTCTAGAGAGATAGCAAATGAAATCTCTATGTGTAAGTCTATTAATTATTTATCATCATCATCTTCATCATCATTTAGTATTGGGTTTTGAATCCAGATGCACTTGTCACTGAACCAGACCACCAGTATTTTAATGTTTTACTTTGAGACAAAATATAGCTCCATGTTAAAGTACTGCTTGCCTGGTAAGCATGAGGCCCTGGGTTCAATTCCCAATACCACAGAAAGAAAATCTAGTGTTAAGCCTCCCATTGGATTTTTTCAAAATTGTCTGTGTGTGTGTGTGTGTGTGTGTGTATAATTATACATATGTATATATGTATACTTATGCACACATATATACATATTTACAAATATATATATGTACACTTATACACAAATATACATATACATATTTCCAAATATATATATATATATATATATATATATATATATATATATGTGTGTGTGTGTGTGTGTGTGTGTGTATGTATACACACACACAGAGTTATGTATACATATATGGATATAAATACATAGGAACAAATTTTCTTTTTTCTCAATAGCTAGGTCGATTGGTGGCTTTCTAAGGAATCTCCTTAAGACTTTCCAGAGAGGTTTCACTAGTTTGCAGTCCCACCAGTAATGTAGGAGTGAACCTTTTTCCCCATATCCTCACCATCATTTACTGTTCTTTATTTTTTTATAATTGTCATTCTGAATAGAGTCAGATAAAATCTCAGTGTAGTTATAATTTGCATTTCTCTAATTGCTAGAGATGCTGAAAAAATTTCCCTCTATTTTTGACCATTGGTATGACTTCTGTGAAGTGCCTATTCAGTTCCTTTGCCCATTTCTTGATTGGGTTATTTCAGGTTCTTTTGTTGTTGTTGTTGTTAATTTTTTTGGAGTTCTTTGTATATCTTGGAGATTAATGTCAAAGGCTATTTTTGATTAAAAATTTTATTTCTGGAAGTTCATTCTAGGCACCATGTCAGGAGCTGGGTGTGGTGGCATACACCTATAATCACAATAACTCAAGAGGCTGATCAAAAATTCAAGGCTAGCCTTACAATTTAGCAAGACACCCAGTAGCTTAGTGAGACCCTCTTTCAAAGTTTAAAAAATAAAAAGGAGAAGTGTCTCTTCAGGTCTTTGGCCCATTTATTGATCAGGTTATTTGCTTTTTTTGGTGTTTTGCTTTCTGAGTTCTTTATATACCCTAGAGATTAGTGCTCTATCTGACGGGTAGGGGTAAAGATTTGCTCCCAAGATGTAGGCTCTTTATTCACCTACAGATTGTTTCTTTTGCTGAGAAGAAACTTTTTAGTTTGAGTCCATCCCATTTATTGATTCTTGATTTTAATTCTTGTGCCACAGGAGTCTTATTAAGGAAGTTGGGGCCTAATCCCAGATGATAGAGATTAGGGTCTACTTTTTCTTCTATTAGAAGCAAGGAGTCTGGTTATATTCCTAGGTACTTGATCCATTTTGAGTTGAGTTTTGTGTATGGTGAGAGATAGGGGTTTAATTTCATTTTGTTGCACATGGGTTTCCAAGTTTCCCAGCACCATTTGTTGAAGAGGCTATCTTTTCTCCAATGCATGTTCTTGGCACCTTGGAATAATATAAGAAAATTGTAGCTTTGGGGGTTAGTCTTTGTGTCCTCCATTCTGTACCATTGATCTACCAGTCTGTTTTGCTGTCAATACCATGCTGATTTTGTTATTATTGCTCTGTAGTCTAGTTTAATGTCTGCCTGATTCACTCTTCCTGCTAAGGATTGATTTAAATATTCTCAGTCTCTTATTTTTTTTCCAAATGATGTACAATCAATCAACAAATACATGATCGTAGTGGGATAGGGAGTGGGAGCATGGGAGGAATAGAGAAACTCTAGATAGGGCAGAAGGGTTGGAGTGGAAGGGAGGGGGCATGGGGTTATTAATGACGGTGTAATGTGATGATCATTATTATCCAAAGTACAGGGATAAGACACGAATTGGTGTGAATATACTATGTATACAACCAGAGTATGAAAAATTGTGCTCTATATGTGTAATAAGAATTGTAATGCATTCTGCTGTCATATATAAATAAAAATAAAAAAAATAAAAGGACTAAGGATAGATCCCAGTGATAAAACACCCCAGAGTTCAACCCCCAGTAGTGGGGAAGAGAAAGACAAAATATCAAAAGAAGAACATATTAATTTCAGATGTATCTATCATCATTTCTTAAACTATAAAGAAATAGGAAGTAGGTACAAGAAATTAAGTTAAATAAAAAAAGAAGAAACGACCTGTAAAAAGTTTAAACTAGATGTTCTCAATCCTAAAGAAGCTCCCACTGTAACCTGGATCATTCAACTGATCATTCATTGAGCACTTGTTTTATGCACTGTGCTAAATATTTCATATATCTTCATATTTAGCTCCAACAATCCTACAAAGTAAGCACTCTTATGACCATAATTTATTGATGAAGAACTGAGGCAGGGTGGAATTCAGGTTCAAGGTGATCCAACTTGGCATTGTAGACATTTAGCACACTGTGTCCTACGCCTGGGCCCAAACATTGCTTGTATCAAAAATTTTGCAGAAGGACATGTAAGATCAAAAAAAATGGTGGATAGTCCTTTATTTATCCTAGAGAAGAAAAAGTGTCAGTGGATAATTCAGTTTTATCTGTGTGTTTTGTCTTCACTGAGTAAAATAAGGGTAAATTAAGATAAAAATGAGGGATTTAAGCTTGTAAAATAAACATTTCTGAACCATTCAGATGATTTATTGAGGAGGCCTGAAGAAAGCTTTCATATTACAAAATAAGAGACTAAATTTATGCCCTTCTAGTGGGTTTATAACATTGTTACACTTGTGTTGTTGTTGTTTGTTTGGGGGGGTATTTCTTTTTCTCTCTTTCTTTTTTTTTTTTTTTTTTTTTGATACTGGGGATTGTACTCAGGGGCCCTCATCCCCAGCCCTATTTAGTATTTTATTTAGTCACATGGTCTCACTGAGATGCTTAGCACATCACCACTGCTGAGGCTAGCTTTGAACTCAACTTCCTCCTGTCTCAGCCTCCCAAGCTGCTGGGATTATAGGTGTGCACCACTGCACGGGGCTGTTTACTCCTTATTTTCCTTTTGCTTAGAAGCTAGAGGGTAGATTGATTTCCCTTCCACACAATATCAGTTGGTTTAAATGAACTACTTTGCTTTAACTTCAGATAATATCAGTTCAGTTTGTTTTCCAAATTAGCAAAACATAGAGTATGCATCCTCCTCTCCATTCCCATCCCTTTTCCTTCCCTCCATCCCTTTCCTTCCCTCTATCCCTTTCCTTCCTCCCTCCCTCCCTCCCTCTACAGTGCTGGCCATGGAACCCAAGGCTTCATACATATTAGACTACACCCTACATCCTGAATGTCCGTCACCTTTATGTTATCCTAAGAATGCCATCTAGTAAACGGGGGCCTGTGCCTGTGATTCAATATCAGAACAGTGGGTCTTCCATTCAGACTGAGGCTTAACTTCTAACCCTTCAAGTGTGTAATCCACTCCTGTCCCCTCTCAAATCTGTCATTGAAGTGACAAAGAGATTCAGAACCCCACACCAAAGTGATCAAGACCTGGACTTCTCAAACTTTAAAGAATGTACAGATCAGGGCTGGGGCTCAGTGGTAGAGTGCTCACCTAGCACACATGAGGCACTGGGTTCAAACCTTAGTACCACATAAAAATGAAATAAAGATATTATGTCCACCTACAACTAAAAAATAAATTTAAAAGAATGTACAGGTCATCTAGGAATCCTGCTAACCTGCCCGTGGTGAGATAGAGGGTATGGAGCTCTGCATTTCTAACAAGCTGCCCAAGCTGAGCTCATAGACTGGTAACACGGTAGAGGAAAGTCAGGGTTTTGAAATCATACCACTGGGTTTTAGATCATTGATTTCATTAGAAAACTCTGTGGACATGGGCTTTATCTAACTCTTATGAGGCTTAATTTATTCATCTGAAAATTGGAGAAAATACTTAGTTCACAAGGTTGTCATTATATGAAAACTGCTAAATTCAGTGCCTGTCTCATTTTAGCATTTGATGGGTGTAAGTTCCTTTCAAAGTTTTTTTTTTCCCCCACTGTATATGAATGGTGTTGACCAAATCCTTGTTTGTAGTAGAGGAATCTGTGCCATTGGGTATCTATGTGTGTATGTAAATGCACTTGTATGCACACATACATTCATGTGTTCTGAAAGCAATGTTTTAGAGACTCCTAAAACTATAGAGTACAGGTATTTAAGAAGCACTCACTGTTGTACTTCATTGGTCTCTAGCATATCTTTCAAAAATTTTTTAAACTTTTGTTTCTATTTAGATTTAGATTAAAAACAGGCATGTGGAGCTGAAGGTGGACCAGGCTTTGCTACTCATCCACAATGAATGGCTAGGAACAAACTTGACTGTTTCCTGGAAATCGGAACACTGTTACTGTGTATGTATTGTGTTCGAAATCATAGTTTTGTTTCCCTTGGGGCTTGTTTGGTATGAACCTTAATACCCTCACATCTAAGGCCCTTGGCATGTTACTTTCAGTTTTTATAGGTAAGGAAACAGGTTATTAGAAGGAATTAGAAAGAAATGTAACAAGGGAGCCTACTGGGGTCATATCTGAGGACAAGCATAGTGAGAACAGTAGGAAGGTGCAAGTTGAGGGAAAGACCATTATTGCAGGAATCTGCCTCTCTGAAAATAAAGATTTATGTATGTAGGTGTGTACTTATTTATTTATTTTTTTGTGTGTCATACTGGAGATTGAACCCAGGGCCTCATATATACTATGCAGGAGCTGTATGCCTAAGCCACATCCCTAGTTCTTTTTAAATTTTAGTTTGAGAGAGGGTCTCCCTGAGTTGTCTAGGCTGGCCTTGAACTTGTGATCCTCCTCAGCTTTCACGGTAACTGGGATTACACCACCATGTCCAATTGTAAATAGCTTTCAAAAACCAAAATTATCAGTACAGGCATCAACTGAATAGATGATGGAACACAGTATACAATACCCGTTTATTTGATTAAACCCATCAAAAAATCTATGAAAAAAGAAAACCTGTAATAGTTAAAAACAAAAGTAGCTCAAGACAAAATTTATTAGCCAGGAGCTATGTTGTGACGCAGTGGTAGAGTGCTTGCCTAGCTTGGGTAGGATCCTGGGTCCTATCCCTAGCACTGGGAGAAAAAAAGTTTTATCAGCCTATAAAGAGCCTAAAAGAAGCCTGAAAAAAAATCAATAACAACTGAAATTAAGAAGTGACAAGAAACATAATTCAGAGAATGGGCAAAATTTCTTCTAACAAGATTTTAAAAGTCTAAAGTTGGACTGGGTTGTAGCTCAGTGGTAGAGTGCTTGCCTAGCATGTGTGACACACTGGGTTGGATCCTCAGTACCATATAGAAATAAGTAAAATAGAGGCTGATTGACAACTAAAAAAAAAAAAAAAAAAGGTGTAAAGTCCACAGAAATCAAGTTGTCCGGTGGGGGGTGGGTCAACTGTATTGACAACATATGAGATGTAGGGCAAGTAAGAGCAGCATTAGAAAAAAAAAAATGTAGCCAGGCATGGTGGTGCATGCCTGTAATCCCAGTGACTAAAGAGGCTCAGGCAGGAGGATTGCAAGTTCAAAGCCAGCCTCAGCAATTTAGCAAGGCCCTAAGAAACTTAGTGAGACTTTGTCTCAAAATAAAAAAAAATACAAAGTGCTGAGGATGTTGCTAAGTGGCTAATTGCCACTGGGTTCAATTCCTGGAAACAAAACAAAACAAAACAAAACAAAACAAAACAATACAAAACAAAAATATCAGTTTCATTGATACAAAACATTGTCAGGTGACAGACTAAAGAATCCAAAAAAAAAACAGAAGGACTAGGATGTAGCTCAGTGGTAGAGCAATGTGCCTGGTATGTGTGAGGCCCTGGATTTGATCCCCAGTATTGCACACACACACACACACACACACACACACACACACACACACACAAATTAGTAATTTACTAAAAGGGCTTAAAGATATTGTGGCTAAGGAAAATGTGTAAAGGAGTGGGACAGAGTTAATTATTAAAGTAAGAGAATGTCCTGCAATTGCAGAAAAAGAAACTTATGACCCTTTAAAGGTCAAGCAACCAGAGAATGATATCTGTACTTAAACTGTTTTAAATTTGAACTTTAATAATTTGGAAATATTTTTGTGGGGAGGAGGGGTACTGTGGATGGAATTCAGGGGCACTCTACCATTGAGCCACACAATGGCTATTTTGTATTTTATTTAGAGACAGGGTCTCACTGAGTTGCTTAGTACCTTGCTTTTGCTGAGGCTGGTTTTGAACTCATAATCCTCCTGCCTCACCTACAAAACTGCTGGGATTACAGGTGTGTGCCACCATGCCTGGCTAATAATTTGGTAGTCTTTAAAAAATATGGATCAAAGGAGAGACAAGTACTCAAAACAATACAAATTATTATAACTTCATATATAGTAACACAGATTATTAAAAATCTGGGAATGGTAGACAGGTATCTTTAAAATATTTAAAGGTGAAGGCATGCCTTAAAGAATAATTACCTAGTTGAGAATTTCCTATACCCTTTTCTTTCTCTCTTTCTGTAAAGTAGAAAGACTTTTATAGATCCATAAACATAGAAAAAATATGCAGATCAGTAGATCAGCTTGACAGGTTTTTTTTTTTTTTTTTTTTTTTGGTCCAGGGCACTGAACCCAGGGTGCTTAGCCACTGAGACACATCCTCAACCATTTTTTTTTAAATTTTCTATTTTGAGACAAGATCTTGCTAAGTTGTTAGCGCCTCACTAAGTTGCTGAGACTGGCCTTGATTTTGCAATCCTCCTGACTCAGCCTCCTGAGTCACTGGGATTACAGGCATGTGCCAACATGCCTGGTGATAGACAGCATTAAGACATCTAAAAACAATTTAATATATTGCCAAGTTCTTCTGACTAGAGAACAAGTTTTAGAGAAATTTTGTCATTGTATTGTTAGCAATTAACAACTACTAAAAGGGACTGAATTAAGATGTAACTGACAAAAAGACAATGAAAATATTGATACTAAACAATATTCCTTCCTTAAGGGATCTGGAAGTAGAAGAATGGAAAAGAGGGAGTGGAAGAGGAATATAAAAATTCTGTGCTTTTATTGCATTGAGGGAATTCAACATGATTACCTGCTATTTTTGACTACTATTTTCAAGCATAAACTAGAATAAATAATATTTTTGTAAGTAGACATGCTCTAAGTGTGATAAATATAGATAAGGTTGCTGTATCTTTAAAATATTACTAAAGAAGGAAAAGTATACAACATAGAAAACATATAAATGGAAACAATAAAAACAGAGGAGAGAATTCAGGGTAATTAAAACTAGAATAATTATAATAAATGCAAATGTACTAACTTCTATAAAAATAAGACTCTCAAGGGCTGGGGGTATAACATGCACAAGGCACTGGGTTCAATCCATTGCACTGACTGAAAAAAAAAAACAAACAAAAGACTCTCAGATTGTATTGAAAATAGACTGGATGATTTAAAGTCACTTTTGGAAAAATGACAGTGAAACATACATAATATGTTAAACATACATAAATAAATATTGATAAATAAAGTTTTTAAAACCAAAACATGATATTGTACTTATAAAGAATACATTGAAAACAGAACGGAAATTATACTTTTTGAAGAGTCAGATGTTGGAGTAAAAGGGTCCAGTCAAAGCTTTATCCTTTGCATAATTGATAAAGGAATATTAATACAAAATATGGATAAAAGGCCTAGATAAAAAGCCTCCCAATTTATGCAAAAGCAAATAGATGATAATGGTAGAAACTGCAAAACAAAGTTATAGAAACAAATGACAATACACATTTATCAGACTGTGATAGAGCAAGCTGATTGGGGTTTAAGCAGCTGAACTGAACCAGTGTGAAGAGCATGGCTTCCACAGCTAAAGTGCCTGGTTCAAGTCCCACCTCTGTCACATCATCATCATTGTCATCATCATCATCATTTTTATTATTAGGTACTGTGCTTTGAACTCAAAGATGCTTTGCCACTGGGATACATTTCCAGCCCTTATTTTTTATTTTGAGACAGGGTCTCATCTGACTAAATTGCTTAGGGCCTTGCTGAATTGCTGTGGCTAGCCTTGAATATGTGATCCTCTTGCCTCAACCTCCCAAGTTGCTGGTTTATAGGCATGCACCACCATGCCTGGCCTCTGTCACTTTATATCTGTGTGAATTTGAGTATGGCACTTACTGTACTCTGTGCCTCACTTTCTTTACTTGTGAACCTGGGGGGAAATGGAACTTGCTTATTATCTCCTTGTGAACATTTCATGACTTAGTGTATGTAAATTGAAGCATAATAAGGCCTTTCTATCTAAATGTCTTTATTGGTAATAAACAAGTGACACTTATCACAGGAATTAAATAGAAAAAAGTAGATAACTCCAACAATATCTATATTTACTTTTCAGTAACATTGATTATGTGTGAGGTCAAATGAGACTAAATAGATAGCAAAAGGAGGGATTATATATCCCACATTCCATTGAACAAGAGAAATCAAACTAATGAAATTAGGGATATAATATTTCAAGGAAGAATCAAAAGAAATTCTTACAAAAAATTAATTTCCATTGTTTTGGATGGGGGTGGGTGTTACTGGGGATTGAACTCAGGTTTGCTTTACCACTGAGCTACATCTTCTGTCCTTTTCACTTTATTTTGAGACAGGATCTTGCTAAGTCATTAAGGACATTGCTAAGGTGCTGAGGCTGTACTCAAACTTGGAATTCTCCTCCCTACACTTTCCGAATCCCTTGAATTATAGGTGTGTGCCACCCCACCTGGCTTATTTAAATACTTATAACAGTAAAAATGATGGTAAAAGAAATCATAGGTACTGTTGACTGAAGGCTCACTCTGTTTTGTACATATCTCATTTAATCCTCACAATAGTAGAATAGAGAGGATTTTACAAATGGTGATACCTAGATGAAGATATGATATGATATGATATGATAAGATATGATACAGTGACTTTTTGTGGCCAGAGGTTTTATCAGACTTCTGCTTTATTAATCAGAAGGAAAAAGGGAAGTACAAAACTGTTGGTATCAATCTCAAAGTTTTGGAAAGCAAACAGTGTAATCACCTAACACACACAAAAAGGAAACAATAAAAGAAATAAGTATTTGGGCTGGAGTTGTGGCTCTGCAGTAGAGTACTCACCTAGCACATGCTAGGAACTGGGTTCCATCCTCAGCACCACATAAAAATAAATAAATAAAAGTATATAAAAAAGTAATAAGTATTTAAATCAGAAATGAGGAGAATTGAGAAAAAGAGTCAAGAAGTATTAAAAACTTAAAAGTCATAGAATTCATAAATTTAAAGGAACAATGGGAATTAAAAATATTAAAATTACAATAAATTGGGGCTGGGGTTGTGGCTCAGTGGCAGAGCACTTGCCTCACACATGTGAAGCACTGAGTTCAATCCTCAGCACCAGCTAAAATAAATAAACAAAATAAAGGTAGTGTATGCATCTGCAACTAAAAAAATGCATTAAAAAAAAACAGAACAAAACAAACAAAAACCCCACAGGAAAAAAATTATATCAGCTGAAATTTAAAATATTGTGGTCAACAAACATTTTGTTTTTCAACAAATATTTATAAGATATTAAAGTTAAGATTCAAAACCTGGTTTTCTTAGCCAGGTGTGATGCTACATGTCTGTAATTCCAGCTTCTCAGGAGGCTGAGGCAGGAGGATTGTAAATTCAAGGCCGTCCCATGCAATTTAGTGAGAACCTGCCCCCTCCCCCCCCCAAAAAAAAAGAAAAAAAAGAAAAAAAAGAAGGAAGCGTTGAGGATGTAGCTCAGTGGTATGGTGCCATGGGGTTCAATCCCCAGTTTTGGAAATTAAAAAAAAAAGAATATAAAGTATTATGACTTAAATTACGGGAAAGATAATTCCAATTACTATATTCTATCTATCAAATACTCCAAGGGATTAAATTTAAAAGTATGCCCCACAAACTAAAAAATAAAAAAAACAAAAAAGGCAGAATGTTTTTAAATTAATGAAGCAATAGAAGAAATAAGCCAGATTAGTATGACTATATCATATTTAAAAACTTTAATTACAAATAATAAAATATAACAAGATGAAAATGGAAGTAGTAGAATGGAGAAATACTTAAGATAGTTAAAAACTTATTATTACAGCATATGGGGACATATCTCAGATAAAACTCAGGAGAAATTGAGGTCTTGTTGGCTCACACCATGGAAACAAAATAGCAAAAGCACTGACTTATTTCATCTCTAGATAATTTAAAATTTAATCTTAATGTTGTGATATAGATACCTAATAAATGAACAAATATAAAAATTATTTAAAAATCCTATCAAGATGGGCTGGGGTTGTGGCTCAATGGTAGAGCACTTGCCTAGCAAGTGTGAGGTACTGGGTTTGATCCTCAGCACCACAGGAAAAATAAATAAGTAAACAAATAAAATAAAGATATAAAAAAAAATCCTAGCAAGACTAATAAGAAATTTATATATGTTTGTAGTTTTTCTTATTTGTGTACTATTTGACCCCTTGTAACAGGAATCATTAAAATGATTACTTTTCAATCCAGTAATCTTACTTTGGGAAATTTACCTCAGAGATAGAATTTAAAGGAATGAGAATCCCTTGTGTGGAGTTCTTTTAAAACAGCATATTTGCATAACAAAAAACATCAAAAGGAAAAACATAAAAGCTTTGAAATCATCCCAAGTACCCACAATTATAGTGATGGTTGAAATATGGGGCATCCATTAAGTATTGTAAAGTGTATGTTATGTAGAATCATGGTAGTTTACTTGTTAAATAATAAGTAAAACAATAGGATGCAAGATTTAATGTAGGCTCAACTTGCCAATTTGTAGAGATTGTTTAATTCATAGAAACAGTCATTGTTTTAGAATAAAATAATTGGTAAATTTTATGTAAGTTATTAAAATATAGAAGTTTTTTAAAGTGTGAAGGAAAATTCATGATAGGATTTTCATTTGTATATTTATGTCCCCCAACAACCCAGAGACTCTAAAAATCCCCTAACAGGGCTGTGAGGATAACTCAGTGGAAGAGAACTTTCTTCTCATGCTAAAGACCCTGGGTTTTGGATTTGATCTTTAGCACTGCAGAAAACCCCTCACAGTTTACGTGTTGTGCATTTATGTTACAGTGCCTGTTTCAGTTTCTGGTAAATGTTTCTCAGAGTGGGAAACCTGGGATGCCCAGCATTGCAGAGGTCTCCGTCAGCTCCAAGCACAAATTTCTACAAATTAATGATATTCTGGAAGAGAAAGTAGTTTGTAGGTTCATTTCTGCTTTGATGTGATCTAACTGAAGTCTGAGTTTTCTCTCTGCTTTTTTTCTTATGTGGTTTGGTTTTTACTCTCTTAAATATATTTTCTCTCTCCTGATCTATACCCAGGAAGGGGTATCATTTTCCCTTGGTGAATTAGGAAAGTCCAACTCTGTGGTCTAATCTAGCCATTTGTCATATTTTTATCTCATCTTTGTAGGCTGAAATACAAATTTGGAGATTTGGAAACTATTCTGTCTTGATAAAGGACACTTACAATGGAGTCAATGAAATCTCATATGACCTAGCTGTTAATAAGGATCCAGTTGACAGTGACCTTCATATGTATATGCTCTTATTGATTTTTAAAAATTTTGCATTTTCAGAGGTTTTAGTTTTTGAGTACTCTTAGTAAGCTGAAGCAGTCTATGGCATATAAATGAAAATCTGCTTCCAGATACCTATACCATTTAGTTATGGTATGATTATATTTTTGTTTGGTGCTAGAAATAGAACTCTGAGGACTTGTGTTTGGTAGTAAGCACTCTACCATCAAGTTATGCCCCCAGACCAATTGTAATATTTTTATTGTATCATTGATGTACACTAAGAAAATTATGTGATACATTAAAAATTGTATAATATATCAACATATCCCCATATCATTATTAAGCTTAATTATGAAGCATAAATAAATAAAAAAAAAATTCAATAGAAGAAATAGGATAATTGGCTTTCCATGTTTTAGAATTTAGGGTGTAGTGTTTCCTATATGTGTCTATTGACAATGATCTCAGAGGTCCCCTTTACATTAAGAAGGAATTATTCATTCTGTAATAATTCCATTGAAGAAAATCTGTCATCCTGACCTCCCCATTAGATAATTGTTCTCTTGCCTTTCAAGAGACAGTAATGAATCCCTGTGGCGCTAATATACACACTTCACAGAGAAATATCAGAGTCCAAAATTATTGCAAAATAATGTAGAAGGAGACAATATGAAAGGGCCAATGTGGGACAATTTAAGCATTAAAAATAAAAATAAATGTCTTGATGAAAAATAATGGATACTCAACAACTATGGGGTCATTGTAAAATGAGAGTGAGGCCCCCTCCCCAATTAAAAACAAAATCAAAGTAATATTTGGTTGCTTTTGGAGGTAACTAGGGCACTTGATGTTGACTAAGGTGATTTAAAAATATCAGTTGAAAGGAAAGATTTAAACACTATCCTGTTTGAACTGTAATTGATAAAGATAACCAAATTTTACTAGTTGATGGGCATGGCTTCATTTAGAATCTCAGCTAATGTGGCCGAATGGCAGGATATTGCAAGCCCTAATGAAATAATTGATTCAGGCAAAAATCCTCAGATGAAACAGGAGCTTTACACTGGAGAGATCAGGCTTTCACCAGCTCAACACATCTGCCAGTCACATGGTCAACTGCAGAAGGTACTTCTTCATTACCAGAAAATTATTGTTAAAATTTGTATGACATTGTGGTTATATTAATAGTTCATTTTAAAGAAACTTCCAATTTTGAAATAGTTTTAGGTTTACAGACATGTTGCAAACAAAACAGCTTCCAAATACCCTTCACCTGGTTTCCCTTATACCCTTAAACTGTATAATTGTACTATGATTAGTCCATGTGCAATTATTTAAACCACACACTTAACATTCTTACAATACTGATCTATATAGACTTACTTGAATTTTTCAAATTGTTTCTTTTAATGTCCATTTTGTGGTCCAGGATCCAATCTAGGATCCACATGCATTTAGTTGTCAGATCTTCTTTCATCTCATTCAACCTAGAACAGTTTCTCAGCCTTTCCTTTTCTTTCAGATCTTAACAGTTTTGAAGAGTACTGGGTAGTATTTTATAGACTGTCCTTGGATTTAGATTTACTTGATATTTTCTCATTAGTAAGTAAAGGTTTTACATTTTTTTTTTGGTAGAATACTACAAGAGGGATGTTGTGACCTTAGGTATGTTATGTCAGCAAGTTCATGAGGTTGATATCTTGTACAGGTTCATCTGCATTAGAGGTACATACTTAATGTCTGGGATTTGTTTTAAAATACATTACCCCTGAAAATGGGAGGAGACTTAATAATATATGAAGATAATATATAATTTTTCTCTTTTTGCAATGCTGGGGATGGAACCCAGGTCTCACTCATGCTAGACAAGTGCTCTGCCACTGAGCTAATCTCCAGTCCTGAGAATGAAAATATCTTGACAATGCTACAATTTGAGTGGTGGATGTATATGGTTTTATTCTACAATTCCCTGTAATTTTGTGTATGTTTGATATTTTTCATAATAAAAATTAATAATCTCTTCATACAGAGTAGTCTCAATTGTTTATAGGAAATTTAATATAAAAGTGTAGGCTTTTCCTACATTGTTTTCATTTTTAATTGATAGGTTAAATGTAATGATGTGACAACTATAATGACATTTTTGGTGATAATGTTTTTCTTTTTATAGCTGTGAGTATTGTGTGTCTATTCCAGTCCTAGGCATTAAAAAAAACAGTATAGACTAAGTTATGGTCTCTGTGAGGAAATTTTGACAAAAATTCTCATGAATGTTTGCCTTCTATCCTCCCACATGGCCAAAAATAAAGAAAACACTTGAGAAATAATTTTTCCTAAATAATCTCCCTTCCTGATTTTCAGTGAGTGGAAGTAGCTTGTGATAATTTTAGGAGGAGGCTGCTGTGTTGTGCTCTCTTCCTCCTCTTAGCCTCTGAATCCTGAGGCCACCCCTCTGTTCAACTTTCCTGCCCTCTCCCAGCCCAGGCATCTGGGGACAAAGAGGGAGGATGAGGGGCTATACTTCTGAATACTACAGACTCCCTTTTATAGAGTTAGCTGACTTGGGGGATTTGTTCTTCTCTGCCTAGTTAACAGCCAGTCTGGTGAGTGAATTAGTAGACTAGAGAAGAAAAACTTTGAACACAGAATTGATCCAGACCTGGTTGCAGCAAAGTTGTTTAGTGTTTTAAAAGGAAAAAGATTGATTGGAATAAAAGAAATAAGATCGATCCTGTTAGGATATCAGCAAGGATTACAAGACTTTATTGGTGAACTGTATGCATTTTAGAAAAATAAAAACCTAAACTTTGCTGGGAATGGGGACTCACTCCTGTAATCCCATCACTTCAGGAGGCTGAGGCAAGAGTATCCCAAGTTTGAGGCCAGCCTCAGCAATTTACTGAGAGCTTGAGCAATTTTGTGAGACCCTGTCTCAAAATAAAAACTTAAAAGGGCTAGGGATAGGGCTCAGTATTAAAATGCCCCTGGGTTTTATCCCCAGTACAAAAAAAAAAGTTGATTAGCTTGAGGAAACCTTAAAAGTTTAGTGGACTTTATACATGGTTTTCCTTCTAGCTTGTACATTTTAGAAATAGTTTAATCCCATGTATGCAAAACTTGACTGGTATAAAAGGTAAAAGAACTACTTGCTTCATAGAAGCAGATGTTTAACCTAATGACTTTTTAGGGACAGAATAGAATTTTAGAAGGGGAATACCATTCAGAGGAGTTCTGTTTTTTTTTTTTTTTTTTTTTTGATTAGGGTATCATTTTACCAATCTTTTGATAAGATGCTATTCCAGTGTCTAGTTAATGTGCTTTCACTTGAGGTGCTTATCTTGTGAATGGTTCTGTTCCATTTCTTTTTAAAGTAATTGAGCGCTGAGCTCAAGCACTTGCAAAGAGAAGTTCCATCTTGTCCCACTGTGGGGCTGAAACTTGTATTGCATGTGGTTCTGCCTCTCCTGCCTGTGAGCAGAATGTTACTGTCCACAAAACTACAGTCCCTTACTCTTGCTCCATTGCTGTCCAACACACCCATGGAAGTCTGGGGAGATTAGTATTAGTAGGAATCAGAAAAGAAGCAGCAAAGGTAGAAAGAACAAAGTCTCTCTGCTCTCACTTGGAGAACAGGCATGTGCAAGAGAATTAAGAGGGTAGGTTTAAATTTTTTTAAATATATCAACTTCTCCTTTTTGTCTTTCCTTAAGTATATCTATTTTAAGATTTTTCATGTGGTAGTTACAGTAGTAATGCTGAATAAAGTAGAAATGGGAGTTGTTGTAGGAGTAAAAGAGAAATTACAAATGTGTGTGTTAGATGTATAGATAATGTTTGGATGTTGATTTGAACAATTGAACTGTCAAAAAGAATTTATAGGATCAAAACTGAACTGGCTATTTGATGATATTAAGGAATTACTGCTTAACATATTAACATGATAATGTTTATCAGGATTATGTTTAGAAGTAAAAATTGTCCTTATCTTTAGAGATGCATATTGAATTATTTATAGATGAAATGATGTTTGGGATTTTTCTAATAGTTAAACAGAAATGAGGTGGGTGCAGGTTTACTCACGCATTCAACCACCGCCCCTACCCAGCTCCAGGGCGTCCCGGGCAGGAAACCATCCTGGGTGGGCCGAGGCACCCAGTCCCCATCAGCAGGCACCACAGGCACCAAAGGTTAAGACACAGGTTGCTGTGCGCCATCCCCGCCTGCACTGGGTCCCAGCTGCGCCTCCTGCAGGACACCTGCCGCCACCTCCAGGCAGCCTGGAGCCCGAGCAGCACAGGCAGCGCCCTACCGGGAAAGAGGCACCCGAAGTTCCAGAAGTTCTGGTTCAGCCACCAACTTCAAGTGGCCACGGGCCTCGGAAATGGTTGCCTCCACCAGTCAGCCTTTGCACACCTGCCGGCGACAGGCAGAGCGCGAGGACCAGCCAAGGGATATCTTGCCCAGGGCAGCCCAGGCAGCAGCCTGAGCAGGACCCTAAAGGCACCGCCATCCCCTGCAGAGGACCATGGTGGACAGTGCGCCCCCTACCTGCAGGATCTGCATCAGCATCTAAGGCCTCCAGTTGGTGGGCCACACCAGGAGCCACTTACCCACCATTCCGCCAAGGAAAGGGCAGGACTCTGCAGCTATTTCAAATCAAAGCCCGAAACTTCTCTCTGATAAGTGGGTGCTGATCCACAATTGGGCAGGGGGGAGGTTGGAGAGACTTTGATGGGGCAAAGGGAGGGGGAAGTGGGTAGGGGAAATGGAGGCAGGAAAGATGGTGGAATGAGATGGACATCATTACCCTAGGTCCACTATGAATGCACAAATGGTTCATCGTGTACAACCAGAGAAATGAAAAGTTGTGCTGAATCACAATGCATTCTGCTGTCATATACACCTAATTAAAATAGATTAATTTAAAAATAAATCAGCATACTACAAAAATAAAAGAATTTTAAAGCTCTCCTCGAAGCAATGATTAATGCAATAGAAGCAAGTGGAGATAAGAAGCCAAATGATCATGAAACAAAGAGAAGAGTGGGGAGTTGGCAGGAGGAGTGGTAAGATGCTGTACTTGAATTGTATAGTGCATTTATTATGTATTAACCCATTGGTAAATTCACCATCCAATGTTGATTAGCCGGACTTTAGCTAGAAAAGCCAAGTGTCTGCTTTTCATGCCCTACTGATCCATGCCTTTACATTTCTTTGTCCACCGTATATCATGTCCCAGCAGCAACTCTATCTCTGGGTGTTTTTTAACCACCTCCAACTACTCCAGCCCTGTGTCCATACACTGCTGCCTGAGAAATCTTCAGCCAGGCCCATGTACTGACACTTACTCTATGTTCTTGTAGAACATCCTGTGCATCTCACTGAAGAACTTCCAAATCAGAGGCGTAGATTCCCCAAACTCCAAGTGGAAGAGGCTTTGTTCTGATTGCATTGTCTTGTGGAAGGCCTCTGATTGTGCAGAACCCAGGGAGGGCCTGACCACAGGGAAGTCAGAGTAAGAAGATGCCCTGTTGGCCAGCCTGAACTCAGCGGTTGGAGCAATGGCACAGCCACACTGTAGCCACCTGTTATTTCTGTTTCTGTTTTGTATGGTTGGAACCTGGAGAGCATCTTTATCTTCAGCAGTGAATTGGATGACCCACCAGGCAGTCACATTCTGAAGGTAGGACACTATGGGAGCAGATCTCTAAAACAGCTAGAAGAAACTGAACCTGGGGAGGGAGTTTTGAAATCCAAAAATATATGTCTGAATGCAGGTCTCTTTATGTTTTTCATGTCTTAATGACCTTGTGTCAAGCGATCAAATTCCATGACTTTTGAGTGTGCTGTGTTTGTAACCACCTTTTCTAGCCCTACATGGAAAGTTGACCTTTGCCAGGAGATGAGCTCATTCTCCCCTTGTAACGCAAACATCTAGACTTGGGCTCTGATTGGTGATGACCTCTTAGGCAACAATTCCAGGAGATCTTATTTGGAATTAGTGTTTATTTCTGCTTAGCTTCTTTCTCCTCTGCAACAAATTACCTGGGGATGGTCATCTAAGAGGAAGAGAAAGTAATTTCTCACAGCCCTGGAGACCATGGAGTCCCAGATCGAGGTGCTGAGCATTTGACTGCTGAGGGCATTCTTGCTGTGTCTGCACATGGCAGAATTCAGGAGGACAGGGCATGGGATGAAATTCTCACAGGTACAACCTGGAGCCAGGAGACAAAGTTCTGTTATCTGCCAGGTGGAGGGAAGGAAGTGCACCCACTCTCTGCAGGTTCAGGATGTGCAGCAGCATCACCTTCTCTTCCTCACCATCAACATCTGGATAACAGGGCACAGCGAGGACTGGATAGTTCAGGAGTGTTTTGTTTGGGATGAATTTTTCATATATTTTCATATAATGTCCCACCATTATAGGGAGATGCAGGGAGAATAAGAACCTCCTGCACCAGAATCCAGTTTACAGGAAGAAGGAGAAGAATGGCTACTAAGAGGAAGAGGGGAAATGTAAGATTCAGGGGGTGAATGCAGAGTCAGAAAAGTAGGTTCCCATGTTCTAAAGTGCCCGGCTTATTTTTTTAGAAGTTGACATGGGAAGAAACCAGCCACACTGCGGGGAGCTCTGCAGAGGCTGCTACTGTGTGAGCTCACAAGTGGAGACAAGAGGATGGGACAATCCACATATTTCATTTAAGCAGCCCCAGAACACTCTCCCAGGGAATCCATCACCACCCCATAGCTGCTCCTCCTGCTGCCAGGATGAGGCTCCGTGTCTCCTTTATCCAGACGCAGAGGCTGTAGGTGCTGCTGGCACCAGGGTATGTGAGTCAGAGGGGGCTGCCCACTGTGTCCCTGATGGAGATGCCACTAGAGAGGTTCAATCTCTTACTCTGCAGGGGCTGACAACCACTCTGTCTGTCCAACCCCCAAGTCTTCAGGGCCATGGTCAGTGAATCACTAGGTGTGGAAGGACTGGGAAAACCTGGCCTTCAGAGTCTCCCAGGCTCCTCATGCAGGCAGGACCACCCACTACACCCAGATTTGCAGCCCTGTGGGCAAGCAGTCCTGGACTCAAGCAGGGACACTGTGGCTTCAAGGATGAGTGGGACACATCCCAGTCCTGGAATCCCTCAGCTGCTGTGAAGCCTCCTAGGACTTGGATCACATTTCTCAATCGGAGGATTGAAGGACGTGGTGTCAAGATATATAATATATCACTTTTTGCACATATGCCACATTCAACCAAGTCCAATACCTATTCATTTCAATGCAATGCTCATGTGGAAGATCAGGATTGTGGGTTACTTATCTTCCTTTTTTCCCCTTTTGTGACTGAGAATCAAATAATATAGTCAGTTTTTTCTTTGTTTTACGTTTTCTGATTTGTTCTAATTAGTTGTATGTGAGAATAGAATGCATTTTTACACATGATACATAAATGGAGTATAACTTCTCATTCTTTGGGTTGCACATGATGTAGAATAACGCCGGTCACATATGCACATAGGGTAACAATGTCTGATTCATTCTACTATTCTTCCTACACCCATACCTCCTCTCCTCCCTTTACTCACCTCTGTCTAATCTAAAGCAGTTTCTGCCTTATTGTGGATTAGTATCTGCATATCAGAGAAAACATTTGGCCTTTGTTCTTTCGGATTGGTTTATTTTGCTTAGCTAATATTTTCCAGGGCCTTCCATTATACTCGAATAAACCATAATTTCATTCTTCTTTAAGGCTAAGTAATATTCCATTGTGTATATATGCTACATTTTTAAACCATTCATCTGATGAAGGGAATCTAGGTTCATTCCATAGTTTATCTATTGTGAATTGATAAATTTGATGTGGCTGCATTACTGTAGTATGCTAAGATTAAGTGCTTTCAATATAATAAACCTAGGAGTTGAAGAGCTGGGTCAATTGGTGGTTCTATTCCAAGTTTTCTGAGAAATCTCCATTGGTTGCACCAATCTTCAGGGCCACCAGCAATGTATGAGTGTACATTTTTCCCCACATCCTCACCAACATTTATTGTTGCTTGTATTCTTGATAATTGCCATTCTGAATGAAGTGAGATGAAATATTAGAGTAGTTTTGATTTGCATTTCTCTATTCACTAGAGATGTTAAATATTTTTTCATATATTTGTTGATTAATTGTATTTTTTCTTAGTGAAGTGTCCATTCTGTTCCTTGTCTCATTTATTAATTATTTGTTTTGTTGGTTTTCAGTTTTTGGAGTTCTTTATTTATTCTGGAGATTAATGCTCTATCTGAGGTGCACATGGTAAAGATTTTCTCCCATTCTGTAGGCTCTCTCTTCACATTATTGATTATTTCCTTTGATGAGGAGAAGGTTTAGTTTGAATACAACCCACTTATTGATTCTTGATTTTATTTCGTCTGCATTAGGAGTCTTGTTAAGGAAGTCTGTTCCTTGTCCAACATAGGACTACTTTTTCTACTATTAGACCCAAGGTCTCTGTTCTAGTGCCTAACTCTTTGATCCATTTTGAGTTGAATTTCAAGCAGGGTGAGAGATAAGGGTTTAATTTCATTTTCCTATATATGGATTTCCAGTTTTCCCAGCATGATTTGTTGAAGAAACTGTCTTTTCTCCAATGAATGTCATGTGTATGAAGTAAGATTCCTTCCTACACAGGATCTAGCCAATGCAAATGCAGGAAAATTAGCAGAAGAATTTAAGAGGTTTGGAGTTACACCAAGGGTAAGAGTATGTGAAGCCACTCTAGACACTCCTCTTGTGGAGAAAGAAGGCATCCATGTGCTTAGTTAGCTGATGTTGCACCACTCCCTAACCAGATATTTTTCGACTCTTAAGTCTTTGAAAACTTACCCTTCATGCAGTACCTGGGTGTTTCATTGCTGTCTGTGGCACTGAGGGCCTTGGGAGGCTCCAGTGCTGGTTGTTCTAGCATTAATTGAAGGTGCACTGCAGTATGAAGATGTAGCACCATTCCTAAGGCAAAAGGAGTGTGGGGCTTTGAACAGCAAGCAACTCTTGTATTTAGAGAAGCATCATTTAAAAATGCAGCTGGGCTTTGAAGGCTTCAGTGGGCACAGGAACAACTCCTGTGTTCAGTAAGTTGTGATGACTGATGCTACTGCCTTGGAAATGAGACTTGAGATGGGACCTAATTGGGTGTAGATATCAGCCAACATGCTGGTATGCTGGACGGGTCTGATGGAACTTCCATAGGAGTACTGGAAAGGAGTTTCACCAGGCCACAGGATGGACAGAATTACACCATCTATGTTTTGATGTTGATAAACCTACTTAGACACTGAGCAAAAACTACTTTCTGTTTTTCAATTAAAATGTGTTATGCTTTGGGTGTGAGTTATCCCCCAAAACTCATGGGAGACAATACAGAAATGCTCACAGTGAAGTGATTAGATTATGAGTGCTGTGGCCTCTAACAGTTGACCTAACAAATCCTGATGTTTTTTTTTTTAATATTTTTATTTTTATTTATTAAATTTTTTAGTTGTTGATAGATCTTTATTTTTATTTATTTATATGTGGTGCAGAGAATGGAACCCAGTGCCTCACAAATGCCAGGCAAGTGCACTGCCACTGAGCCATACCCCCAGACCTCAAAATCCTGGATGGTTTTGAGTGGATAGTTTGAGCTGGGTAATAACTGCCAGCAGGTGATGTGAGTCAGCAGGAAGGAGGTCATGGGCACACGCCCTTGTGGGTGACATTTTCTCCCTGGGAGCTTGCTCTGTCTCTGAGCATTCATGTTGCCATGGGACAGGGTAGCTTTCCTCTGTCATAGGCTTTGGCCATGACATTCTGCTTCTGTTCTGGCCCAAAACAATGGTGCCAGCTGATCATGGACAGAAACCTCTGATATTGTGAAAATATTTTTTCTTCTTCTAAGATGTTCTTGTTAGGTATTTTGGTCACAGTGACAAAAAAGCGACCACCACAAAAAAATTGCATATCATTTTATTACAGAAAAAACAATATCTTTTTATTTTAAAAATTTTATCAAAATAGTTTTCCATATGACACCACATTTTTAAAACATTAATGTTAACCAGCCTGTGGGTTAACACACTCTACAGAGTTCCATCAGAGTGTTCATAGGAGCTTAGAATATTTAAAAATGATGTTCACTAGGTTATAAAGTACTGTTGCTATTTTTCTGGCACATATTCTATAATACAAGAAAGGGTGTATATTGGAGTTCTTGTTTAAAAATTCTTAGCAAATGGAAAAAGGCAAATTTTCTGTAAAAAAGATTTTTCTTGAAATATTTCTCTTAAACAATTGGGAATATAGCAATGAAAAGTAAATGTAAATAAGCATAAGAAGGTTTAAATTCACATGGTTCTTTTAGATTATCTTAAGTAACATTAAGATAAAGGTTTATATTCATTATAAAAATGTTGTTTAATCTTATGCAAATTATTTAACTCTGATTGCTGCAATGCAAATTGCACTTTTTAAAAAATATTATATACTTGGAAGAATAATATCTTGTTTGCTACCTGTGTACAAATTCCAGCTGACTTCAGATCAGTCAAGCAAGATCACCTTTGAGAAAAATTAGTCACAGAGTCTGTTGGAGTCACTACTCAAACTGAACAATATTTTGACAAGAGAGTCAGGAACTCACTTAGTCTCCAGGACTGGGCCAAATGGCCTCCAATGATCTTCTCCACAAATACTTGTGAAATATGCATGTGGAAGAGGTGTGCAGAAATTCTGGAATAACCTAAATTGATCAGAAGAAACACGCAATTTGGGGAAATTCACATAGAACCCTGTTGGAAAGAATCTCTCCATCTTCCTTAGCAGGCAATTGGCCCTGCTCCTAGTCCCAGTTTCCGCAAGCAGTTCAGGTGCCAACCCGTGGCAGACCGGCTGGAAGTGGCCCTAGCCCAATGGAGCAGGCCATGTTTTCACACACTGGCCCTTTCCTAGAGGAGCTTCATCTTCTTTTTCTCTTTAGCAAGCCTCCTGGGGAAATCACACATGGGCGGGAGGTTCTGTCTGTATCATCGCCACAGCCTGGGCTGCTGGACAAAATCAGACACAGGAGGTGCAAGGCCTTCCCACCTCGTGGTCACAAGGGCTGAGGCCAGGGCCAGAGCACAATAGGAATCCTGTCCCACTGAGCATGTGACTTCACCAGACAAGGACAGACAGAAGCCTATGTGGAACCCACTTGACCTAAGTAATTGAGCTTGCTATATTAAGGGTTGGTGCCCTCTCCTGCACCAGATCTCACTGGGGCTCCAGTCCCTGAGGCTGTTGGATGTCTTGAGGGGGAAGAAGTTCTGCTGAAATTCTTTGAGTTAGAATAGGAAGAAGTTGGAGTCACAGGGACCAAATTATTGCTATTAGGAGAATAATTTTTGACTTCCTTGTTTTTAGGTTTTGGTTTCCTGGTTTGAATTTCCTGTTGTTGCTTTTTCTTGTGTGTTTGTGTTGTTGTGGTTTTTTTATTGTTGTGTTTTTGTTTTTACAGGAAGAGGTCAAGGCACTGCATGCAGTTTCTGATAGAGTCCATAGGCATTGCACACAGTTTCGCCCTCAGCACCATAAGGCTGTGGTGGTGGTGTGCAAATTGGCACAGTATATTCCTGGATTCTGGGTTGAAGCGACAAGTTTCTGCTGCCTGATGAGGCACAGACTGAGGTCATTCATCTTAGTGTAGAGGTTGCAGGCTTTGCACAGGTAGTGGCCAGTGCTGTCTTGCCACCACAGTGGTATCTGGATGGAGCCACAGTTCATGCACTTGGTGCTCTCTGGCAGGTTCAACAATAGGTTTGCAGTGGGGCCCAGTGGCACTATGAACAGAGCTAAGGCTTGGCTGTTCAGATTGTGCAGGACCACAAGCTCCAAGGGTCCAGCCGACCAGGCAGGCATCAGTGGAGAACCCATGTAGGGACTCACACTCAATTCCTTTTGAAATCTACAATACAATTTAGTAGTTTGGCTGACTGACAGCCTTCTTTCTTGAATAGCTATGTCTCAGGCAATTACAGCAGGTGAGCTTGTTTATTGCAGAGTCATAATGGAGTAAGTTGTTGTAAGCAAGGAAATGGTTTGTGTTTCACTTCAGTTCATAGATACTTGCTAAGAGCCATAGCTGAGTAGGAATGATGCATGGCATTTTCGGTTGAAACGTGAAGCCAGCAAGCCATTGAGATGATAATGATTATGTTAAGATGTGTATTCAATTGGATATTAGAACCCTGCTGTCCTCCTAGTCCTGCTACTTTGGAGCTCTTGCGCAATTCCCGGAGAGTTTCCATTGGTTGGGGAAGTGCAGTAGGAGGGATTTCCAGAGGAGGGATTTCCTGTTGGTGTGGTGTGTCCCAGGGAAGGCCGCATGTGTGGCATTCGCGGGAGTTTTGGAAATAAAGTTTGTTCCTGCTTGAGTGGCTCGTGATTTTGTGCCCAGCCAGATTGCGGCAGATACTGACACATGGCACTGCACACACTGGATCCTTGAACATTATGTGATAATAAGGGCTTCCAGGGAATCAAATCATTCCAGTTACTGCTTCTTGATTTTTATTTTTCTGTTGGCTCAGATAAATTCTGTGGAATTGAACTTAGCTAAAGTTTTTTTTTTTTCCTTTGAATATCAAGTATGTGATAACTAAAAGATTATTCATCTTAAAATAATGATGAGGTTGTGATTTATATTTATATTCTCTTTACATCATTAAAACATACAACTAGGGGTAGGGAGAGCTGACCAGAGTTAGCACAGCTTAAACCCTGAATTCCTGTTCACTGTCCAATTAGTGTGCCCTCCAGGGGGTGCAAGCTGACCTCACCTAGACTAAGGGGGTTGATATCCCAGGGTCAAGGGATTGGTGACCCCATCTAGTGCCCAAAACCTGATCAGATGTGGAGGGATAAGAAAGAGAACCAATGGGTCCAGCACAGGGGAAGAATCGCAACTTCTCTCATGAACTGCCTGGCTACTGGTGGCAGGGCAGAGAGGGGTGACCTAGTGAGCACCTGCATATGAAGGAGCCTGGTCCCTCCAACAGACATATCTCAGACCTGCACCCCCATGCCCTACCTTGCACCTACATGCAGGAGACTGCGTTGGTGGAGGCTACCCAGAAAGCCTGAAAGATCTACAAGAGATTGTATTGTGAGCTGCAGTGCATCTCTTTGCTGGTTTTGTCTGGACTTGGAGGGCTGCAGGTTGTTTCCTACCTAACCTCCAACCCCGCTATCTTCACCTGTCCAAGAGATTCAATAATGGCAGGTTTCTTTCCAGGATTAATTGGGATAATCCTGGTAAGGTCTCATTAATCTCCCACAGTCTGGTTCCAACTGCCTCACAAGCTTTTCTAACTTTGTTAAGAATTTGTAGGAAGCATGCCCATAATCCCAGTGTCTTGGGAGGCTGAGGCAGGAGAATCATATGTTCAAAGCCAGCCTCAGCAACTAAAAGAGGCCATAAGCAATGTAGGGAGGCCTTATCACAAAATAATATAGAAAAAAACAATCTGGCGATGTGGTTCAGTGTCAAAGGGCCTGTTGGGTCAATTCCTGGTACAAACAAATAAAAAAAAAAACACAAAACATTTGAACATTGTCTATGGGTAAGGTGTAGGGTGGAGAGATATTGACTTCAGGGTCTTGTGGGGGTCTTCTTCATAAACTATGTTAACCTACTACCTAGCAACATTTTCCACACTCCAGATGCAACCATGTTCAATGTCCAAAACCAGAAGCCTGGAGATGGTAACCACAGGACCTGATTTCATTCCAAAGGCCTAATTCCAGGGGGAATCCAGGTTTAGAAATGAGTCTAAATTTGATCCTTCTATCACAGGATAACCTGCAAGGGTATGATAATGGAGGGCTGGTCTACTTCCATTCCACCTCAGATTCCCCAGGGCATTGATGACCTCAATTATGATATATGACCTGGGAACAAGGTTCGCCAGTCCAGGGACTTGGCCTTCCACAGCAGGCTGGGCTGACTATAGCCTGATAGATGTCATTCCTCAGCAAGAGAGTCACGACAGGAGCCTCTTTGCCCTACTTGCATGTTCTTCAGTCACAGAACCCTTTTACCAGACTTGCATGGCCCCTACATATGCAGGGTGGGATTTTAACTTGTGCCATAGAGGGGTAAATTGAGGCACATGGTCAGTG
This sequence comes from Urocitellus parryii, assembly GCF_045843805.1. Lineage (NCBI taxonomy): Eukaryota > Metazoa > Chordata > Mammalia > Rodentia > Sciuridae > Urocitellus > Urocitellus parryii. The sequence goes on from NC_135544.1 coordinate 11,788,444, forward strand.
AGTGGCAGATACAGGGGACACTGGGCCCAGTGCAGCACCTCCAAGAGGCAGCACCTCTTGGGCTTCAGTAGAGGGCATTTCTTGGCCTACATTGTCCAGGAAAGCTCAGCATCCTGTGGGGTAAGCACAACATTGGAAGGGGCAGGTGCTGGCAGATGTAAAAATGGGCAATGTTAGGGGGTCTCTGATCTCTGTAAACTCCAATGTCTGTGTGGGTATCAGTAGAATCCCCCTTTGTCGACCAATTAATAAATGCATCTTTGGGGGAGCAGTATATGGGCACATCGTGTAACCTGCATTGTGTAACCTGTGCCTGTTGCATGAGAGGACTCTGCTCTTCTGCCCACTATCATGTCCCAGATGCAAGCCTGATCCTGGCTCTCTCAGTACCCAGGTATGTCCAGTCTCATACTCTCCTTTCCTTGATGTCCTCTTCCCTGACACCACTGCCTGGTAGCCCTCATGCTCTCCTGAGACCTGGCATGGGATCACAGGAGGCAGAGACTCTGCTGACTGTCATTACTTGAGGTCCCAAGAACCCTGTCCTCTGCTGGCACCTAGTGGGAAACTTGAGTTCCAAGGTCTTGAGTCAGACAAATGCAGGGTCTCTTTTCCTTCCTGCTCCCCTCCCCGCCTCTCTGCTTATTCTCTCCTCCTCCCTTCCACTCCACCCAGGCTGCCATCTACCAGATGTGGCTGGCCTGGAGGCTGGACTATCTCCCTCCCTATGTGTCTGTAACCAGGAAAATCCAGTCATCATGGGGATAGCTAGACCTGTTGGTGTTGCCAAGACCAATCTGAAAGCAAGATGGCAATGGGACTTAGGACAAGGCCTGGGGCTGAGACTATAAGAACTAGACTATTGTGGTTGTTCTGAAGGGATCTTACACAGCAGAGTGCTAGGAATTCCCCACAGAACAGGGTAGTCAGAACTAGAGACCTAGGAGACCCCTTGACTCCAGGACCCTCCAATTATGCCTGTAAACTGTGTATCTCTAGGGATGCAGGCTACTATTGCAGTGAAAGGAAGAAGTGTGGGTCCACTTGGCTGGCAGTATCCTAGTGGGCACTTGGTACATAGGATTGCAGTAGTGGGGATGGTGCAATTGTGTTTGGGAAATCAGGGGCTGTTATGGTTAGAAGGGGCAGTGGGGCCCTCGAATCTAGCTGAAACATTGGCAACCGTGCTGGGTTGGGGATGGTGCCCTGTGTGGGAGGACCACTGGCCTTTGTCCCAGGACTAAAGCACCTCTATCCTCCTGTGCCACTCATGTTTGGCATTGGCAGGAGTTTCATGTTTGATGGTTCATGAGCTGGTTGTGTGTTCCTGAGTTTCAGGCTTTGGGTCACCTATGGACCCGAGTATCCCTTAAATAGGGGAGCTACCTGGGGCCAACTTTTATATATCTGGGCATGGAGATGCTCTGCTCTTTTAACTTTTCAGATTTCAGGGAGAGGAAGCATTGGTTTTCATGCCATTCTTTCTCCCACACACCCAGGATCTCTCCCACTTTTGCAGTTATCATTTTCTTGTGTCTGAAGACAGATCTTTATAAGGCTCTCTGTCTTCTCATATGGGCTCACCCCCTGGTGCCAGAATCAACTTCCTCTCACACATCCCATTACTGATGTCCAAGGGACCAAGGAAGCTGCAAAGACAAGTATGGCCAGGGTGGGTGGATCCTCTACATGCTGAAGAGGCAGCTTTGATCTGAGAGGCTGCAGAGGAATAGGATTCATTCCTGTATTTCTCTCTGAACCACCTCAATGTCCTAGAAGGGACATTTGCCTTGAAGGGAAGGGATTCATCTGTCACATTTGGATAGAAATCTGCCTGTGAACCTGGAGTTCTGGAGCCACAGAGGAGGAAAATATTGACCAGTGTTGTAGTAGGTGATTTTCACCACTGACTAGTGCTACAAAGCTTGTGGAGAGGGAAGGTCAATTACTTGTCTGAACAGTCTCTGGGGAGGGTTCAAGGTGAGAGGCAGGGCTGCAGGGTAGCAACAGGTTCTCCTCCACATGCTGGTGCTATGCTGGCAGCTGAAGGGATAGATAGAGCACAGAGGATGATAAATGCCCTAACCACAGAGATAGGATCTTGAGGGTCACAAGGGCTTCTTGGGCTCTATGGCAACTCGCTTGTCTAAAATAGAGATGGAAAGTTATGTTATTTTCCAGGTCCCAATCTATGCATGTTCCCATATCCACCCCCAGTAATGATGACCAGATGTGACCTAGTGAGACCAGGACACACAGTGCATAGCCCAGATTTTTAGGCAGCACTGGCCCATGCTGTTAAATGGGAGAAAACATTCCATACCATGGTGAAGATGAGGCTTTCCTCTAAAAAGTATGGGTTCAAATTTAAGAAATAAGGGAAAGTGACTTAAAGTTATTAGTCAATCCAGGTGTGGTGGTGCATTCCTGTAATCCAAATCATTCATGGTCTGAGCCAGGAAGTTGTTGAGTTCTAGGGCCACAACAGTAAAGTAGTGAGACCCTGTCACAAAATGAACCATAAAAAGCCTTCTACAAATCTCAGTGGGAGACCAACTTTGGTTCTGTCTTCTGCACACACAAAACACGTTGTTATTCCAAATTTTCATAATGTCAGGCTCCACACATTACCATGAACATGTCATCCTCTGACATCTAATAAGAAATCAAGGTAGATGCTTAAACAGAGTCAAAGTAGAAACAATAAGAATTTATGTATTTTCGTGGGCCAAGAGGAAGGCCACGGAAGCAAACATAAGAGGTAGTAGGAAGCCCCTTCAGCTACCAGTGAATAGCATAGCCAGGTTGTAGGCCAAGAAAATTGCCCACTTCATATCAAACAGGTTACCATCAAACCAGAGTGTGGGTTTTGTGGTGGTGTCAGGTCAGGCATACATGCAGATCTCCTCTATGCTCCATAGTGAGTGTTTTATTTAGATCCACAGTGTTAAACTCTGGGCTGCAGGCTTGGACCCCAGGTCTGGAATGGGCATTTCAAAACCAGCTTCCCCTCCAGTCCCAGCAGTGCAGGTTTCAAGACCACTGCAGGCCTGAGAGGGGAGTGGCAAATGGGAAGTCTGGATATGATGTCCCATATCCAGCCCACCTGTGAGCAAGTCCAAGCCTGTCCTGGAGATTCTAAACCCCTGCACTGCACTATAGGAAAGCCTGGCCAGCTGTTGAGTGATGTGCACAAGGGCATCTGGGTTGACATCGTATCCACAAGAACCAAGCAGCCCATTGCTGCTAATCAGGGTTGAAGGGTTGGTGAATTCAAGCCCACAGCCTGGGATGAGCTTCCTGGGTGGGTTACCTAAATGAATGTGTTATATTACCACTGTCCACCAGGGCTCCTACATGAGGACTGAGAGGTGGCCCTAGAACTGCTGGGGACCTGGAGACTTACACTTATTCCTTCCACCTGCTGTGTACCCCAGCTGGTGGAGACTGGAGTTGGAGCAACGCTGCCACTCTGACGGAGGTTCCCTGAACCAGGAAGCATCCCATGTTATGTTCCAAAATTTTTCCAAGAGGCAGGAGGGTCCTGTGCTAGGACAGCCTAGGAAGGAAGGGTGGTATCCACAGGTTTCTCTGTGCTGCAGGCTAGGAGGATGATGGCGGAGACACTGTGTGCCAGGTGGGAGACAGTGCATGGTCCATAACTGGGATCGTTATAAGCAGAGCAGCATTGTGAAGGCAGGTTCTCTATCGAATCCAGGGAGGCTCCCAAATGAGGGCTGAGGTGTGGTTAGTGAGGAAAGGACTGGTTCACATAGGATTTGGGGTGGGAGACTTGAGGTGTTGGGGAGCCAATGGGCTGCCTGTGCTGCCTAGGGCCATGGACCTGGGGCATTGGTGGGAGCTGTCATTAAAAGAAGGTACAATTAGAAATATTACTGCCATAAAAGAGGGAGTAGTGTCCATGACCATGTCCTCAGACAGCACAGTGGATGGTGAGTCAGGAGAGCAGAGGACTTTGCTGTGTGGGTGGGAGAGACTCTTGTAGCAGTTAAGTTCTGGCCATGGCTATTGGGGTGCAGGTTGAAATGAAGAGGAGCAGGAGGAGGAGGAAGATGAGAAGCAAGTCATCAGAACCAAGTGGAGGAATAAAAGGAGGAGGATGAAGAGGAGGAGAAAATGGAGAAGGACTAGGAGGAAAATCAGGAAGAGGATCATTGGGAGATGGAAGAGATGGATGAGGAGAAAGACAGGGAGGAGAATCAAGGCACATGGAGGTTTGGGATTGTATTCTGCATGGGGTAGGCTTGGAGGGGAGAGGGACCTGGATATGAGATGTGGGAAAGTGAAAGATGGGAGGTGCCACAGTGCTTCTCAGGTGAGGAGGGGCATGAAACAATGTAGGGTCACTCCCTTATTGGGACTGAGCCTCATGAGAGATCAGGGTTAGTGGGATGAAGCAGGGGAATAGAACAAGTGATTCCCCACTCATCATTACTTAGTGAGGGGGAAGGAGGATGGACAGAGAGGTTTAGGTGTCCACCAGGCTGCAATTGCCACTGATTGCTGGCTGGATATCTGGGATGTGGGATCATGTGTGTCAGTCATCTCACTATGGACCCCAGGTGGGGCCCAAGAATAGAGAGTAAGGTCTGGTTGTAGTGGCCTCCATCACTTCTTATCTCCCCTCAAAGGCCTCTATACTATCCTCCAGCTTCTTCTTTGTACCTGTAACTTCTTTGTGCAGCATGCCTATGTCTTCTCCAGACACATTAGAGTTCTCTTAACAGGTCTCTTAACAGGCAGCAGAGTGTCTTGATGGCAGGGCCATAGGCATTGGTTTCTTTTCCTTTTGGGGCCTCCAAGTAGCAGTTCTGACTTGAGGACAGCTCTCTGATGGACCACAACAATGTTTTTCTCCATGCTTGAGCCCTGGGAGCCTGGGGAGCTGGGCAGATGTTGTTTCTCCACCCTTTCTTTGGCCCACTTGTCTGGAAGTGAGGAGCAGCTAGGGTCTGGCTCTGGCAGCACTGCTGCCTCTTCATCAGCCTGAGCCATAGGCAGCCCTCCTGCAGCAGGTCTGTGGGGGCTACAGATGACAGCCCTTTCACACAAAAGATCTTGGAAAATGCCTGGACCTTTTCTTGAAAGGTGTTTCCTTCTCCAGACACAGGACAGTGTTCCAGAGAACTGAGGTCTCCCTTGGTCTCCAGGGGCTCTACTGATGTTTCTTCCTATATTCTCAAGGCACACAGATCCTGCTGCCTGTCTGTTCCTTTGTGAATCTCCTCCTCCTTTTGGTGGACCACCATTTCTTCAGGCTGCTCTTCGATTGTCAGCTCTGTTTTCTCTGAATGAGGAATAGGGTTTTTGCTGGGTGTCATGATCTGCACAGTCCAATGGACTTGCTCAACTCTTGAAAGCAGGAGTACTGGTCTGCAGTGAGGAGGAGGGACCCTTACTGTTATGGATGGTCAGAACATGCACGGGTTGGTGTAGGACAGGATTGGATTTATCAGGGAGGCACTCAGGAGGGCAGCACCTGCAGGACTAGGCCTGTGAGGCAGCTGATCCAGGCCTGGGAGGGTGGAGATCCTGGCAGAAGTGCCTGGAGACACATCTGATGGAAGCTGCTGGAGCAGCTTGGTGATTCTACCATGGAGTGAAAGAATTGTGTGTAAGGTGTGCCTGATGGTCCAAAGAGGCCTGATAGCACAGCCCACAATGATACTTACTCAGAAATTGACTATTCAGATCAGCTGGTGAAGTCCAATTTGACACTAGTGACAAGACCAAAGGAGCTCATCTGGGACACCTGTTTTTCTGGAGACCAAAGGAGCACTGTTGAGTTCACTATTTTGACTTCTGGCTGGAATGCATGACAGTAGGGAGCAAGGCCCAATGTCCACTGCTAGTCTGAGTGTAGAGCTCCTTGGGACTCTGCGATGCTTCTTTCCCACCAAATGATTCACATCTCTTAAGAGTGTTAATTGGGGCTGCTTTCCTATTGGATATTTGACATTCATACCACATGACTCCAAATGATACCTGAATGGATTCTCTTTGACATGAGGAGGTCATCTAGATTCATCAGTTACTCAATCAAAACTGCCACCAATTACCCCTGAGCAGCTCTACTCATGGTTTCTCAATCATTTTCAGCATAGTACAATTTTAGAAAACCAATAGAATGGTGTGTGGAAGGAACAGTCCAGCAATAATGAGGATCAGTAATGGTGCCTGACTTTTTGATATTTGCTTCAGGCAAAATATGGACATTTTGATTAGGATGAAGCCCTTTTTATTATAATATATCTCTTTTTTTGTAAACCATAGTGATGGGATCCAATATTCTTGCTATTGACTAGGACCACATTTCTCAGAGATTTCAGGCTATGTTGGGCTGGCTGCTGTGCTGTGGCCCAAGGTGATGCAGAAAACCTCATGTTTCAGAGGTCTCAGTCTATGAGAAGCCAGTTCCATTGCCCTGGTCATGAAGTGAGTCTGAACATCATGGAAGAAGGACATTTTTCAGGAAGCCTCTAAACTCATGGCTGCTATGAAGCAGAAAGAAAGGATGATGAAATATCAAAATATAATCTCCAAGGACATGCCCCCATTGACCTATTTCTTCCAGATATATACCTTCTCCTTTTACCACCCAATGCAGTACTTCTTTCAAATTATTAATCTACCCAATGAATTTACTTATAGATTATGGCACCAATCTCATAATGTAATAATTTCACCTCTGATCATTCCCACATTACATCACTTCAGCTTTAGAGGTACACTGAACTCCAAAATTTCACATGCCACCCATAATCCCCAAAATTCTATGAACATCTCACCTGGGAAAACACATTCAGTGTATTTCCAGGAGATGCCCAAATCTAAACAGTTCCATCATTGTTCCAAACTGCAAGTCTAAAGTCTCGTCTGGGACTCAAATTAAAGTCTTGCTTTTTAGACTTTGTAGGAATCTAAATCAACTCATGCATATCCAATATACAGTGTACAGAGTAAGTATTTCTATTCCAAAGGGAGAATAGGCACATAGAAAAAAGAAATGGCTATGAATCAAACTGAAATCCAGCTTGGCCAACAAATCTTCTATCCCTATGCTCAGCAAGTGGGGCACATGTTGTGGACAGTGGGCTCCAAGAGACTTGGGCAGCCTTATTCCATGTCCTCTCACATGGGTTGGCTCTATCCTCAGACAGCAACATCCCCTGACATATAGTCCACGTTGCCAGCATCTCTTAATCCCAGGGGTCACTACTGCAGCTTCAACTTCCTTCTACAACTGCACATGTGACCCTCTCAGGGCCTACCTAAATGGCTTCGCACCTCATTATACTTTGACCTGCCAGGCCTTTCTTTCCAATCTTGTTGGAAGCCCTCATGAACACTTAACTCTAGCATCCTACATTCCTGCAGAACAAGCACCATATAGTTGAAGCCAATGTCTGCCCCCATCTCAAGCAGTAGCCTTGCCTCTGAGGACCATGTAAGAGGCAGCTTTTGAGTGGCTGAGTGAGCATAGAGAAAAAAACTTCTTAGTAGTTTCTCAGTGGAGTTTTTGTTTTCATATCTTGAACATGAGTTGTGTATGATCTTGCCAAATCCTGAAATGACCTTAAGCTACCTCTCTACTGTGTCTGTGTAATTTCTTTAGAATCTCTTTAGTGACTGTAATGCATTAACAACCACTATTCCTGAGGTTCAGAATTATTCCCCCTTTTCTGACCAAAATGTAAGTTTACATTCTTCCTTGTGCTCCACATTCTCACAGTAAACATGAGTAAAAGCTGCTAGTAACATCCACATCACTGCTTGAATGCTGTGCTTCCCTGACAATTCCTCCATCAGAGTAATGAGTAGATCACCTCTAAGTTTAGCCACAGGGATGTGATAAGACATATGCATAAGGTAGACAATATCTTTGCCAGAATGTAACATAAATGTCTCCTAGTCCCTTTTCTAGTAAAGTCCTCCTCCTGTGCAAACTAATGAGCACAGTGTTTCCTAGCAACAATCCTATCAGCATTTTGTTCTTTAGAGCTTCCACCAGAATCACATGATAAGCTTCACTTACAGTGTTCAAAGTTTTTCCAACTTACATCTCTAAATTATTCAAACTATCTATCCCAAGTACCAAAGTCTCCAAAAGTTCCTGAACCAAATAATCAGGCAAGTCACTGCAAACAGCTCACCTGTAGATACCTATTTCTATTCTAGTTGGCTTGTTTTGTCTGTATGTCCAAAAAGATAAGAATAATTAGAGGAGGAAAAATGTATCTTTCATGGCTTCAGAGGTAGTCCATAGTCAGCTATGTTCATAACTCTGGGCCCAAGATGAGGCCAAACATCATGTCAGAAGAGTGTTGTTTAAGAAAGCAGCTCAGGAATGGCCACTTGGAAGCACAGAGACGGCAACTCACCAGGCACAAAATGGAACCCCCCAGGCATGTTCACATGGAAGTACTTTTTGTAGCCAATACCTACCTGCTTACACTTGTCTCTCATTTAATCCTATGCATGCATTAAGGTATGGCTTCATTTAAAGCTCCTATAACTCTGTCTTTTCACCTCAAAACTTTCTTGCATTGTCTCACACAGGAGCTTCTGGGGAACACCTCATATTGAAAACTGTAACACTTTATAGTGTCCTGTTCAAATATGATTTGTCCTGTGATGCAGAAAGTCCATTGAAACCATGCTGAGAGCAATGAGAATGGTCCCTTGAGTGAAACTATAGGAGGCCAGACTAATGGAAAGTTTTTGGATAAAATGTTTCATTTCACAAGTGTTGGTTTATTTTTGCTTTTTGCTGGAATCTTGTGTCACACTATACCCAAAAGCAAGGAGAGTTCAGCACCCCTGTGTTTGCCAACTAAGATAAACGGAAAAGACACAGTTCTGACCTGGCACTCATATGGGTTATTTCCACTATGGACCAGTACAGGGACATGCTCCATGGGGCCCTATTGCATGGTGTCTGTTTTGTGCATCACTGATACCCCCTCACAGCTCTTTTACATGAGATAAAATCACCAAAAAATACATTAGAGACAAAATAGCCTCTTTGACAAATGGTGTTGTGAAAATTGGAAATCCATATGCCACAAAATGACATTGAACCCCTATCTCTAACCATGCAGCAAACTCAATGCAAAGTGAATCAAAATTAAACCAGAGACTGCATCTAATAGAAGAAAAAAATAGGCAGAAATCTCCATCATGTCAGATTAGGCCCCAGCTTCCCTCATAAGAGTCTTATAGTGAAAAAAATTAAAATCAAGAATCCATAAATGGGATGGATTGAACTAAAAAGCTTCTCAGCAAAAGAAACAATCAGCGAAATGAATAGAGAGCCTCCATCTTGGGAGCAAATTTTTACCATTCACACATCAGATAGAGCCCTAAACTCTAGGGTATATAGAGAACTCAAAACATGAAACACCACAAAACCAAATAGCCCAATCAACAAATGGGCTAAGGAACTAGGCAAACACCTCTCAGAAGATGATATACAATCAATCAACACATATATTTTAAAAAGTTCTACATGTTTATCAATTAGAGAAATTCAAATCAAAACTAATCATAAGATTTCATATCACTCCAGTCTGAATGGCAGCTATTAAGAATACTAACATCAATAAGTGTCAGTGAAAATGTAGGAAAAAGGCACATTCATACATTATTCATGGGACTCTGATTAGGTGTAGCCAATATGAAAAGCAATATAGAAAATCCTTGGAAAACTGGGAATGGAATTACTATTTGACCCAGCTCTCCCACTCCTTGGTCTATGTCCAAAGGACTAAAAGCATCATACTACAGGGATAGAGCCACATCAATGTTTCTAGCAGCACAATTCACAGTAGCTAAACTGTGGAACCAAACTCAATGCCCTTCCGTAGATGAATGGATACAGAAAATGTGGTATATGTACATAATGGAATACTATTCAGCAATAAAAGAGAACATAACCATGGCATTTGCAGGTGAATGGGTGGAGTTATAGAATATAATGATAAGTGAAGTAAGCCAATCCCCAAAATACCAAATGCGAAATATATTCTCTGATATAAGGAGACTGATTCATAGTTGGGTTTGGGGGGGGAGCATGGGAGTATTAGATTAACTCAAGACTGGGCAAAGGGGTGGGAGGGGAAGAGAGGGAGCCTAGGGGTAAAAACGATGGTGAAATGAGACAGATATCATTACCCTAAGTACATGTGTGAAGACACAAATAGTGTGGATATACATTGTATACAACCAGAGATATGAAAAAATGTGTTCTATATATATTTGCAATATGAACTGCAATACATTCTACAGTCATGTATAAAAAATAGAATAAAAATAAAACCTGAAAAATAATCAAACAAAAATTACCTTCAATTGACCCTAAGTTTATTCAATGGAATTATGGCAGGCATTTACATAGTGACCTCTTTCTACTCCTTGTTTATGTTTTTATCCTTAGTTTTGCTTTTTCCTCTTCCTTTAACATATGTTATCCAATAGTACTTTATATTATTTTTTAAGCAACCTGAAATATTTAGGTGATGAGATGAGAGATAAATACCATTCATATGTTCATAAAACTAGGTTATCATTTAGGATTTTATTTTTACTAAGAGCACTGACTTTCCAATTCGCTTTCCACCTGAAGAAATATGAGCATTTTTAACTTAGAATGTTGGCTGCCGAGAGGGCAGAGAGGATGCTTTATAGTACCTGGCAAATAGCAAACCACATAATCATCACTAGTCAGGAACTTTTAATGACCAATTTGGTGCACTGAAAAAAAGTAGAGTCTTCACAATACATAGAACAAAGTACCAGTGTGACCATTCTTCCTGGTTTAGTCTGTCAGAAATTATTCAATTCTCTCAGTTTCAACTGCTTCATTGATAACCATTTTTATTATAATATTTTACTTAATCCTATTTAAATTTTCCATTTTTTTGTGGATATTTTTTCTAAGACTCATATGAGGTCTAGGCTCAGTGTGTAAACTAATAGTAATTGTCCCTACTCCTGAGAAGAACATGATCAGGTCAGTTAAATTTACTGAAGAAAGTCCATGCGAATTATTCAGTTATTTCTTTAGTGGATAATGAAGGCTTGATCTGTACGAAAGTGCCCAGAACTCTAAGTACAGTTGAACACCACCTCCTGGGAGAAGCATCATGTCACAGGAAGGAAATAGAGTAGCAATAAAAAGTAGTGAGTGGTGGGTGGTGGTGACGTTTGCACAGTGGGAATGTGCCTGAGGAACTTTGATACCAGACAGTTGAGCTAAACAGAGTCCTAAACCTATAACCAAGGTCCATGCCAAAAAAAAGCAGGTAGGGTACAATCTTATCTGAACATCATCCCTAACACATTTAGAAGATATCCAAAAGTGAAAAATGTGAAAATGTACATGAATTGGGAGTGGTTCAGATGTGGACTAGTTGTAACGCAAAATAAAACCATTCCATGAGCACCTTCAACTCTTGTCATGGTCCAAAGATCTCTGTGATTGTCTCCTCTGTTTGTTAGTTCCTCACATATGACACATTAAGAGTGAAACACCACTCTTTCACTCTTTCACAAAGGTTGACTACCTCTGTGCCAAAATCCTGAGGCACATGGATTGTGCTGCTCAGCCTGATGATCCATGCTGCTCTGCCTATAACATACAATAGCACCCAACTCTAGTTATCTTGTACAGAGTTTGCCCAGCATTGTAGGTGCTAGAAACCTTGACTCCTCCATTGCGGAGTTGGCAGGGTGTGTAGCATAAATCTGCAGTGCATGACAGCTCTTAATCTCAAATGAGCAGTGACTGTCAGTTGACCTCTGAGGACGTTTGGGTTCAGTACCTGCAGTTCTCATCATTGTCCTCAGTCTAGTGGCAATCTGCAACTTGAAGGTGTAGCCCGTTTACCTACAGGGTGATCTGGTTTAAAAGCAATGATGGCACTGTCACTGAGTTGACAGAAGCACTTGTTGCAGTAATTTAAAATAATTATGAGGGAGATACCAGAAGAATTCGTATGTCTAGTTAACAATTGAAATATTATTGTCTGCTTAAAAAAATAAGTAAAGGAGAAATATTTTCCTATGAGCTACTAAATTTTAGGAATTGGGATAGAGATTCTACGTGGTGTATTCCATGAAGTAATGCCTCAGTGTGGCTGGGCACAAATAACCGAGCCACCACACAGCCTTGTAGGTTCAAACAGCAACTCTTTATTCTGGAACTCTCACCAGCACTCTACACACACTTCCAGGGAACACACTCCCTCCACCAGGCTCTGTGCAACAATTCTATCAGAACCCCAGGAGAACTCAAGGGGAACTCCAAAGTAGCAGGCACCCAAGGCAGCAGGATCTGCCCTAATCCCAGAGCCGCCCTAATCCCAGCAGGATCCGCCCTAATCCCAGAGCCACCCTAATCCTGGAGCAGGGTCACCTTTCAACCACTCCCTCTGGCAAAAATGCCAGGCGTCACTGTGACTAAACTGTGGCTCTCAAAAAAGTAAGAGAATGTCTGGCCTGCCAATGGCATTGTAGGAAAGCCTTTGCCCAACTGACATGGTTTGCCTTTCAAAATTAATGCTTAATGGTATATGTAATCCAACTTTGTGACATGGAACTAACTCATACATCAATGCTTGATAGAACAAAAGTCAGAACAAGGTTGTGTGGAAATCCAGTCTGGCTCTTGAAAGTTCAGTCACCATCTGGGTCATGGTAATGGAAGCTGTCCCAAGGGTTGGAAACTCCAAACCCACACTCCATTCCCTGAGCAGGGATGGTCTTTATATATTGGACAAGAAGGAAACAGCCGAGATGCAGAGATTGCCTGGCCCTACATACAGCAGTCTAGTAGGTGGCTAGCACCACCATGAGACGAATTGCATCCATGTTGTGTCCTCCTGTTCCCATTCACGGAAACCACACAGGGTGGCACATATATCTGGCTTGTTTAGTTCTTGATCTCAGATGCAGAGACATTCTTTTTCACCGCAATCAGCCACTGCACGACCTGAGTGGTCTCCATATGGAACACATCTCCACCTTGAATCCTTTGTTACTTTGGGGAAGTTTGAGTTCCCTGATGGGCCAGTCCAGGTGGTGAGTTCATTCCTGTGGCAAAGGAGGTGGGGCCTGGTAATGAGAAGGAGTAGAAAAATCAGAGTAAGAAAGACACTTCCAGGGAAAAGAACATTGGTTTATAGTATTCTCTATTGGGTGCTTCCATCTTGCCCTCTGTCAGAGCTAGATGCTCAGGTATATTTATTCATAGTTCAAAGCTAGTTGAGGACAAGTATCAACAAAATTCAACAAGCCTTAGCCTAATTCACCAATGGTTAGCTGAGTCAAGAACCTCATTCCCTTGGTGCTGCAGTGCTCTGCTTTCAACCTGTGATGGGCTGAGTTCTCTGCTGCTTGGTACTGACCCTGAATATTGATCCTCCCCAAGGACAACTGCTATGTTTGATGGCAAACACCCCACCTGAGGATCACAAGGCCAGACTCAGTGCGACTACTCATGTCCCACATGTTACAAAGGTCTTCCTCCTATTGTAATTAAATGTAATGTTTTTGAGAAATAGAAAGCTGCTCTACTCCAGCTTCTTCAATATAGAGAATGTGAAGCAAAGCAAAGCATAGAGTACAGAGTCATGGAAACAGGCACCTCGGGGTTCTCATGAGGACACACATCATGAAACAGTTCCATGGTCAAAGTCATGGTGCTATCAAACTCTTGACAACTTACATAACTTCATTGCTGCCCTGTTTTTGGCCTGGTCACATTTCCTCCTATAAAGCCCAATCCTGCTTTCTATGTAATCACAATGTGCATTCATTCTTACATCAGTTCCAATTTACTGTTATTTACTCTTTATAGTCATCTTAGATGTTTTCTTTTCATTCTTCAAGATTTTCAAACTTTATAAATATCATAAGTATGTTAATAAGATTTCTATATGGTCTTTCCTAATTGATCTAACCAATATTGTTGAACCAATCTTGTTGAGCACCAGCTTTTAAAGATTTTAACATATCATTAATGGCGGAGACAGGTCTATATTATAATAGTTGAAATATTCATCTATGCATGTGAATTATTGAAGTCAGGGTATTTGAAAATGAATGCAAAACTTTTCTTCACAGTGGGGGAGGGAAGACCACTGAAATTGCCTGGACATGAGTTATTTTGAATTTCTAGAAGGGGTCACAGACTTTTCACATTTTGCCACATGTACTTTATCTTGCCTCTTTCCCTAATTAACCTTTCTAAACAGTTTGAGAAGTGTATTTGTGTCTCCTACCCCTGTGCACTTAATGCCTTTACTCTGCTGTGAATTGTCCAGGATAGCACATCCTCTCCCATAACCCTGGAAAATTCCTACATTCAGGAAACTAACATTGACACAATACTTTCCTCTAGTCTATAGCCTAATTTGGTAGTTGCCTGTTGTCTTAATCCGTGCTTGATTTAAGTCCAGGCTCCCACAGTTTATACACTTATCACATCTCTTTAGTCTCCTTTATAGTTTTAGAAACTTTTCAAATTTGCCTACTTCTGAAATTTAGAGACAAAGACTGTGGCATTTCTGGTGTGTGTGTGTGTGTGTGTGTGTGTGCATATACACACATATGGTGCTTCACTGGTGATTATGTCTTCAGCTATTAGGTCAAAAGCCAACATTTGCAAAGCACATTTTACCTCAAAAGTAACATTGGGAAGAAATAGCAAGCAGAAATCAAACCCCAAATATGTGGCACCAGGCCTACAATATAGAAACAGCTGTCGACGTGTTTGCCATGCTTACCAAATTGAGTCAGTCTAAGAACTTGGCAGGCAGGAGGTGACTAGAACATGACAGCCTTCGAAGGAGGGGTCGTATCCATGGGCTCTTCACTGGCAGCCTGGGAGGTTGGTGGTGCAGATGCCCTCTGTGCCAGGGTGGAGGCCGGTGAGTGGTCCTTCACTGGCAGCATGGTAACCATGGGGGCATTGGGAAGAGAGGCTCTTTGCTGTCCAGCAGGGTTCCCAAATGCAGGCTGAGGGGTGGGTGGTGGTACAATGGGATGGGACAGATTGGGGTTGGGTTGGGAGACCTGAAGGGTTGTGGGGCCTGGGAGGACTGGTCCCTTTGCTGGCTGCCTGTGCTGCCTACGGCCATGGACTTTGCTGTGTGCGCTAGAGCTGTCACTGGATGGAGAAGATGAGAAAATGACCGCCATGGAAGGGGAAGTAGTGTCCATGGCCATGTCCTCAGGTAGTACAGCGGGATTCTGGGAAAGGTGAGCCGATGACATTGCTATGAGGGTTGGAGGGACACTCCTAGTGGAGAGCTGGCCCTGGATATTGGGGTTGTTGTAAAAGGGACAGGAGTGGGTCTTGGGAAGGAATGAGGAGGAGAAAGAAGAGGAGCAGCAGGAGGAGCAGCCAAAGGAGAGGGAACATAAGGAGAAGGAAGAGGAGGAGCAGCAGAAAAAGGAGTTGTTGGAGGAGGAATAGGAGGAGGATGAGGAAGAAGAGGGGGAGGAGAGGGAGGATGAGAAGAAAAAAAGAGGTAAAGGAGGGGGAGGAGGGGGAAGAGGTAGAGGAAGAGAAAATTGAGAATGGGGAGGAGAAATAGGAGGAGGAGGTGGAGGAAGTGGAGGAAAAAAAGAGGGAGGAAGAGGAATAGGTGAAAGAGGAGGAGGAGAAGAAGAAGTAATGGAGGAAAAGGAGGAGGAGAGGGAGGAGGAGGAGGAGGAGGGGGAGGAAGAGGAGGAGAAAGAAGAATATAGTGGGGAATGGGAGGGGAGGGAGAGGAGGGGCAGAAAGGGAAGGATGAGGAGGGGGAAGAGAGGCAGGAAGAGGAGGAGGAGGGGAAGCAGGGGAGGTGGATGAGAAAGAAATGGAGGAGGAGGAAGATAAAAAGGAGGAGGAGGATCAATACACAAGGGGGTTGGGGATTCTGTTCTGGAAGAGGTAGGATTGGAGGGGAAAAGCACCTGGGTATGAGCTGTGGAGAGGTGGGAACTGGGAGATATCACAGGTCTTGACAGTTGTGTGGTTGGGTGACACACATTAGGGGTAACTCTGACATGGGGACTGGGGCTGATGGGAGGAGGTGTAGTGGGAAGAGGCAGAGGAATGGAAGGTGGGATTTCCCCCTCATCTTTATTAGCTGAGGGGGAAGGTGCAGGGATGGATAGGTTCAGGGGCCCAGCAGGCTGGAATTCCAACTGCCTGTTGGCAAGGATGATTCTGACGGAGGAGGGGGCCTGTATTCCAGGTAGGGCCTGCAGGTGGGGAGGGTGAATGGACAATGGTGGTGCAGTCCTCCAGAGCCTCTCTTTTGCCCTGTGAGACCTCTGCCTCAGGTTCCACATTGTTACTTTTCCCACTCCAAACCTCCATCCTCAGGGTGCTTTTTGTACATAAAAGTGGCCGCTTTGCAGGTGGGGGCAGCCCATCCTGATGCCAGGGAATCAGTGATGGCAGGGCCACCGGCATGGGCTTCTTTCTTTTATTCCACCTCCTGGAAGCAGCAGTTAGTGAGGGCCAACTCTGGGATAGAACACAGGTCGGCTTTAGACCCTCTACTCTCTTGATGGATGCTTGGGAGGCTGGAGAGATGGGCAGATCCAGTTCACCTACATGCTCCTGGGCCCACTTGTCCAGCACTGAGCGTCCCTCAGCTTTAAGCAGGACAAGCACTCCTTGAGCAGGGCAGTGGGAGCTGCAGGTGGCAGGGCTCCCACATGACAAGTTCTTGGGAGACACCTGGGCCTTCTCTGCAAGGATGTTTCCCTCTGGGGGGGCCAAGAACTGGGCTCCAGGGCACTGAGGTCTCCTCCTCCTCCTCCCCCCTTCCCCTCCCCCTCCTCCCCCCTTCCCCTCCCCCTCCTCCTCCCCCTCTTCTTTCTCCTCCCAGGAGGGGAGATCCTTACTGAGGTTGAGGGTCCAAACATCTGCGATTTCTTAGGAGATAGCACTGGCTTTTTGCAGAAGGACTCCCAGGAAACCAGCAGCAGGATCCCAGGACAGAGGAGCTGGCCTCTGTCCCTGCCAGCAGCAGGAGGTCGCTGAGGTCTGGGATCCTGGAGGAAACACCTGCTGGCAGGGCTGAGGGGAGAGGCAGGTGCAGTAGGGTGGTCCCTGTGAGGAGAGGGAGCCATGGGCCAGGCGAAGGGGTGTCTGATGGCCCAAGAGGGCCCTGCACTGTGGCCTGCGAAGGACCACACTTTGTCAAAAGACTGCCCATGGAGGGCACCTGGGACTCCTCACTAGGCAGAAGTCCAATGCTATTCAGCACAGAGCAGCTTGGCTGAACTGGAGTTTAGCCCTTGTGATGTGTGGCTGGAATGCATGATGAAGAAAGGACTTGGTGGACCAAGAATCAAACCTCTGCTACCTAAATTGTCACATAGAATTAGTGACAACCTAAATCCTTGTGATTGTTTCGATTCAACTCTTCAGTTAAAATCCCAGATTATATTAGGATGGCATATTGAGTCCCACAGCTTTATTTCTCACCACTTTTCCCTATGAATGAAGAATTTTAATCATTTCCAACTTCTTACACAGGAAAAGTGTTTTTCAGGGATTTTATAAAAGAAATGAAATATGCTGTGCTTGTGGGACTCAATTAAATTAAATTAATTAAATATGATGTGCTTAGGAAACATCACTCTTCCCTCATGGTAAGTATCCTAGGGAAAGCCTCCAGCACATCTTTCCCCACTGGGCTACCTGCTTCCAGGCAACATCCCCATTGTACTAGGAATGAGCCCATTGAATAATACTCTCCTACTGACCAGCTCCCAATAGCTTAGTGCACTCTTGTAATGCAGGGTGATAACCTATCATGGTCTTCTCATGATACTTTATGAGCTGTCCTGGAACTATTAGCACCCCTCTGTTTCCTAATCTTGACCATTCATGTGGCTCCAGCCAAACTTTGTCCTGCTGTTTCCTGAACTGCAAATAAGATACTACTGTCCTCAGAGAATTAACAATTTTTATGGCTTCCGTTCAGACTGCTCTTACTTCAGAAAAGGACTTTTCCCTCAATCTTTTTAGGTCTTGTGTCAAATGTCCACCTGAGTTCTCAGCAATGGTACTGACCACCTTATACAAATGCCCTGTCTCTCCCTTTGTCCATACCTTGCTTAACTATTTTTATAGGACTTATTAGTATCTAACATTAGATTATATCTTTGTTCATTTTCAGTCTTCTTCAGCAAAGGCAGCTGATTCATAAGAGGAAAGACTGTTTCTCTGTCCCCAAATGAATGATTTTGCTCCTTCAGGAAGAATTCAGCCTCTGTGAAAAGACAGTCAAGCAAAGGAGTCTTGCCAACAGTGCAAGGTGTTTCCGGGAAACTGAGACAGCACATAGCTCTAACCTTTAGGTCCAGGTTTTATAGAATCCTCTTTGAGGAAACTAGTGAATATAGGTTGTTACAGATTGCCTAATGTGAGAAATACACAAATGGGGAAAAGCCAGTTCCTGAAGGAGACCCTTGTTCTTTCACAATAAAAAAATCAAGGGGTTTCACCATGAACCTCAAAATGCTTTGATTGACTCATGAATAATACTTTCAATTTGTCCTTTGGATTACTATATTGTGATGTGGAAAGTCACCTCAATTTTTGGTATGTCATCTTTTATAAACAGCTGCTATTGGGCTTTCCCATTTTTATCGGCTGTTTGTTTCTCCTGTTTGACTTGCATGAGCTAGATATGTGATTAAGCTTTGGTGAGCTTTGCAGCCACCCACAAGAACATCAACAAAATACTGTTTTCTAGCAACTGACAACAGTTTTGCCTCTTGTAGAGAGCCCTTTGAAAGCTAGAGAATTCTGGTTGTTCTTCTCAATTTGCAATGGAAGTCAAAATTTTCCAAGGATCCAGCAGGTGTCTGCCTGTGGACAGAAGCAGTCCTGGCAAAGCCTGGACTCAGGCTGGGTTCCATGGTGGCAGGATGAACCCAGGCCTGCACTGAGCCCCGGCTCCATTGAAGGTTGGCAAGGTGGATCTGGGCCAAGCCTGAGCTCAGGCAGTGGTCAGCTGGTGGCGGGATGGACCTGTGGCTCTCCTGTGCTGGGCTTCTGCCCCAGGTGGTGTGGCAGGTCTGGATGGATCCTGAGGTCCCAAGGTTGTCTGCTGATGATTGAAGGCAGTCCTGGGCCAAGCCTAAGGACCCACAGATTTCAGCAGGTTGTGGGTAGAATCTGGGCCTTTCCTGGAGCCCAGCTCCTGGACAGAGCTTCAGTTTGAGCAGGGGTCGGCTGGTGGCGGGATGGAACAGGGTGTACCCTGGGCATGGTTGCCAGGCAGGAGAGAAAGGTGGTCCTGAGCCAAGCCCAAGCTACAGTGGCAATCTGGCAGGGACAGGTTGAACTCTGACCTACCCTGTGGTCAGGTTCCTGTGCACTTCAGGCCAAGGGAATCTGGGCAGTGTCTCAGCTCCAAAGGGGGTCAACTAGTGGTGGGATGAACCAGAGCTTACCCTGAGAATGGGGTGGTGTGTAGTTCAGCTGGGCTGAACAGGCCTGGGCCTGACCTCCACAGGGTTCTGCGGGTGATGGGATGGAACTTGGCTTACCCTTGCCCAGGTTCCTGCACACCTGGCCTTGGTGGATCAGACAGGAGCCTGAACTCTGGAAGGTGTTCCCTGTGGGCAGAGGCAGTCCTGGGTCTGGCCTTAGCTCTGGTGGGGCTTGGCTGGTGGTGAGGCAGAACCAGGACTACCTTGGGCCAGGCTCCCATGCCTGTCAGAGAGGCTGACCTGGGCTGGGGTTGAACTCTGGCAGGTGTCTTCCAGTAGGCAGAGTCACTGCAAGGTGGAGCCTTAGCTCTGGTGGGCATCTGACAATGGTTGGAGTCATTTCTGGGCTGAGTCTGAGCTCCAGCAGGAGATATATATATATATATATATATATATATATATATGAAAATATGTGGAGTTAGATATATATATATATGAAAATATGTGGAATTATATTTTTAAAATACTACAGTCCCAAAAATCAGGAACTAGCAACTGGGTTTTTGTTAATATTCAACAACATACTAGGTGAGCATCAGAGACTCTGGATTCATGGATATCTCCCTCTGGGTCAGGACCTTGCTGAGGGCTGTTTCCAAGATGGCTTTCAAGAACTTCAATGTTGGTCATGGTGAGTGTGCTCATTTGGCTCATGTTTGAATTTGTGGTACAGTGTAACTATGGTTCTGATGCCTGGTGTTGGAAGATAAGTGAGTGGATGAGCTGGAACTTTTAAGTCCCATGGGTAGCAAGTAGCCAATTGGATAAGGCACCCTTGAAATAGCTGAAGCAGAAAGGCTGTGCTGCTAGCTTGGATTTAGATAAGGTGGAAATGTCTTTTATGAGTGTAAGAAAACAAAGGTTTTGCCAAAGGATGGAGTTCCACAGTCCTGGAGGGCTCAACTTGAATTCCCCTGGTTAATGAGGTGCTTGTAACATTTTCTCTTCAGTTCACAAAACTGCAATGAGAATCCACCATGAATTAGGCCCTCTTCTGGAAGCTGAGGTAACTAAGAAGAAAAGATCCTGGTCCTGTCTCTAAGTAGATTGCAGTGTGCTAACAGAGGGTGTTGCTTGCATAACCTCTATGGTACAGAAATACTCCATAGGAGCTCCATGCTGAAGCAGTCTTCTCCTGTGGGCCTTGAGTCAGGACCAGGATCCCAGCTGTGCAGTCAAGTTGAGGACCTTGACAAAGCAAGGGGGATGGTGCTTGTCTTCAGAGATGTACTTCTATGTGGTGGCCAATGGCAACATGAGCCTGTGTAAGTTTAAATTAAAACACATTAATGATTGCACTTCTCCATCACACTAGCTACGTGTCAAGTGCTCAGTGCCCATGAGTGTCTGATGGTGCCTGTAAGTTCTAAGTCACTGAACAAGTGTTTAAGACACTATGACCATGCTTATCAAATACAAATTTGCAAAACAGGAATTTTGTACTCTTATTACTTAATTCTATTTTGAACACATGTATCTCTGAGTGGTGAAATTGGCAAGGTAATACTCTGCCACTCTGTGTGGCTAAATACCAGAAGGTGCAAGTTAGATATTTTTTCCCATGTTATCTGTCTAAAACTGGCCAGTACTATGGATAAGACCCAAGAAATTATTTTTATAATTAGTTTTATTTTAAAATACTTGATTATTATGCTGTCATTTTTTAATCTTCTAAGGAAATTAAAGACCTTTAGACAGAGGTATGCATTGTGTTTGTATATGTGTCACAACACATATGCAGATTCCCAGGCTGCCCATTTGCACTATTCAAGCACATAACTGATGTTAGTGATACAGCACTGATGCATAGAAGAACCATTCCAGTCTTGAGACAGGCTCTGGAGTGAGCCTGGGCACCACATTAGTGTAAATAACTTTGTTTTTTCACTTTATATTTTAAAACTCTATGAAGTTGAGTCTAAAGAATGACTTGAACTGTATATTGACACCTGTGTGATGTAGTTAATGTAGAATTTTGATGAATTATCCAAAAAATTTGTGGTCAGTATTGTTGGACTTCTATTGGAGTTGTTGGGGAAACATCCTTGTGGTCTCCAAGAGGTTGGAATTTGTCCATGCCTGATATTTCTCAGTACTTTTTGATAGTAAATCTCTCATTATCCCACTCTTAAATTAACTTGACAAAAATTCCTATGGGAATTCTGTTAATTTGCCTGCCATTACTTTTAAGAGTTCTCAAGCCCCTAAAGTGCAAAGGATAAAGTTTGTACACCTGCTACTTTATGACAATGGAATATTTTTAGGCCAGTGATATGTGGTGATTACTACTGGCTTAAAAGAATTCATATATGTTCTGTTTTCAAATTTTTCTCATTACTGGCTTATGTTTATATGTGACTTGGCGATTTCTGCCATCTTAGTGATCCCTTCTTACCATTCTTCGCAGAATCATGGCTGATTATACTTTTGTTGGAGCTGTGGGTAGTCATGTACTCCTAGGAATGTAGCACAGGAATAGTGAGACATCCACAGAACCAGTGAGGTCTCCCAGCAGCATCAAATAGATTCAAAGTGCTTTGGGAGGGGCAGGGCCCAGACTACCTGGGGGGGCTGAAATGCAGATACTGTGTCACCCAACAGTGTTGGCACCTGGTGAACTCATCTACAAAAGACCCAAGGATCAAAGGTGCCATCACCTTTATAGCATCAGGAAAACCTGGAATGAAGGCTGTGATGGGAGTCCTGGAGTGATGGTGGGGATTTCCTCAGAACAGCTTAAGTATTACTTTTGACTGTGTCAAGCAAGGAGTTTGGTCTTCCAATGGTGATTTTATTTCTCCCCCTTAGAGGACTTGGGTGAGGCAGTTCCTCTAAAGGCCTGATTGAGGAATGGACAGTTCAGCCACCCTGAGTTTCCAAGGTGTGCTGAGTAGTTGGTCAGATAACCTGAGGCGCAGAGGGAGGATTTATGGCAGGAGACATGAACCTCTCTGAATGGAGGGCTGGCTGAAAGGAGATGTTTTCCAAGGCAAGTTGCAGTTTTCCAGCTGCCAGTGTTCCCAATGTAGGCAGTGAATGTGTGGTTTGAGAAGCCCATTGGGCAGGTTCTGGCATGGTTCTTAGGAGCCAAAGGCATGTCTACGAAGGAGAAGGAGTTTCAGACCTTGGTTAGGTTGGTCAGCAGCTGACCTCCTCTTCTGTCTACCATTAATCCAAACTCAGATACACAGAAAGCACTTTGGGTTTTTCCTCAAGAGCAGAGTATCTGCTGGAGGAATCAGTGGACAAGAAGGTGTTCAACATATTCCAAGTACAGCTAGAGAGATAAGGCTCTCTCGGTTGGAGAATAGAAGCACTGTAGAAAAAGAAGGGATAATGAAAGAGGGAGGGGTGGAGGAGAGGTCACCAGGAGCAGGGAAGGGACTGGTGGAGCAGTGTAGCAGAGGAAGGATGGACAGTACAGGGTTTCCAATGTGTGAGGGGAAAGAGAAGAGGGAGGAAATGTTGAGAGAATGAAGGCAGAGAAAGAAATGTGGTGGAACAGAGGTGGTATAGCCAGGAGAAGGAAAGGCTTGTGAACAGGCAGGGGAGTATGAAGGCTACATAAATAGGGTGGCATCACCCAGAGGCAGTGCCTGTGAAGAAGCCCCTTAGGGCTGTCTGAAGGACTGGCTGAATCTAGACAGACCTTACTGGAAGGTATTTAAGTAACTTTCAATTGGGAGTCATTGTAATAAAGCTGCAGTGAACAATTAGTACATCAGCCTTTGTCAGTACCTCTGATTATTTTTTTTTTGAACTAACAGAAGTGGAATTACTGCATACATTTCTGTGTCTGTTTTATGGTTCCATAATAAGCCAGAGTAGTGGTGCAATATATAAATATTAATCAAAGAATGGTAAAGAAGACGGCAGGTCTCATTGCATTCTCACCACCTGGACTTGAATACTAGGTCTGAATCCTTGCCAAGTGGATAGGCAAGAAGCACTATTTCATGCCCAATCAGATGCGAGGTCCAAATCAGATGCCATGCTCACAGGCCCATGACGACTGTGGAACAGCTGTGGAGACTGCCTTCTTTGGGTTTTGATGTGGTTGCACTAAACAGTGGATCATTTCCTGACACAGTATTATCTTGGGGGTGAAATTGGCAATGGATACCACTGAACCTGTATCTGTGTGGACACTTGCACTCTGCTCCTTGGTGACTGTTTATGGTATCACTTCTCTGAAGTGTCACTTCACAATACATAGAAATAAACTGTGAACAGTACATTCCCTCCCTCTGACTCCTGCACATTCTGATCCTTGTTCTTGTTCCTCTAGGTCCTTGGTTTGTTGCCTCCTTGTTCCTGAGAGCCTCAGTGCTGAATATGCATGCCACCAGCCATTGGCCAGTACATCTCATACTTGGCTGGCCTGTGATCTTCAGCTGGTCCCCAAATGATGATCTACTCAATGGAATTTATCTGATGGACTCACACTGGTAGGGAGGGCCTGGGGATTAAAGGGAGGATTGAAGGAGTGAGATATGGGTGTTCTTCTGTCTTCCAGTTACATTCTTATTTTCTGCCTTAATCAGCTTTCTATTGCTGTGACAGTGAAACTGGAATGTTTACACTTCTGCTGGCAGGTGGAGTCTGCACAAGTTGCAGGCCTCTAAGCTGAGAAGTGTTGCACTTCTTAATGGTGGGCCATGCCCTCCCATGCTGCAGCAGACCACAGCCTCACACTATCCATTTCTACTGCTTTCTGCATTCTTGTTTTCTGAATTGAAAAATCAAATCCACATGCAAGGATGAGTGAGAGTAAGAATAGGATTTATTGAAGAATAGAAACAAGAATGGTACTCACCACTTGTGAGAGAGGAACCAGTGAGAGGTTTTCTGTCTCCCTTTGCTAGTGTAGGGGAGTGTACAGCACATGGGTGAATGCTATGGTTCCATACTCATGCCAATTAGGGTTTGAACAAAATATCAATTCTGTTCTTCCAAACTTACAGGAGGGTTAGGAAAAGTACTAATGTTATTGCTTATCCCTAAATCCCATTCATGTTTTCCTTACTTCCATTTTCTCTTGGCCTCTTCTGCTGGCAAGAGGTTGAGGTAATAAATCCCATAGGCTCAGTGGGTGGGGCAGGGGGTGCTGAGGTTCTGTATCTGCAGCCCTGCCTAAAGCAGGGATCTGCCCTGGGCCAGTTTGAGTTGATTGTTGCTGGGATGACAGGTCAGTGTGCTTTGGCTCTCCTGCAGGGCTAGCCAACTGTCTCATGCTGTATTCACCAATGATGTCCAACCCACCTGGGGCTGCCGTTTTATCACTTTTTCTCCATTCCACTTCTAGGCTACCACTTCCCCGCAGGGACCATGGGTCTGAGTGCACAGCTTGGCAGCTGGGGACCCATGTCAATGGTCACCTTATATAAATGATGTAGATGGAGTGTAGACTAAGAGATGGAAAATGGTGGAATGGAAGAAAGTTGCATTCTAGGCTGTGATATGCCTCAGGACCAAAATGATGATGTACAGCTTCTCAGCATAGTCTGTGAAGAAGGGATTTTATTAACATTTCATATCAGACACTCAAAGTGGATTAAGGACTCAGAAAGTTTGGTACAATAAGCAAAAATGAAGGACTACATCAGTGATGACCTGGCTGCCCTATGAGTGCCTCTGGTGCTAATTCAACACAAAAAGAGGAAGGGGGAACAGAGTTTGGGTTCAGAAAAGCCTGAGATGGTAAAAATGCTGCCTGATCTTAGCTGATGCAGAGACTTCAGTGTGTGCTGGAGATTGAAAAGTATGCTCTATCTCAGATGGCCTCTGGGAACAGAAGCAGGAGCCATCTCTGGTTGAGATCACTGTCCTGGTTACTGTAGGTCTTAGGATATTTGGGGAAAAAATAAGACCATAGCTGCAATATCTTGGCTGACATCTAGAGTGACCAAGGAGAGGTCAATTGAGTGAAATAGGCACAGAGTGGACTTCACCGTTTGATTGAAGTAAGAAGGGCAAAGAGGAGATCAACGCATTTGTCCTTTGTGTCTGGTGGTTCATGTGAACAGCTGAAGTGGGCTGGGAGTCTGAGCTGGTAGGGTCAACACCTCAGGTGTTAAACTCATGAATGTTGTGCTCATGGGCATCAGTCAGTGGAGGATTGCCCCTCTGCCCCACAATTGGTTTTCTCCTGAGGACCACACCCACATCAGAGATGAGCTACTGTCTACCCTAGGTCTTAGTCAATCTAATCCCTCCCAAGCTGGCACCACTAAAACAAAGCCCATTAGGTATGATCCAGCTTCACCTACTGGAACTCCTCTCACATAGTGCTATGGAAGTGGTACCCTGAGCATATCCAAACTGAGTACCCCAAGTGTGTACCAAACTGGGGTGAATGGAGAAAATTATACTGACAGTACTAAGTAACTCCTCCCACTTAATACTAATGAGAAGGAAAGCTGAGTCATGTATCAAAACACCTCAATCTCAAGCTGTTCCAACTGGCAACTCAGAGAGCAACACAAAGACAGAATGGTCTTAACACCTCCCACCCCTTGCTCTGACAGTACTTAACTCAATAAGAAATGGAAATAAAGATACTAGGGCATAAAAAAGTGACCACTGATTCCAATCAACTATTTTAACCACCTCAGTGAAGATAGTTTCTTCATTCTACACTAAGATGTCGGAATTTCTAAATTTTCATTATTTTTCACTTTTTTTCCCTCTAATACACAAAAATAGTAGTGGGAACATGTGTGCATTCTCATGCGAATTCTGGCTATGCTGATTGGTTCAAGGACATACATTTAAAAATGAGGGAAGAAATAAGTGTATCTATTGTTTCCTAGCATTCTCCTGTAGGTACCAGGGTTTCGGGATTATATATTTTGGCTTCCTTTACTAATGCTCTTTATTGTTTTTTTCCTCTTGTTTCTGTTTGTCACTTCTTATACTATGGACCAAATTCTGTTGCTCTTTGCCTCTTTCTCAATACCTTGCTTATTCTATTTCCCCTCCTTCCATAGAAAGAGAAATGCTGTATCTCTTCTGAATTCTCTGTTCATCTTTTTGAAATTGAAGACTCTTTTGTAACTTCCTAAAATGATTTATTTTCATGTAATCAACTGTATATTTGCCATCCTTCAGAACTAATGGAATTATATCACCACTGACCCCACTATTAATGATAATACAGTCATTACTAGTGTGGATGATATAGTTGAAGCCTGTGGTTTGCTTTACTAAACCAAGTGTAGTTCATGGTGATTGATTTTATTGTTCATAATTGCTGAATCCTCCATTCCCGTATATTGGTTGTAGTTAATGTTCCAGAGTTCTCCATTTAGACAGCTGGTAGGAACTCTCAGGAATCTTTGGATGAACAGTGACAGAGAAATGAGTTCAAATTATTATGATAGAGCAAGCAAAGAATGCAGGGAGAATGATCTAAGAAAGAAAAAAGTCCAGTGGCATGTGGCCTGAAGCAAAGCTGCATCTGGTTGCTGACAAGGTCAGCAGGAGTGATCTCTCCTGATTTGCTTGCTGACTTCTAATAGGGTGACTTATTTTTAGGGATATGACTTTGTATTGACAGGATGGACACTAAATCCCTCTGCAACCCTCCCTGATGGTTCCATCTTGAGTCCTGACCTATACAGCCTGACTGGTCATAGACCATAGTCAATCAGTGTGTCCTGGGAGGATGGTCTCTTCTGATTGGTCAGATTACAGTCATGTGACCTGCTACCTTCCAGATGCCTTCGGAACATCTCACCATTTTTCCTGGTGGAGATGCCTGTGAGCAGGGTTCAGGGTGGAGATGATGTACTGCTGTGCCCATTCCTGCTGACATCCCACACCCCATTTTCTCTTGTTCACAGAGGAATTCATAGTAGCACTTCTTCCCTTTATATGTTTCACCACCACAGTGTAGTAAGATTTCCTGTGGGAAGGTTGAATTTGGCTTTTGCTCCTGGCTCAAAGGCCTCCTCCTTTTGTTATGTGAGTTATTCAGTCAACAAATATTCATTGAGCACTTGCTCTCTGTAAGTTCATCATTAGTTCTAGAAACCAGGACTCCTGAGGAATGATGGTGTCCCTGCTCTCAAGGAACTGAGACATTAGTGGGACTACTACAAATTTTGGAAGTCAAAGGCAGATGGGTGAGTCCATGTGAGAAAAGGGCATAAATAATCTAAGAGCATATATAGAAGTATAGAGAGATGAACCAAGGCAGAGACTACGAGGAGGTCACAAGGGGAAGGAAGGGACAGGTCATATGTGCATCAGAATAAGAGTGTTCCAGGCAGAGGTCAGCTATTCCAATGCTCCTGATACCAGAACAAACACAGTGTTCCCAGAAAACATATGGTCAACTCTTTCTTTTCAAAAACCAGATGGTAAATATTGCAGCTTTTGAGGGCCATATGCTGTTTGTGACAACTGCTCAACTTTGTCACTGTCATTGAAAAACAGACATTGACAACCCCTAAGTGACCAGATATGAATGCGCTACAACAATGATTTTTTTAAAGGACACTGAATTAGAAATTTTATATCATTTCTCTTGACATCATTTAGTCTTCTTTTTAGGTGATTTTAAGTAGAAAATCTTAGCTGGAAGGCCTGAAAATACCAGTGGAAAGCCCTTTTTGGCCCAAAGCCTGTGATGTGCACAGTCCTGTTTTGCAGAGGTGTGGTAAAGTGGCTGGTGAAATAGTAGGACAGTAGGAAAGAAAGCAGCTGGAGATGTGCTCAGCAAGAGAAACAGGGCAGACTTATGTGGTATTGGAGGCCATGGTGGAGCTGCTGGTATTCCAAAATCTCCTGAAAAGGCCTGCATGGATTTTTAGAACCTACAGTGATTCTGGTCAGCAGGTGTCACCCAGGGAGTTTTCCAGGAAATAAGCTGTGTCTGAGCAAGGAGCAGAAGGATGTCTCCAGGCCTAATCTAAAGTTCACCATGGGCCTTGAGGGAATCCCTTTCCTTTTCTGAGCTTCTGCTTTGTCATCAACACTGTGTCACTGGGGGAAAATGATCTCCAGTAAGCCTCTTGGCTCTGACAGTCTGTCATTGGTCTTTGCACATTTCTTTCCAGCTCAGTCTGAACTCCAGCACCCCATCATGCTGACAGGGATCTGATGCTCCCAGGATGTTGCTGTCCTAAGCTGAGTTCACAGTCAGACAATAATGGGTCTGGATCTTCCCCCTCGCTGGCTGCTGAGGACACACAGGAAGAAAATCTGACAGTGTCGGTGAATAACATCCAAGAGTCTGTTTTCCTATGGGGTACCCAAATGCTACTGCTGCTCCCATAAGAAATCTCCTTTAAGCTGCTTGTGACCCCAGCTCTCCCACCTCTGTCAGTTATGATTGGGCCTCTGATAGGGAAGTGCAGGATGTTCTATGGAGGGAGGAGAGAGGGATATGAAGGCTCATTGAGCCCATCCACTTCCTGCATTCCTCTCACACCTCTTTTCAACCTCCCTTAACCACTCTTTGCCTTCCCCAGGTGAAATGGGCAGTGGCTCTCAGGCAGCACTGACAACATGGTGTGTTGCTAGGGCACCATGGGATCCTTTTGAAGCAGGTCCAATGGGTAGGGCTTTCATTCTCTTCAGTGAGGATCCTGTTCCTCTTCATATGGGAACATTTGGCTTCATGAGTTCATTCCCATGGTCATCATCACTGACTTGTCAGATTATTCAGGTACTACACACCTTCTGAATTCATTTTACCTCCTTCCTCCAATATGTGATCATCAGGGAGAAGAGCTTTTCATGCACTTTCTTCCTTTGATGGCACCTCCCAAACCACCTGAGAGGCAAGCAGGGTCAAAATGATAACTTCAAAGTGGAGAAGAGATTATCAGCCTCTAATTTGTAAGTCACATCATAGAAATCTTTATTGGGTTTTAATTTTCAGCAAATTTTAGTTTAGACTTGAGACTCCATAAATCAGTATAGCCTAGACTCTCTTCTTCCTCCCTGCTCAGTGAATGAACTCCTGAAATGACACCCTGCATCACACTTCATTATGTAACCATGAAAGCCTAATCATTCGAGTTATTCAAAAAACTATGCTCTTGGTAATTCTTGATCACATAAAAGGCAACAACAGTATATGAGCATTCTTTTAAAACTAAGTGGTCTCAGTTTGAATGCTGTCTCACAGATTAAATACCTCTGAGTTTATGTTCTGCCACATTATAATAGGGAGATATACACTGACTTCTTGAATTACTCTACTATAGTTCAGATAACACTGAAGGAAAAACAGAATACAACTTTTAGTAACTCTGAAAATGGGCTCGAATTTACAAATTATGAAAGTAATCATACCTTTCTCATCATCATTGTGAAGCAGCAGGTAATTATAAAACCCAGTCCTGGATATTACAAAAAGGAGAAGGAAGATTGAAGGGTAGAGATGTATAGTGAAGTAATTCACTACTTGACACTGTTAGAAGGAAACACTTAGCTAACTAGAGCTTATATTTGGATAGTAGTGTGGCTTGTAATTTTAACTGATCTACCCAAAATAATTGTTTTCCATTTTGTAATTGGAATGTATTTAATATTTTGTAGAAACTCTCAGATCTTTGTGTCTAACTTAAAGGCAGCTCTGATACTGAAGGCAAATTGAATGACAGCATAGCAGTGTTAAAAACAAAGCTTAACAGACATGGTTTCATAGGTGTCCCCTACCTCTGCATTGTGGCTATGTTGCTGACAGTTTTACGATGACTGTCGATCACATTCACTGCTCCATGCTTAGTAAAGTATAGAAAGGTCAAAAAACTTCCAGACTTTTACTGAAATTTCAAAATGAGTTTGGCTCATCATGCCAGCCATGGTAGAACATACCTATAATTTGAGTGACTCAGAAATTTGAGGCAGGAGTATTACAAATTTCAGTCCAAACTGTGCAATGTAGGAAAACCCTGTCTCGCAATAAGATTTAAAGGAGGCTGGGGATATAGGTTGCTTGCAGAACACTTGCCTAGCATGTGAGAGGCCCTGAAACCCCCAGGACTGAGATAGTCACTGAGAAAGTGACTACCCACCAGCCTGTGAGCAGGGTGAGTGTGTCAGAGTCTGTTTGCCCTCCTCACTCACAGAACTTGGTGGAGGGTTTGGGGGACACCACAAAAAGGACTTTTTGCCCCAGTTTATACCACTATCTTACAAAGTCAACTTGATGATAGTGGTTTTGAACACTTGCTATATTTAGTGAGAACTAAAGCTCTTTACAAATACAAATTCATTAATGGATTTGATCAATACTTAATATATAGTCTCATAGCTGAATCACATATTTATTAATGTCCATTAAAACAGAAAGATTTATTCACATTACCTTTAACATATATCTACATTTCTATGATGAACCAGCATAAATTGATTTTGAATAGTTTTGTATCAAACATAAGAATAATTTTTTATTTCAATGTTTAGGAATGCTACTTCCTGGAAGATAAACATTCCTAGGATTTAGTTGTGATTATATACAAAGTGATCAGCAACATAAACCAACATTACAGCTAATTCATTAACAGAAAAATAAATGTTTGATTTTCAGTACTATTCAATGTGCAATATGAGTAGAAGTGTACAACTTCAGAAGACAATGGTATCTTTCTTTATGATTTTTTTTTTAAAGATGGACACAATATCTTTATTTATTCATTTTTATGTGGTGCTGAGGGTTGAACCCAGTGCCTCTCATGTTAAGGACAAGTGCTCTACTGCTGAGCTATAAACCCAGCCCTGATAATGGTATCTTGTTGAACAAAGATTTAAAGGTTAACCTGTTGTATTGTTGTAAAATAAACATGCCAGTTTACCATCAATCCAAAAACTTTTTCTTGAATGTACTGACCTGAATTTAGAAAGCATCCTTGATCTTCGTAAAATTAATTAAGGATAAATATCAAATTAAGTATAACATTGATCTCTTTTTTAATAAATGTAAATACAATGAATATCATTGACGTACAAAGAGGTACAAGATCACCTAAGAGATCAAGTATTAGAATTTTTTTTTTCCCCCGGTGATATGGTGTTCCTAATTCTTTTTGTGCTTGACTTACAGTTTGCCCTATTTTAATTTCAAGTGGCATATTACTGAGTCACATGTGAATTTTATTTATATTAGGTATCAAACCCAGTCTCAGAAATGGCAGTGCTGAGCATGTGAATTGCGGAATCCTAGGAATGGGGTTCTACGTGACCTGGGAAGCTGTTTTCAGCCTCACTATTCCTCTTCATCAGTGCTCCCCTGCCACATGGGAGTCATAAGTGCTGTGAAGCTGTTCCAGACCTGAGGCTGACAAGTAAGTGAGTAATTTTGTTTCCATTCTCATTTCCTTGCTTAAGAAACTCCACTAAAAGTAAAATGTCTAAGGGGTTTTCCTTTAACCTTAAAGTATGGGGTGGAAACTAAAAGCTTATTAATTGTCGCATATAATTATGAGTCTGATATTTACATTTAAGACCTACTCACATCTTGAGAAATCTAATATTTAAAATAAAATGGTGTATCTTATTAATGTTTGTGAATCCTAATATGCTCTCTGAGCTATGGCATGTAAAATTGTTATGGAATTTTGAACAAAAGTTCAAATACAAATACAATTGTGGGCATACTTTTGTACATAAAATATGTTTCAGAGAAATAAAGTTTGCATGATGGTCTAACTCAAATTACACCAGAATTAGATATCACTCTCTTTGTCTTTACAATTTTGAGAGTAAATGTGAGTGGAGAGAGGTGCACTTCTTCCAAGGAGTGGCACCTGATAGAAATGAAGCAGAAAGTTCTGTGCACAAAGATGAATGGGTGATCAGCCCAGAGATGAGCAGGTGCAAGGTATAGTGTTACCTCTTATAGAGTTCTGAATGTATGGGTAGGAGGGCTCCAAGTGCCATCCTAAGAGGAAGGACCCCTCCAGGGTCTTGGAGAGGTTCACATAGGAAACCAATCTAGAGGGGCCCAGTTCACTGGCTGCCTACTCCTCCTTGTGCCAACATAAACCTGTCTTGACAATGTCTCGGCTTGGCACAGAATCACGAGGCACTCACAGCTTTGTAGATTCAAACAGCAATTCTTTATTCCCGAACTCACACCGGCCTCTACAAACACGTTCAGGGGAAATCCAAAATCTGCCCGCCCGATTCACCTACTCCACGAGGCTTTTTTCCAAATCCCATTTGAATCTCAGGAGAACTCAAGGGGAACAAGCAGCAGGAACACCCTAATCCCAGCAGCAATAATCTTCAACCTCCAACTTCCCTAAAACCCCTATTGTTTTAAACAAGGAACACCTTAAACTCAAGGAGCGGGATACTTCCTCAAACCTGATCAGCTCTAAACCCGGATCTGCCCTGGTCCTTGAGCAAGGTCACCTTACATGCAATGTCAACAGCGAAATTCCAAGGCAAGTCCATTTAACATGGGGTACGCTGGCAAGGAAATTTCGATGCGTCATTCCTACTTGGCAATGGCCCTCAGCACTGTCTCCTGCCTCAAAGGAATCGATTCAAAAGACTCAATCCATTCCCCTCACCAGAAAAATTGGGGTCAAAAGTGTCAAGGGCCCTACCCATACAATCAATAACTGATTGCTACATGAATGGATTAGAAGAGAATGTGCTCCTGTGCCTCTTTGGATGACATCCCCAGTTTATACCACTATCTTACAAAGTCAACTTGATGATAGTGGTTTTCAGGGGACTAACAGTCTATTTTGGGTTCAATGCGCCTGGGTCTCTGACCAGTCTAGATGAACACATACTTTGTCAAGTAGGCTGGACTAGGGTGTCCTATGTCAGAAGTGATAATCTGACATGTGGACACAGATGGATGGGCATGAGTGCTCAACAGAAGTGGAGTCCTCAGGGCCTGAGGCACAGAGACAGTCCAGCCTCTGCAACTGCAGGCTGTACCTATACCTGCAGGTGGGCACTGTACAGTGAGCTGGGAAGAATGGAGAGAGCAAACCTGTTACAGAGGGGGCTTTCGTGCTTTCTTATCCTGAAGAACAAATCATGAATGAGTTTTGGCAGAAAATCCTTATGTATGATCAATATTATGATGTGCTAAGGCATCACCAAGAGTGCATGGGCATTTTTCAACAAAGAGTGTTGGGAGAACAGATACATACATAGAAAAGAATGGAATCAGACTACCTCCCTCCCTTCATCCATAGACACACACACACACACCATCAAAATATATCACAGAACTCAATGCAAAATTACAACTACAAACTCTTAGAAAAAATATAAGAATACATTTACTAGTGGTTACTAATATAAGGCACCAGCTAAGCAACAAAAGAAAAAAATTAGTAAGTTGAACTTAGTTGAAAATAAGAGATTTGAGCCTCAAAGTATGCACTAAGAAATTTAATTGACAATTCACAGAATGGAAGAAAATATTTGCAAATCATAGATTATAACTCAAAAATAACTGTTACCCCAAATATAGAAAGAATTGTAACAACAACAAAGAAAATCCAATTAAAAAGAGTCCAAAGAGTTGAATATGTACTTCTCTAAAGATCATTATGTATGCAGTCATCATTTATCATTTATCATTAAGGAATTGCAAATCAACTTCATAACAAGAGACCACTTTATGGCTAGAAGGATGGCTACAAAGACATGGACAACAGAATATGTTCTCAGGGATAAGGACACACAGTGACCTGGGGAAGGAAATGTAGAGGATATGCCTGCATTCTAGCACAGTCTGGCAACTCCTTCTATGTTAGACACAGAGTTACTAAATGACCAAGCAATTCAACTTCTAGGTGTACACCCACGAGAAACAAAGGTAGATGTGGAGCCAAAAGTTTGTACAGAAGTGTTCACAGCAGCGTTACTCAAATAGCATACAAGTGACTCAGTCAACTAACAAAATAGATTATGGCATATCCATCTAATGGAATGTTGTTCTGCAAAAGAAAGGAGTGAAGTACTGATAACATGCTAGGACACAAGGGAACCTTGAAAATATTAGGCCAACACAAATAAGCCAGTCACAAAAACACAGGGTCTCACTAAGTTGCCTAAGGCCCTGATTTTATCCTTGAAGAAGGAAGGGCCACTTGGCACTTTGTCCCATATGCAGACAGCCACACACCTCTCCAGGAACACTTTGTCCCATATGCAGACAGCCACACACCTCTCCTGTGGAGACACAGGGATACTGAAAAGTTCCTAGGAGAAGCCGGGTTTCATAGCATGCTTTGCATGGTTCCTTCCCTATGTTCCCTGGTACCACAGTTCCTTTCAATACCTGTTCCTCCAGCAGGTCCTCCAGACAGAAGGCAGCATCTCCCAGAATATTCCTTGTCATGCCATGCCATGCCATTGCCCTGCCCAGACTTCTCCATTCCTGCCTTCCTCTGAACCTCACCAGAGAGCCACTTTCAAGGTTGCTGAGGGCAGAGCTCACTGTTCTCAGGAAGCAGGCCCTGCAGCCTCCAGGAGGTGCTCTCCTTAGAGGTGTGGGCTAATGGAAGAGAGAGGACTCAGGCAAAAAGTGAGTCATGTAACTTATATCACAGAATTTTCCTAGGGTTAATAAAGTATATTTATGTTTTGAATAGAGGTTTACATGTCCCAAAGGAAGTTGTCATTTCTTATTTCCAGGAATATGTTACTTTAAAACACTCTAAGAACAGGAGGCCACATTTGTAATAATTTTGATCTTCATAAAATTGTATGTTGAAAAAATAAACAAAAATAAAGTATGTTTTCCTCTGACCCAATATTAATATAGCTAGTGGAATAATGACTCAGCCAAAATTTCAGGCAAGGATTTAGGAACAGCATGCCATCACCAACCAAGACCTCTCAAGATAATCCTCAAATGGACACCTCACCAGACTGGATATCCCAGGGTGTGGCACCATCTAAAACACCTATAGAAATTCGGCCACCTGCCATCCTCACTGAGAACCCACCTGTCTATTCCTTTAGTCTCACAGCTCCCTCACTGGCAACCCTAAGTTGTTTGTTTTCCATTTTATTGTAGTTAAAATATACATGATATCAAATTTGCCATGTTAACCAATTTTTAGTTGTAGTTAGACACAATACTTTTATTAATCTATATGTGGTGTTGAGGATTGAACCTAGGACCTTGCACATTCTAAGTGAATGCTCTATTGCTGAATCACAACCCCACACCTCAATATATTTTTTAAACACAATCCTTTTACTCAACAACAATATTCTCAGGTCCATAGCATATTTGAGGAATATTGACATCCCATACTCATTTCCTCTATTGCATACTCATTTCCTCTATTGCAGAAGAGTAGATGCTGGCCAAGTGCTAGGAAATATTTCATGCCTTTGGTAACACCACTATAGAATCAAACAATATCTGTAATGAATAGAACATTAGAAAATAACTCAGGTCTAATTTTTGTTGGTTATTATTTTGGGCTTGTATTTCTTTGATAATGGAGATATACTAATTTCCTTTTTAGATTATTATTAGTGGTTAATAAAAAATAATCATGGGCTGGGGTTGTGACTCAGTAGCAGAGCTTCTGCATAGCATGTGTGAGGCACTGGGTTTCATTCTCTGTACTACATATAAATAAATGAATAAAGGTAAATCAACCACTAAAAAAATGTTTTTTAAAAAAACACTTAATCATGTAGCTATTAGTTTCATTCATTTATGCTACATGTAAAAAAGGCTATTGCTTTAATTATAACAGCTCAAAAATCAGGAGATTTCTTCATTAGTTGTGGGAATTTTGATTTTTACAATAACAGCCCAATTACTTAGGTAACATGCATATAAATATGTATAGAATATATGACTTATTTTTTGGACTTAATACTTCCTTATTTTCTATAACTTGCCAATTTTTAATATTGTTTTATTTTATTTAACTGTCATTTTCAGAGCTGTAAACAAAGTTGGAATCTTATTTAATAAATTGTGTCATATTTAGAAGAACATTTCAGGTTTTTCTTCTCAAGCTATAACTTT
Source organism: Urocitellus parryii (assembly GCF_045843805.1). NCBI lineage: Eukaryota > Metazoa > Chordata > Mammalia > Rodentia > Sciuridae > Urocitellus > Urocitellus parryii. Next base: position 11,824,955 of record NC_135544.1, read on the forward strand.
TTATAGGACTGTATCATGGTATTTAGGCATTTCAGTTCTGTTTTCAACCTGAAATTATCATATTTCCAGTTTTTTGGGGTAAAACATGAAATATACTAGCAACTATTCTTTAGTAGTTAGGGCAGAAGAAGTTCTGGATTATTATCAGTGGGAGAACACCAGTCCATTTTATACAGACCATGGATGTAGACTGCCATCCACTCATTTAGAGCAAGGAATGCTTTATGCTGGAAAGTAAAAATTATTTATAGGATCAATTTAACAACCAGTGTTATTCTCGAGGGAAAACGGATTTGATTTATTGAACTTGTAGAGTTTGTTTTTCAAGGCCCAACTTGTTTCTCATTTAAATTAATTGTGGGCTCAAGTATCATTGAAAGTCTTCACTGGCCATCAATTGTGATAAAGGTGTTGCTTATATTTAAGAAGAAAATTATATTACTGCATTTATTTTAGATCTAAAGGTATGCTCTTTACAAAAAACTGTGAAGAGTATATTTAACACTTGAAAAAAAGCTTTAACCACTAATTCTTAATTAGGGTATTCTTGCTCATTCACATCTTCCAGAACATATTCACTGAGTGTTGCTTGTTTATCAAGGGCTGTTTAAAGAGACAGATACCACATTGCACTACTGGCTTTCCTAGTTAATGAGAAATGTCCACATGCTAATTTAAGGTGTTTATACATCACAAAGCCTGATAGCATCACCAAATGTGCAAGTACTCTGAGGTTTCCCTGCTGCTCCTCTTGGCCCATTACAAGTACCATCCCTCAGAAGAAACAGCTTTCACCAAGGATTGCTGTGAGGCCACAGAGAGCATGGGGCCAGTCCTCTGTGATCTTGGCTCCTTCCCATTTGCCCGTTTCTGCAAGGATGTTATTCTCTTTATTCTCCTGCTGAAGTTCCATTCCTTCTCTTTCTCTCATCATAAATTAAAGTATAAACCCCCAGGGGAATGTCATTGTCACTGTCAAGCAGTAGCACCCATTCTCCCTTGATTCAAAAACAGAAATGACAACCAGAGGAAGGAGATCTCACAATGAATAATAACATTATCTGGCCCAAGAGCTCCATGCCCCTCCTGGCCTGTTCCCTGCAGCTCTGACAAAGGTCCCACTGCGCAGTCTCACCCACAAGCTTGATAATATGCTAATGTAATTTTCCACTATAGAAATCAGAAACAGCTGGATTTTAAGATTCCATTTGTAGTCAATTCAGACCCTTCTTAGTTTCTGTTCCATTACCATTTTTGGTCACAGAGCAGGACTCAAAACTTGCTTTTGTAGTTTAATCCAGAAATCAACAGCACTCCCTCTACACAGTGATGGCTTATCAAACCCTCTCTTGTGTTGTGGTGGGTGTCAGTGTATTTTTCTTAATAAGCCCTATGGCACTTCGTGCAGGGTCACGCCTTCAGGATGTCTGCTAAAGACATTTCTGACAGTTCTGGTAACCAGGAATCTGCCCCCGCCTCATTGCCCCAAATTGGGAACAAAAGCAGGTTGTTTTATTAGAAATGCCAACACTGCACCTAAATCTGAAGCAAATTCAAAGTGAAGCCAACAAGGTAAATGTCACTTTAAATTACGCCTTGGGCTACAATCTTAACAAAGTCCATACGTGCTAAATGAAGCAGGAGCTGATGCTGTCTTTCACCAACAACATGAGAAACAGACCATGTTTCCAAGTGTTGGCTTGCAGGAATAATGAGTGGGGTTATGCTCTCCACAGTGGCCATCCTCACTTGACAAATATTTAAATGTCCTTGTTACACAGAGACCTTTAATTTTGTGAAGAAGCGATACATTCTGTGGTTTCATACACAAAGGACTTCGCTGGGGAAACTGCCACATTGTGAGTTTTTAGGGGTCCTTCTCATTAGGAAGGACCCTGCTGTAGAAGGACCCAGATCCTGACACTAAGAGGCTACTGTTAACTTCCTCACTTGTTTTAACAAATCTTCAACTACTGCCATGCTTGGTTTGGTGGTGCTGTGGGGACAGATACTCAAGAAACCACCCCTTTCTTCATGGGTTTTAAAGTCTAGAAAGCAAACCCCTGGACATAAGCACTCTGCAAGACAGCCAGACACAAATTCGGGCAGAAACAGGTGTGGGGGCAGTGAGGAGGCTGGGCCTTCTCCACATGGAGGCAGTGCTTGCCTGATCACTGGGGTCACAGCTCTGGGAGGAGAGCCAGGAGACATGGCCACCTGAACAGGGTAGGAAGGGAAGACAGAGGCATTGTGGATGGGAAGGGCAACCAGCAAGAGCACTCTGTGGGGGAGCCGAGCACATGCTGGGCCCCAATGGCAAGGGCACAGGGGAACAGGACTCCATAAAAGAGAGGAAGACACTGACTGACTAGATGCACCCAGGTCCAAGAAAGTGGGTTTTTACCTCCAAGAAAGAAGGAACCCTGGAGGAGCTGGGCAGCAATGCAGCAAGACCATAGCTGGGCTTTGGGCAGAGGCTCCTGTGATCTGCTGAATCAAAGAGGGAGCCAGTGAGCAGCCACACACACAGCACAAGTCCTGAATCCTTTCAAAAAGGCCAAAAGGAGCAAGGTACTCAGACCACCATTCAGGGTACTAAAACATCTGGCATTCTCAGCCATTCACAGACCTATTCCAACTGGAACATAATTACATGATGTTGTATTGTAACAAGTACAAAGAAGCATGAACCAAACAGTGCAGAGGAAGCTACCCAAGTTGGAGGAGGATGATTGCAGTATGGACTTGGGACTGTGCCAAATGGGAAGCTAGAGCCAGAACTACAAATTACAGGTACAGGACAGCACAGCACAACACAGCACAGTGCAGAGTGTTTGCAAAATCAGATATTGAGGGAAAAAGTAAAGCATGGGATATTGTTTACAGAATGAACCATCAAAATGTAAATACTGTGTGTTATTTGCATGCTATTTATGGATGCATATGTCTATTTAGGAGGCTTTGGTTTTTAAATTAAAATACACATAAAGCAAATAAGAACCCATTAGTGTGTTCATTACCACTTGGAATATTGTATTTTTCAAAACAAAAGAAAGAAGTAAAGGAGCACAGCAAAATGGAGGGAAAGAGGATCAGTTTTATGGAGCACAATGAAATGAGGCCCACTCAGGTAAAGGAGGAGGAAAGGGATCTTGAGGGCGGGAGGATCTAGAAAGAAGGTGGAACTGGAGACAACATTTGCCCAACTTAAAAATGGAATCAGAAATGTTGCCCAGTGTCATTAACCATTAAAGATACTCAAATCACCCCACAAGAGAGACCACCTACCTCTTAGGATAGCTGCTATCAAAGGGTTGAGAGAAGGAAACCCTACCTCTATAGCTGATGGGGATCAAGGCAAATGGCATAAGAATCTCAAAAAAAAAAAAAAAAATCAAACAGAACTACTAGATGACCCAGCAAGCCCCCTTCTAGGTTCATATCTACAGAAAGTGAAACCAGGACCTTATAGGACACCACATCCCACATCAGTGCAGCAGTATTTACAGGACCCTGGGCAACTGGCCCACTGCTCAAAAAGGTGTCCCCATCCTCTCTGCATACTTCCACAAGCTCCATATGGCCCACCCTGGCCACCCAGGTGGTTCCTTGCATGCCTCCCCAGAGACATGTTCTTCAGCCTTGGGGAAGGGTGGCCTTTTGGGTTTGTCTGGTTTCGGTTCTCCTCCTAAAGCACCCATATACCTGTGGGGTTCTCTCACTGGCACGGTCTTTCATCAGAGCTCAGTTATTTTATACTCACTTCCTGTCCCACACACCTGGCTCTCCTGCCATCCTCTGCCCAGACTACTCTCCCCTCTAGCCTATAAACACTGGACAGAAATCCTTACTCCAACAATGGCTAGGCCTCTGTGCCTGGCTCTGCCCCATGGTAAAATGCATCCATCAGTATTTTATCAGAGAGATATCTTAGGTATGTCCTCCATGGTGAACTCTAGCAAACATTTAACCCACCTTGCCCATAACAATTATTTTGTTAGTCAGATGTCATCACCATGACCAAAATATCTGACAGGATCCACTTAGAGGAAGAGTTTATTTGAGCTCCTGTTTCTTAGATTCTGTCCATGTTTGGCACAGTCCACTGCTCCAGCTCTGAGGTGAGGCAGAACATCATGGCAGAAGGATGTCATGAAGAAAATTTGCTGGGCTCATGGCAGCCAGGATACAAAGATCTATAAGGGGGGGGGGGGCTGGGGCATATAGCTCATTTAGTAAAAGTGCTTCCTCCTGTACACCAGGTCCTAGGTTCAATCACCAGCCCCATCAAAAACAAGAGGGAGGGAGGGAGGGAGGGAGGGAGGGAGAGAGAGAGAGAGAGAGAGAGAGAGAGAGAGAGAGAGAGGGAGGGAGGGAGGGAGGGAGGGAGGGGAAGGAGACACCAGGGACAGATCATCCAAGGCCACATGCATAGTAACCTATTTCCTCCAGCCACATCCACCAAAGTTACCACCCATTAGTTCTTTTAAATTATTAAATCATCAGACATACTAGTGCAGCCCTCCTCATCTAAGCTTCTAGCCTGTGAACCACCTGCATGGCCTCATGAGGAAAGTTGTGTGGCTGGAACTGCATGTCCTGCACACTCTCTTTACTTAATCCTCCCAAGGGCCCTCAAGATGTGCCACATTCTATTTTTACAAACATGAGATCTGAGGCTTATGGAGATTAACAATGAGACTTGAACAGGAGGCCAAAGTGACAGGATTCAAACCTGGGCAGGCACCCCCCATGGCTTGCACTCTTGGTGCTGGTTTACCATGTCACTTCCAATGTCTGTGTTCCCTGGGGTGGAGGGGTGATTTTTAAACCCAGAGGAACCCTATAAATTACCATTCAAGTCTTCCACTTTTGGATATGAGGAAAGGAAGCCACAGAAAACACCTGTTCCAAGGTCACCTGGAGTCCCTGTCTGAGCCTGGGCCCAACATGGCTGCTTGAGATCCATTAAAGACTCTCACTCCACCAGCCCCTCTGCACAGCTACCTGCCTCACCTGTGGAATGAGCACAGGAGTGCACAGATGCCTCATAGCCCCTTGGGCTGCATGGGCCCCTCAGTGAATTCGAGCATGCCTGGCCTGAATCCAAGCTTTACAAGGCCCTGATGTTCTGTCACATTGGCCAAACTTTCAGGGTCAGTCCACTGACACAGTCTTCGCTCCACCATCTTTATGGAGCTTCTGGAGGTCCTGTCACCAGCTGCATGTAGCCAAGTCAATTGTGGATGCAGGCACACTCCATGCATGCTTGCAAGGCTGCCCTCTGGCCTATGCTTTCTCCTCCTCAGTTTTCTCATCTGGAGGATAGGGACAATAGAAGTGTGTACTTCAGAACACTCTTGTAAAGTTTCCCAGATCACACACTGAGTGCTCGCCTGCTCCCCAGCAGAGGCTCATGAAGTTTATGTATTAATCCATCGCCACTCTTCTCCACTATCCTGTCCACATGGGCCGTGAAGAGGCGAGAAGAGTCCCTCACTGGATGCGGCAATAGCTTGCATGTGCCAGGGACTAGGCTGGTGGCTCCACTCCTCCGGTGTCATGGTGACAGTGAAATGCCTCTCCTTCTGAAACACACAGAGTCCTGTTCCTTCATGGTTCTCATACTGGTAACCAGGCAATTGGCAGTGATCACACTCAAGGAGAATGCTGCTCAGGCTCCAATGGCTCCACCTGCCATTGTAGCAGGGTCAAGGGCATAGCTCACCCTTGAAGAGCTATGCCCTTTACCTGCCACCACTCCAGAAAATTAGGTTTTCTTTTCTTTCATTTTAAGTTACTTGCATGCTTTGATGAGCTAAGAACTCCCTAAGTAAATAACAACTTGAGCATTAGGCCAGGTGCATGCATTTGAAGTGCATTTGAGTGACTGTGTCCCAGAAGGCTCTGCAGCAGGAGGGCAAGCATGGGCTGGATGTTTCTCAGGAGCTGCTCTGGGGACCTGAAGAGTGCCCTCTCAGGCCCTCTTTCTACTGCCTCACCCCAGCCCCACTCCAGATGTCAGGCTAATATGCCATGAAACCCAGGACCTGACACAGAGCCTGGAGAGAACTATTATAAAACTACCTACCCATCTGGATTTCTAAAAATGGGCTCCTATGCCAAATATAATCTTATTTACTCATTGCACTTATTCAATGTGATGGAACAGATGATCTCGAAGGAGACAAGTGGAGGAGTGGTCCCTCCTGCCCCACCCATCAGCATAGTGGTCCCACACCCTTGTCCACAGAGCACCAGGGCCCTCTGAGGCTGGAGGGTCACTCACTGTGGCTCAGGTCCTGTGTTTGCTTCCACAATATTCCCATTTCTCCTCAGTATAATGGAAGCTTTAGCAAATAGCCAGCATTCAAAGAAAAAGAGTGATTTATCTACTCATGAAAAAAATATCAACTTACCACTTCATTTTATTCAACCTAGTTCTAAAAGAAAAGTCATAGCACTTCATAAAAATATATAATTCAGTAACATAAAATTAGAAAGAGAAATTCAGACAAATGGAAAATAATAAAAATAATGATAATGTAGAGTATCTGGAGACACTCTAACCATCAAATATTAGTCAATGGGGTTTCCAGTAGACAGAACATAGAAGAAAATAGAATTAAAAGGTTCACAGAGCCTCTAGGTTGGAAACAAACCAGTGCAGCTTCTCCTTAAAGTCAGACTGAGGAGCCACCCCAGGAGGCCATAGCCAGCAGAAGGTCCAGAGATTTCTCACCAGAGAGAGCCAGCCAAGATCACAGGAGGTGCTAAGCATGCAGTGAGTCAGAGGGCTGTGGGTTCCATCTCTTCTTTTCACCAAGGCAGCGACATCTTGGAGAGTCACTGGGGGTTCTGAGGCTCAGTTATCAGGGAACACAGGGAGAGCCATGGCTGGCTCCATGCCCTTGCCCCCTTCCTAAGATCTGCCACCAGCATCATTTGACAGTCTGGCTTCTGCTAAGTGCAACATGGGGAGTGGAATATATAAATATTCAGCTTTAAAGAAGAGTAAAATTATGGAATTTTCCAGTAAATGTTTGAAGTTGGAAAATATCATGCTAAGCAAAATAAGCCAATCTCAAAAAACCAAATGCCTATTTTTTTTCCTAATATGCAGATACTAATTCACAATAAGGCCAGGGGAAATAGGGAAGAATAGCATTACCTTAGATTAGGTAGAGGGAAGTGATGGGAGGAGAGGGGAGGAGATGTGGGGATAGAAAATATAGTAGAAGGAAGCAGACATTTTTTACTGTATGTATATATGTGAATGCATGACCAATATGATTCTACAACATGTACACTCAGAAAAATGAGAAATTATTTCCCACCTATGTATGACATATCAAACTGCATAAATGCATTCTACTTTCATATATAACTGAAACAAACAAACAAAGAACAACAACAACAAAAAAAAAAAACTAGAGCAGAGCTTGCAGACTCTAATTCCATTTTCTCTTCCTGCCATAACTCTCTGAAAATGACCCTACTAGCAATATAGGAATGCATTTCTTTGTGTGAATTTTATATTTTATGTATATGGAGTTATATAGTGAAAGAAGTAACTTCTTAAATTCAACATTGTTTGTAAGAATCCACATGTCCCACTGCTTAAAGCCCAAGTCTCTTCATCTCCTTTTGATAGTCTCCAAGGTGTTTTTTTCTATATTTGTGTTTTTTGACTGCAAAGATGGTTGTTCTGTGTTAAGATATTTAAATTTTCTATAGAGTCTTCCTTTACTTCATCTACTTAAGATAATAAAGTAAATATTTTATTTCTTTCTCCTTCTATTTTTTTAAATGGGGCATTTAACTTAGCACTGTGAACCTGTTCCTTCAAAGCTCTTTTTGGCTGATCATCTAAGTGAACATCAATTTCTGATTCACTCTTACTTTTCAATTCCAAGTTACCATAATCTTTTAGGTCTTCTCCAAGCACAGAAGCCCAATCTTTCATCTGCACCAAGTGTTCAGTCAGAGATTTAATGTGATTTTCTTTATCTCTCTGATCTTGTTCTGCATATACAGTAGAGTCTTCCAATGTCATTTTCTGTTTATTAAGGTTATTCACTTTTTCTTTCAGCTTCTTGTAAAAGTTGTTTCTGACTATCCTGAAGTTGGGAACTTTATTTCAAAACCTCTTTAATTGCTACATTAAACCCTCCTACATTCATTTGAAATATTCTCAAGGTTGTTTCACTGTTAGTAACTTGAGGGGTTTGGATTCATACTCTAGGGACTTCATCCTTCTTGATATATGTGCCATAAATTCATCCTGTTCAGAATGTTTTAGTTTTCTTTTCTTTTAGATCCTTTTCTATAAAGAGTATTTCATCCCCTAGTTTAGATTTAGAACTATCAAGCTTTTCATAAATTGCCTTCAAATTTTCTGCTTCTATGGACTTCTTCTCCAAAATGGCATCCTTTAAAGATGACTCTAAGCCTTCATACTCTTTTTGAACAAGGCTGACTTTCTCAAGTAGTTGACATTTTTCTTAAATTAGCCAGCAAGTTTTAGAACAAGCTGTTTTTCATCTTCTCACATAACACCTGCTTCTAACACATTGACTACATCTCCACAGAAACAAGAGAACAGCAAAAAATCCAATAACTACATATATCACCAACTCCCAAGGATATCAATAAGGATAAGGGCCTGGTTTTATATCAGCAGACAATGATGCCAAAGCCCTGCGTACTTCTTCCAGGACCAGCCCAAAATACAGCTGAGGGGCACCCCTTGGCCACTATATCATGCTAAGGCTGCTTTGCCTACTGCTGCTGCAGCCACAGCCTGCCCAGCCACAACCAAACAGGCTGTGGACACTCAAATATTTGGTGAGGAACTCAAACCTGCACCAGGGAATGGAGAAACCATTGTGAAGCAGCTGCAAGGGGGGCAGGTGGAGCTGTCAGCATAGGCATGGGAAGCCAGTCATAGGCTACCAGGAGCCTAGCACACTCAAGTGCCTGTCAGGGACGTCTTGGCCCCTTCACTATGCTGTGCATTCTGAAGCAGTGCAGGTTCTAGTCTGTCCCAATTGAGCAAGAGAAGACTCCTCTCCATGCCACCCTGGTTGTTTAGTGTCAACCAGGCCAAAGTGGAGCTTATTATGTACTATTTAATTCAGTCATAATGTCACCAAGTTTGATGTAACTAAAATACTAAAGCATTGTAAAATAATTTAAAGAGCTACTACATCATATATTTATATTTGTAACACTTGTCCATTTATTGTAATGATTCATTCCTTTCCCTTCCCTCCTGTCCACTCCCATTTTTTCCCTTCTTTCTCCCTTCTCTCCCTTTCCTTTTCTTCTAATGTTGGGAGTTAAACTCCAAGGCATTCTCCATGCTAGGGAAGCTCTCTACCACTGAGCTACATCTGCAGCCTGTTGACACTTACTAGAAAAATAATCTGATTTATTTCTATAGAAAAACTCTCATGTTAGACTATTTCAAAAGTAATTTTAGAAGAGTTGCTAACATGGACACAAATCAGTTATGACAAGTTGCTTTTAAAAAGTTCAACATATGTAATATTTCTAAAAAGAAGGAACTTGAAACTTAAGTTGGTATTCATGTCAGTTTTTCTAGAATACTTCTTATTTAAGTCTTCAAAGTAGTTTTTCAGATGTTCTTTTGACTTTTTATAGGATGTAAAAACTTCTAAGTAACTAGGTCATTATAAATATATAGCAAAAAGAAGGATAAGATGTGACTCAATGAAATGGCTTTAGCTCCTGAAGGTGAATTATGTTGTTGTTAAGATAATAAAAGACATCTAATATATTTTTTGTTCATACTTATGCTTGAATTGTTGATGAGCCAAATCTAATGTTTGAAGGAAAGCATTCACTAGTAGTTTTTGGTTTTCTAAATGTCTCTAAAGTTCAAAGGCATTATGCCACCATGTATGATTAGACCATTTCTATTTCTATGGCCAGTTTTATCAACATAAAACACTTGTCAAGTTCCATAGAGTATGAAAGTTTAAAAACTTTTTAACAAATGTAATTATGTGAGGTTACAAATATGTGAATTACTTTTTGGTGATACATGTCTGATACATGTATCAGAATCAAATTGTCAGCTGGAAATGGTTTCACACACCTTTAATCCTAGTAGCCACTTAGGAGGCTAAGGCAGGAATACCACAAGTTCAAGGCCAGCCTCAACAATTTAGTTAGACCTCGTCTCCAAAAAAAAAAAAACCAACCAACCAAACAAACAACAACAACAACAAAAAACATGTGCCCTTCCAGATCCATTAAGCTACAACACCATGGCCTGCTGCCCTCTGCCATCTCATGACCCAGCAGGCCTCACCAGATGCCAGTAGCATGCTCTTTAACTTCCAGAGCCATAAGCTAAATAAAATGTCTTTTCTCTATAATTTACCCAGGGTGATATTAAACTATAGCAACAGAAATCATACTAAGATTCAGAGGGATTACTGGTCAAGGCACACAACTAAAAAGCAACACTTTTGGGACTCAAACCAATTGTCTTCAGTTCCATTCAATATAGAAGCACACAAAAACCAGGTTGCAGATTCCTCTTTACTTGCCAGAGCTGTTTGTGTTTGAATGTAAATGAATCACGAGCTTGTTTGCATCTACAGCATCTGTATAAAGATACCTACTTTAAATTGAACTTCCTGAGCATTGTCCTCATCTGAACATGGAGTCAATAACACTTTTTTCATCATCATCATCATCATCATATTCACTATAACAGAGTTATTCCATGTATTAAAGAGAAAAACAGAACAGACATCAAATGCTGTTCCATTCATTTCCACTCTCCTTTTCCCATTTCTTAGTAGAAAGAAAAAAAAGTGAGGATTCTTAAAAATCATTTTTCTTTGAAGGATTATAGGATTTTCAAATGGTATAGAAACTATAATAGCATATCAAATAGTAAAAAGATACCAAACCACACCTAGCTAAAAAAGTTGAGTCTTGGTCAATTACCTTTGACTTTCCACTCTGTAACAGGGGCACCTGGTCTTACCACTTATTTAAATGTGAGAAAGTTTTGCACCATTCATGTCATCATTCCCCAGATCACCAGAGATGATGATGACAGATGCAGTATCCCATGTGCCTCCTGAGCATTTCCAGAGTTCAGGAACAGCTATTTGTACACTTTCCCAAAACTTGTAATATCATTTCCTACCAAAATTCTAGTACAATTTTTTTTCTTTGTAAGATGCAAGCATTCTATTTTAGAGAATCAGTAGCACTCTATAATTAGAAACTGCTGAACTGGATGTGATTGTGCATGCCTGTAATCCCAGTGGCTCAGGAGGCTCAGAATAAAAGGACAATGAGTTCAAAGACAGCTTCAGCAAAAGTGAGGTGCTGAGCAACTCAGTGAGACTCTGCCACTAAATAAAATGCAAACTAGGGCTAAGGATGTGGCTCAGTGGTCAAGTGCCCTTGAGTTCAATCCCTGATAACCTCACCTTCAGCAAATAAAAAGATTAATGTTTCCTCTCTGAAACATTACCCTAGGAAATGGGTATCTTCATTCCAGAGAATCTACTGTGTATAATTTATTAACTGACACATGTCAATTCGCTTGACAAAAGGATTCACCATCATAGTCCCATGAAGCGTTTGAAGGAGACATCAGAAAACTCAAGGAGACATGGTATGGGCATCCAGGGAGTCCAAAAGATGATTCCTATGAGTCCCAAAAGCTTCTATGGATCAACTACAACCAGTAAACATTTTCCTGATTTGAATGATTGTTACAGTACAAAAAAACTATCCCTCTTGGTAAACATCATTAAACCTCCTAGAGGTCCTCCAGGACACCCCCAAAATCACTCAGACCACCCTAACCTCCACAACTGTGGCTGAAAGCCACTCTGATTCACTGGTACTTATGCCAAGGCAGTTGTAAAATATTTTGAATATCACTCCTGGGTATCATCAAAACTGCTTCTTAAATAAGAATCTTTCTCCACCCTAAAATTTTAGGCACTTTTCCCTTGAGCTATTTGACAGTGTTTTCTTCCTAAAATATACTAAGCAAGTGAAAGTAAGCTCCAGTTCCATGAAATTCATCTCTTTCCTATAGTAGGTTTTCATCAAATTATGTATGTTAATATTTAATTTAGAATTCATACACAGCTTAATTAAAATTCTAAGCTGTGACACTACAATTTTTTAAACTATAGAGAAACAGGATTTTCCTGTGGATGGTGCCAAAATGTATGTTACAGCACAATTAATCACTCATTTCTTTGGAACCATGTATTATTAATTTCTTTAATCATCCCAATAGAATAATGATTTAAACATAAAAGCTATAAAGAGAACATTAATGACAAAGAAAAATTTTGGTACTATTCCTGAAAATACTCGAGTTTATAAAACTACACAATAGTGCAGCACTTAGAATACCCCTAAAAAATTATAGAGAAGACCCAAAAAAGTGACCATTTGTCCTTCTGCTTAATTTTAAACTGTACGAATTGGTTACAAATAGGTATTACCCAGTCAGTAAGAGCTTGTCACATGGAAAATAATTAAAATCATCTTATATATTTTTGAAGAAAAATATCTGCATTTGAAAACAGAAATAAAAGTCTTACTTTTCAAAAGGAGAAAATGATTAACTATGGGCAAATTTATAATTCACTAAAGCCTTATCACCATGATTTCATTACCTAAATTATGTAACAGTGAAATTTTACCATGAAATTTTAGTAGCCAAACAACAGCTTAGAACATAGCCACACACTTAAAGGTACTTGACAATAAATAATGGTCAATAACAAAGAGCCATGCACAAAACAACTGGTCAAAAGAAAAACAGTCAGAGCTCTGAAGACACAGGGAGACACACAGATGCCCATGAGCACAACAGGCAACCACAGAGATTCATTGCACTTGGATTTCTTTTTTCAAGTTCAAGATATGATGGGGTGCTAGGTAATGCAGAAGGTCAACCGCAAGGGAGTCACAAGTTAAAAATTCATTGACTTAACTCCACAAACATGATTTCCAATACCTGTAAGATCCACCATCCCCCAGCGGCTGAGCACACTAAAATACTCCAGTCTAAAGTGTACTTGCCCCTTTCAACTTCTCCACTGTGTTTTCCAGCATCTCTTGCCAGATCCACAACAAGAGGGACTGCTCCACAACAAGATGGACAGGTCTTGGGGAACATTCTGCAAGCAAAGAGGGAGAGGTGTGTATATGTCACCAGTGTCAAGCATTCATGCCCCATCTACCTTGGTGTCTATCCTTCAGCTACTTCACAGTACGAGTGAAGGTCCTTGCTACCCCTGAACTGTCAGCTTCCCATCACCACAATACACTGTCATTACTGCTCTTGTTTCATACAGTATTAAAATCAGGGTAACAAGTCCTGCCATGCCTGGAGTGTGTATCTTGACACGCACTGCATTGGAGCTTTATCTTTAGTTCCTTTTGTTCCCTGAGACAGGGACTATTACTTCCACGAGAGAAAAAGAAAGGAGAGAAGTTAGGTCATTTTACAAAGTCACACAGTCACAAAATATTCAAGCCAGGATTGAAATTTGGACTATTCCATCTCTCATGTATTGGTTTCTAACCCATCAAGCATTCTGTTGATTTGAACAATAATATTTAAGGCTGCCTAAGTGGGGAAGTGGTGGCAACTGTAGAGTGTGCCTGTGCAGAGAGGGGGGAAGCAGAGAGGAGTCTCCAGGGGCCACCGTGCCTGCATCACAGAATTAGGTAGCAGCACGCAAGGGTGGGTGGAATCTGCATTGGCCATGGCCACCACTGTGGGGACTAAGAACAAGGAGGAGGAGCCAAGGTGCAAGAGCAATGTCTGAAATGGATGTTACCTGAATCATTTTAAGAGCTACACACAACTATGAACACTTCTATGGCCCTTTCTCATTAAAGTACATCAAGATGAATGAATCTGCCTCCTTGTAGCTTTTGGAGTGTCCTGGTGCTTCTGCAAAAGTCTTGCCTTGCCAGTACAGGTTTTGCAAATTATGTTTTCTGGGATTGTAGGATCTCTCAATTGTCCCGAGTGTAGAACTCTTGTTGGCTCCCATGATGAGATTCCAGGTAACATCCTGCTGCTCACGCTTCTGGATGACATCAAGCAGAGGCCTTGTAAACCTAGCCAATGGGGACAGTGGGGCCATCTGCACAAATGCATTAAGGGTTCAGGGCAGCACTATCTCTAATTGTAGTGCAAAACACTTGTAGAGCTTTCCCAGTGTGGATGGAAGCCTTGAGTGCAAGCCTGGTGGCCCCAGTGAGAGGTATACTTGTTACCATGTCCTAAAGAATTACACAACTGTGAAGAAAAAGAACCTGGAGACTTTAAATTCAGCAAATGTGACATCATCATTTTTTGACGTCATGTTGATAAAAGCTGGCTCCACAGAGTAAGTCAATGGGATCCATGGCTTTTGCCCAACCAACTTAGTGCAGATTATTAAACCATTGCCTCAGCCCCTACCCCAGTGCAAAGCATTTTATGACTTTGAAGTGAAAGACAAGGAAGCACATAATGACTGACTTCCATTTGCTAAGGATGATGTTCTGACTGTGATCCAGAGTGGATGTAAGCTGTTCTGAAGGAATGTTGGCAGACAAAATCAGAATATTTCTGATTTCCTACGTTGAGTTTAACTTTGCTTCTAAGCACCTGACAGAATGGGATAAGCCTCCCATGCCAGGAGTTGATGCTGAAACATGTACCTCAGCAGCAGCTCAGAGCAGCATTGCCCCAAAGCACTTTCGACACCAAGAAGATCATGAAATAGCAGCATTCCTTTACTTCCTTCCTCATGGCATGCAAGTCCTTTCATGCATCCCAGAACTGCCAATCTATGGAGATCAGCCCTCTTGTCCTCATCAGCTCCAGCAATCCTCAGCTGCCACAAGGATCAGAGAAGTGTCTGGGCTTTGACCCCACACCCAAGCAGCTCTGTGACAACTGGCCCCTTGTTCACTTTTCTGTTGGATGTCCCCTCTACAGGTGCCCCTGGAACTATGAATCCTCCCTTTCCAGCACCCCCTCTCCTGGCTACCACTGTCCTCACCTCCATCCTGCCAGGTGCTGTGCTGCTTCTGCTGGAATGGGATTCAGTCTCATGGCAGAATCCACTACTGACAGGTTGAAAGACTGAATATTATGAAGATGTTAGTTCTCCCCAAATTTATCTACAGATTTGAAGTCATCTCATTACAATTTCTAGCAGTCAATTTTGTGGAAATGTGCATATTAATTCCAAATGTATATATTAATTAACATATATTAAATCCCAAATTTAAGCAGGTATACATCATCTCAGAACCTGGGATTATAATATGATAAAAATAATTAGAAAGGGATGAATTTTAAGTTTTAATTATTCCTGATTTTTAATATGATCTACTTAATTTTTAATAATGGTTGGGTTTAACAATGATTTGCAAAATTGATAAAAACTACTCTCATAAATAAATAAATGTGAGCTGACTTTAACAAACCAATGATACCAGGTATCCAGAGAAGTTTTATCTATGATTTTCTTACCAGCCCAACCATTCTTAAGTACTGGAAGAATATTAGCCTAATTGATAAAAAGAAAGAAAAAATAAAATGAAAGAAATTTACCCTCCACCCCAGAATATATAATTTGATTTTCAAGAGTAAGCAGGTTTGAGAAGTTATATATAGGTCAATTTTTTTTCTACTACATGGCTGGCTTTCCTTACAGAATATAGGTAAAGTCTTTGGACATAGATCTGGAGAAAACTTCATATAATGTTCTGCAAGCCATTTAAGAAAAAGAGGGTCATGAAGTGTTCATGGTTCATTTACAACAATATACATTTTGCCCAAAGTCGTCTACTCTGGCTACAAATTGTAAGTCCAACATTGAAATTGCAAATTGAAGACAAAGATAATTTATAATTAAGATAATCTCAAAAGACTAGAAATTTGTTTACCCATTACATAATAACAGGTCCAGAACCCTTTTGTCTATCAGATAAATATTGGTTGATGAATGAAAACTAGCAAACCATTGGTTTTTCCAATATGCCTTCAGGAGAGCCCTAGAAATACGACTATCCTGCATTCTTGTAGGAGGTTTCCTTTCACCTATTATTCTCTAAAGATGACACTAGTACAGATTCCTTAAATTTTAATTGATTGGCAGCAATCTGTGTCTTGTGCATTGCATAGGTGCCAGTTTATGAGGTGTCAGATTGTGTATATGAAAAGAAAAGAACCCTGGCTAACACAGGAGCTTAAACAGAGGAGTAGAAGCTATTTTGTTCTGTGAATATTTTTGGACATGGAATATACTGAAGAATGATGATTTGACTGAAGATGGATTTAGAAGGAGCAGTATATAAATAAGAAAAAGTCTAATGAAAAATGACTGCTCTAAACATTGGAGAAATGAATCCCATTTTAAACTAAAGATAATACTGTGAACAGACCAGATTTTATGTTAATATGAATCTATAATTTGCTTCTTACATGCACTTGTCTTCACCACATTTACAGAACACATCTGCTGTGATGTGTGACCTTTCAGCTGAGTTCTGATTCCTAAATTTTCCAGATCTGACATACCTGTAACATCCTGAGTTACTGAGGTCAACTTGAGGATCATAAGTCCATGAAAATATATCTCTTCTTATATTCTTCAATTAAACAATTTAAAAGAAAGGGATTCATAACATAGGGTGACTACTTTTTTATTAAGTCAATAGATGATGCTATATGATTTCAATTTTAAAGCATTATTTTGATAGTTTAGGGCTTTAATTTATGAAACAATGAGGCAATCTTTACAGTTAACATTAAATATCTGAATATTATAAATCACCTTAGATGAACATTTATGGGGGAATTTCAGTGAAACTTCTGAACAACTTGTCACTTTTATTGAAATTATTTGTAAAAATGATATGCTAAGTAATCCTGGAGTATAATTTAGGGACACAAAAACGACTGTCAAGAAATAGATTACGTTTCATCAATCCTTGCAGACTTAAAGTAATAAGTATTAAATTAATCATCACAGCTTAATTGAAGCTCTATGTGTAACATAATATTTATTAGTTTTGCTATTAATGAACCTTTTCAAAGCTACCACAACTTGAACTCTGGGTTGTTAAATGTAGATAATGAACCACTGTTGCCACACAAAAAAAAAAAGAACAAAAACTATTTTAATAGCCCTTTGTTTCCACGGGCCTCTTCCTGTTGTACAGAGTGAAGACAGAGAGGATCCCTCCTTCCTCCACAGGGTTATCTACGTGGTTGGCAAGATATCATGCTGAAAGCTGCTGAAATAACTAAAGCAAAATCCTGAATAAAGTAATAGTGCAGTAGCTAAGACTGGAAATGATTAAAAATTTTCATTGTCTTCAAAGATACTGTTTTCAAATCTGTGCTTCTTGTGTTTTTTATCTGAATGTCACCATAACATACAGTCACGTGCCACCTAAAATTTTGGTGAACCACAGACCACATATATAATAGCATGTACCACACAGTCCAGCATGCAGTAGACTATACCATGTAAGTTCCAAAATTGTGCACAATGAAGAAACTACCCAAGATACTTTTCTCAAAGGTATCCCTGTTGTTAAGTGCATGACTGTATATTTAAGAATGCTCCAGTTTATGATGGTAAAGACTTACCCTGAATATGTCTCCCAAACCCTTCAGCATTCCCTTCTTGGCTTTCATTTTATCTGTTTTTTTCTTCTCTTTTCCAGTTTTGTTCATTTTCCTATCAGTATGGTCCCCTTTCTCTTGGTTCCCATTCATTTGTCTGTCCAGAGAGTGCAAAGGCTGATCACTGGCTGTGGATATAGATTCTCTTCCTGATTGTGAATTTTATTCTGTGTCTTCTTCCACTGGCTAGTAAAATAAAACAAAGATAAAAATATGGTGAAACAGTCACAAAAATAAGTAAGCAAAAATGTTTGAGACCTTTACTTCTCTACATTTTCTACAGCAGAATGGTCCTGCCCTCAACTTGGATGGCAACACTCTTTAAGGTTGAGTAGAAGGATGAGCCCCATGCACACATGTCTGCTACATGAAGAGGATGCACCAATAGCAAGACAGAAGCAGCTTCCTGGCTAGATAGCTAGATGCTTCTGTATGCAAAGTAACATTCTGGTTGCTACACAACATGTATGAGGGGAGAACTTCAACCCTCCTTGCAGAGCACAGACCTCTCAGGGTCTTTGCACTATAGTGACAAGATGAAAGGAAAAAAAAAAAACCAAGCAAGTTTCCTTCCCTAAGTGCTTTCTTTCTTCTTGGTTAAGGCAGTGTAGACACATCCTGGTCCCTCATTCATTTGATAAACTGTACCACTCACTATAAGCACACCACTGTTAGCACAGGACTTCTTTCCTCGGGGTTCCAAATAGGTCCACTTACGATTTCTGAACACCAAGGAGTGGGTTTTTTGGTTTATAACAACAACAGATCCTCAAGGGCTCTATGACGTTTCTTTATATTATTAATGCCAACATCATTTGTATATACTACTATCTGTACTACAGGTTCTAATTCTCAATAATTTTGCATGATTATCTGCATAAGGGCAGCTTAAAAGCATTAAAATCAATAACCCTCACTTTTTCATATTTTGCAAATAAAAGTTATAGTGGTTACAATGTTATTCCCTTTAGTCCATACTTTAAACCTATGGAACAAGGCAGTTCAAACTGTTTACATTTGCAAGAATGGAAAATAACTTAATGAGGTTTCTAATTTATCTTTTAAGTAAGAAACACACTGGGGAATGATATTGCCCAAATTATATTGTTATATTTTGTGTATATGTAGAAATATTTAGTAATGAATCCCACCATTATATACATATAATTAGAATGCACCAATAAAGATATGAAATATGTAAGAAGCATAGATTGTGCATATCAACAGTCACTTTTAGCAATCTTTTCTGATATTCGCTGCCTAAGTCTGTTTTATAAAGACATTAAGAACTATGGCATCTTCATTACTTCTAGAATTTCAAAATCATTTCTTTGCAGCATCAACAAATAAGGCACAAATCACTTTGAGTTTCTAATAACACAGAATCAAATAGGACAGTGAGGACTTCATCTCAAAGTTTTGCAAAGAACTGACCTTACTATCTTATCAAGTGAAATTTGGTCTTGTCTCTCAACCAGCCAGGAGCACTTGAATTACTAAAACAAAATATTAAGGGAATCAAACTAGCTAATATAGATCCAATATCTTTGTTTTCTGCTATTAAACTCTCACAAATCTCCAAAAAGTTTATCAGATCATGGCACAATAATGGCCAAGTAGTATAATTTTGTTTTTTAAAAGATGCCAGCTATTTTAGAATAACATAAAAAAAACAAAGGTTCACTATTCTTTTGCTTGACACATTCGATTAAAAACATAAGCCAGCATCTGGGGATATAGCTCAGTTGGTAGAGTGCTTGTCTTGCATGCACAAGCCCTGAGTTCAATCCCCAGCACACATACACACACAAACATGAGCCAACATATTCTCTATCCCAGCAGGTCATGACCTGTGTACAGCCAAAGGAGCACTCCCCAAAGAAAATACAAATATAGCTTAAGCAGGGTTGCAGCATCCTGCTTAGTATCCTTGAGCAAGGTTGTGTACTATATGCCCACAGACCACTACTTCAACTCTAGTTGGATATGACCCTAATTCAAAATAATTAACCAAATCACTATAAAGCAATTCTTAAAAGCTGAAAAACTAAGGCCAATTGCTTTATTCAAGAGAGCTAAATGTATGCCAGTCAATGTTCTACAATTCCAGCATGGAAACTACCTTTTGCTTATACTCCTAGAGCTCCTTGTACAATTTTTTATTATTGCACTTCTCATCTACGTCTGTTCCCCATTCTCGAGGCACCAAAAATTAGATCTACCAGACAGACAGCAGCTGAAAATATATGCCCAGGGAAATAAAAAAAACAACTACTAAAACCTGGACAATACCCTTTGGTCAGATTTCTGAAGATCATCATTTCACTATCTTCACAAAAATGCCTACTCTCCCTTAATCAAGCCTATAGAGTATAACCCCAATCCAACAACAGCAACACCAGGAACATCCATTGTATGTGGTAAAATTCCAATTGATTTATGGTATATTTTATGCTATTATTCTTATAATTACATATATCATATAAGGATTTTACAATCTTCTACAATGTCTGAAACTACAAACAACAACAACAACAAATGAGCTCAATAAATTTAAATGATTTAGTCTTCCACAGCATCCATTTTCATAAATCATGAATGGAACTATTAGTAGCAATTCCGTTAGTTTTCTGCCTAAGATTTTGGTAGAAGTTCAAGGGCATATGTCTGCTCTTGGCTCCATGAGAGAATAAATGCAGTGCCTTTACAAATCAATATATGCTGAAGTCATGTTTCTTGCCAATTCTTTTCATATTCACAATAATTTTCTGGTTTATGTAATGCAACTTCTTTTCTAAATTGGGTGAAATAGAAAAAGTATTAAATCATTTATTAACTTTGTGTTTTGTAACCTCGTTTTAATTGAAAACTCCTACGTCACTCTCCTGCCTGAAGCAAACAATGGACTGTTTAAAATCAAACTTGCACATTTGTGGATTCATTATGCTTGTTCAAATTTTTATAATACATTATCACAGAAATTCTACTGGGGGGATATACTGATCTAAATACTTCCTTTGAACGCCAACTAATAAAAATATTTAGCAATATGAAGCTTTATATGTACAAACGTAAGATTTTTTATACTATCACATTATATGTGCTTCTAACAGAAATTATTTGATAGAGAAAAATAAGAATCAGTCACTTATGTAAAACTGCTCTGGTTTTTAAAAGCTCAAATAAATTGGTTACATGTGTTTATATTTTATATATATTTTATATTATAGATAAGCTAGTTGGATTTTAGCTTATCAGTCACCTTAATATCTGTTTCAAAACCAATGTTTGTGTATTTAATACTAGCTTTATAGTGAGGGCTATAAAATATTCTTATTCCCTTCCATGAAAAAAATATTCATGTAAAAAATGTTTGAACTAAGAAAAGTACCAGTAATATATCAGCAGTAAATGATTTGATCTATTGTGTTCATACATTAAATTACAATTCAAGAACTAATCAAGTTAACACTTGGATAATTTACTATTGTAAATGCTATGTAATTTTTTTTTGTTTTCCACTTTAATTTTGTTCATGTTTACAGATTATTTGCTCTCCTTTGCAGACATTCTGAAAAAAGAAAGTTGATTATTTCCTTCCAAACAAGTAGAAATATCTATTTTTGACAATATTTCTACCTGTTCAACCTGCTCTGTGCACTGAACTCTCAGCTACTTTTCCATGTGATTATGTACAAAGACAGATATTTTCAAGTTTCTTTTTGTTAGAAAAAGGTAAAGGATGAAGCTGATTATTTCTCTTTCATGTTGTGCAGTCATTCTGCAATTAAGACATACATAATTATCCTAAACAAAAGAAATACAAAATTACAATGGTAACCTAACATTCCTTTTACTTACCACTCAACAGGTACTCTCCTCTGAGGACAAGACCTAAGGAAGCATCAGTAAATATTTGTTGACAAGATGACCATATACACAAAAGCTGAAAATATGAAAACCTGTCTTTTTTTGCTCCCTATTTATAAAGAACTACCCTTCAAATTTTAAAACCATAATGGTATAAACAGAATCTTTAGTAATTTAGTATTTTCACTGGAAAAGCAAAAACCAAATGTGAAAACTCTACACAGGATGACTCATAGTCCTCACAAGGACCATTTTAAAATGACACTTAAAGTGGCATAAATAAATAAGAGATTAATACTGGAAGATTTCACTAACCTCAACAAATCTCCTGACCACCACCAACTTTGATCAATTAATGAAGGTAAATAACAATGTAACAGAAATTGATGAGCTTGGCCTCCTGGGTATGAAAAGTTCTACATAGGAATTGAGTATGTTGCGTACATAAATTTTTTTATTTCTTATTTTATTTGATTATTTGGACTTAGGATCTGCTGTTCTGGCCACTGACTTTTAACACAGAATGTTGAACTCTTGGTAAGGGAAACAGGTTTTTCTGAAAAACAAATGTAATAATAAGATGATGAAGACAAAGACAAGAAGCAACTAGCATAAAATATGAAAACTTGAAAACATTTTATACTAATATCATAGGATGGGAATAATAATTAATATGATGAAGAACCAAGTGTATGACCATGAATGGAGATGGAGCAGAAAAAGTCGGTAGATATTTAGTAGGGTACTACTGAAGGGGTTTCAGAATATGAGAAAAGTTAAAATTGATAACACCTAAGACACTCTACTCTAAAACAGACTTATTTAATTTTAAAATCATCTCTCAGTATATATGGGTAGAGAGAAAAATACTAGGATTATTCTTCCATTTTTCACTTTCACTCTGCATTCTAAACTTATCTCTAATCCAGGCTTTCATATGAATTGGGTAAAAAGATCCCAATGGTAGTATGTCACCTGCATTATTCCCCTCTTCCAACACAATGCTGCATAACAGGAACAAGGAGGCCACACACTCAAGTTTTATGAACCCTTGCATATTTGCTTTTGGTTCCCAAATAATATTGGTATTTAAATGATGGTACATGCTGGATGTTTTCTGCCCAGTGGAATAATGTATAATGGTATTTAAGGCTTTCCTTTCAACAGTTAAGACCAGATGGAATGTTCATAATAATCAAAATGGTAGAACCCATAACCCATAACTCTATTGATGGTATAAAAATTGTAAAATGCAGGGCTCAGTTGCAGGGCACCCGCCTAGCATGTGTGAGGACCTGGATTTGATATTCAGCACCAAATAAAAATAAATAAATAAAATAAAGGTATTATGTCCAACCACAACTAAAAAATTAAATATTAAAAACAAAACGAAGGAACAACATTGCTGGAAGGATGGTGAGAATGAGTGTGCAGTTACAGAGCTTCCTGAGAAAATCTAGAGGCAGGACGACAAGTAAGGAAATCCTAACACTAAATTCAGATATTAAATAATGAGGGTTCAGACTTGATTGCAAAGAAGGAGTAAAATTAGATTTCATGAGGAAAAAATGAAGAACTGGTAATGGAGTGGTTATTCAATGACATGAAATTTCCGACATTCGGAGCCTGGAAGTGCTAATGAGACAAATCATAATCATCCATCTTTATGTGTCCAACACTAAGCATGTAAACACAGTTTCTACTTTATCTCTTGCACTGCCAACTGTCATTACCTGGATTATTCCATTAATATTATATAAGTAAGGGGTTGGGGTTGTGGCTCAGTGGTAGAGTGCTCACCTATCACATACAAGGTGCTGGGTTCAATCCTCAGCACCACCTAAAAATTAAATAAAGGTATTATGTCAAACTACAACTAAAACAAAACAAACAACAACAACAAATATATAAAATATAAGTGACTTTCTTGCCACCAACATTGCTACTTGCCTTCCCTGCCTCCAATGACCCATCTCAAATCCATGGTCACAAAAATAATTATTTTACTTGAAATTCTTCAAAAACTTGTAAAGGTTTTCAGAATAAAATGTAAACAATTTACCTTAGACTATGATCTTCTCTCTACATACATCTGAAACTCATTCCTCACTATGATCTTACAGATACTGTATGCAACATCCTAACAGTTTGGATCTACAGAAATCTACAGATGGTTCCCATTACACATGCTCCACATAGCCTCTCTTCACCCAATTGAAGACTCTCAAACAGTAATGCTGGACTGAAGCAATATCTCTGGGAAACCTTAACATCTGCATCTACTTTTTTCTCCATCTGAATTCCACACAGGCTGGGTGGGTGGCTCACACTTTGATGCCATAACAACCTATACACTACCGTTACACTCACCCACACAGCTTATCAAGAGTTGGTTACAACTGCGTTAGATTGCTCCTGGACCCTCAGGAACTTAAAGCCAAAAATCAGACCATAGGTGCCCAGTCTCATTAATATATGCTTAAATACTTAAATATATTTGTATAATGGGATATCTCATTTGGAAGGTTTTTCAGATATTCCAGAAAATCACAGGATTTCAAATCAAAAAAAGATGTATTCTAAGTGTGTTTTGGTCAAATATTTAAATATTTTCCTCTTTAAAAAGTTTATAAATAAGAATTCTATAATTCACACACTTTAGATAAGATTTTCACTGCACTTTTGCTGAAGTTACTTTTAGTCTGGAAAAAAAGAAATTTAAGGCAGGATTTTTGCTACTTCACAAGCATTCAGAAACTTCCTAAATCAAATCAAAGCTCCTTTTATTAAACCGAAGTCTTAATGTTTAAAAATACAAGTTAGTAAAAAATGGTTTATTTTTTGTACTGGGGATTGAACTCAAAGGTATTCAACTGCTGAGCCACATCCTAGCCCTATTTTGTATTTTATTCAGAGATAAGGTCTCACTGAATTGCTTAGTGCCTCACTGCTGCTGAGGCTGGCTTTGAACTCAGGATCCTCCTGTCTCAGCCTCCCTAGCTGCTGGGATTACAGGTATGGGCCACCTTTCTGACTCTTATATTGTACGTTTGTTGTCATCGTTGTTGTTTTGTGTGTGTTTGTTTTTCTTTTGTTTTTTAGCATTGCAGAATATTCAACTAACTGTTAAATGGATTAATTAAAGGGAGAAATTCATAAGGTACTTTGACTTGTGGAATGTGTATTTTGAATGCTTTCATAGTACTTTTATCTTAATATAAATGGATTCTGGTTTTGAAAAAATTAAAATTAGTATTTATTGTTTTTCCTCAAATGCATGATGACGAAAGGGGTCAGCATACTGAGAATTAAAAAAAAAAATTCTAAGTTATCAAATGCAATGTGCTATTATTTAGCTACTGATACAACAAAAATCCCCAGAAGTTCTCCTATTACCAATGTAAATTTAGTTTCTTCTAACCTCATATTGCAAAGCTCAATTATGTGTTTTAGAGCAATGCTTTTTTACCTCCTAAGAGAACTGTATGAAAAAGAGGCAAACTACTCAAAAGAAATATGTCCATCTTGGAAAGACAAAATCTTTCACATTTAAACTTCAAAAGATAATGTATCTTAAAATCAACAGTTACAATTAATAGGAAATATTTGGTTCTGTTATGTTTTATCAACTTCAATCCAAAAAATGTCACTAATTTAATAATTGGGTATATAGTTTCTGGCAAATTTTGTAATGGAAAAAAAAGATTATTATTTTTTAAAGGAAAGAAATCAACATTACTGCATGCATTTTCTTGGTTGCAACAGAACTGATTTATTGTTACGGATATAGAAGCAGCTTGCTGAGAGCCAGGCTGGGTGTATTATTTGCATAGAAGGAGGAGCAGATTATACACATCCTGACCTGTGAAACACAGGTAGGGCCTCAGAGTTAAGGGGTCCAAATACAAAGTTCCATTTCAATCCAGACAGACACACACAACATGGAGAGGCCATATAGATTAAATGAGACTCAAATTCTGGCTTCTTCAATCTCTGCAGGAAGAACATAAGTGCTACAAAAGATGACAGATACCAGATATCACATGGATCCCACCCCAGTCTCTTGGCCCCCAGTATGGTACCTCTGCCATATTTCAGCACTGTGGAGAAGAGGCAAGCCTGTTTAGCACCATAAAATGCAGTTACTGAGGACGTGCTCGATCCAGTTGATGAAAATAATCAACCATGCCTTTGTGTGCATCTCTCTAGTAAAGACTAAACATACCAGTAGAAAATGAGAGACTGAATTATTCTGGGACTTTCTGCTCCTCACCAACTGTCCTCCACTCCCTGTTACAAGCTTTTCATCAACAGCCCACTCTCCATGACAGCATTTGCAGGATGCATTGCATTCTTGAAGACGTCTGTCTAACCAAGACTCCTCAGACGATGGTCCTCTTTTCAGAACAGTGGTGAGACAGCATTTTAACTTTAACATGTGACCAGAACTGAGTCACAGCACAGAACAAGAACCTTCTGGCCCAGTATCTCACAGCGTGCAAACAGTGAAGGGAGAGGTGCTGAGGCATAGGCCTGAAAAATGAAATTGTAAGAGCAAGGTCCAGTGATAGAAAGGGTACAGGCCAGATGACAAAAGCCTGAACAGACATGAAAAGGATGGAACTTGGGAAAACAGAGGAGGAGCTAATGGAATCAGCTGGCTTTGCTCACAATCCTGAGGCATAAAAGGCATTTTCGTCTCTCATTGTCATGACCACCACCACTGAGGGCACCCTTCATTATTTGTTTACTTCTTTTTTTTTTTTTTTTAAGAAAAAGAAAGTTTGCTAAGATGCAAGGCCAGTGTAGGATACAACATGTTTAGTGAAATGTCACTGATGACCTTTTACAACATACTAAAAATCTTTCTCTGTCCCCTCCCTTTCTTGCACACTGGCAGCAGTTAGCCAGAGCTCACTCACTGATTTGACAGACATTCGTGATTTGTACAGACCCTCTAATTTGCACAGCCATGTTCCTGGGATTGTGGGATTACAACACATCTCAGAGATGGTATGAGGGGTTTTCAGGCAGGATGTATGTTATCATGCCGATAAGAAAATGAGTAGAGATAATCAGGGAATGTTAAAACTAGAAGCAACCTCAAAAACAAACTGCCTAAGCCAGAACTTTTTAACCTTTTTCCTAAAAATCCCAAAACAGGGATTTTCAAACCTAAAATTTACAAGGAACCCCAATGCATAAAAGCAAATCCAAACCAACTGCAGAGGCAGAGAAGAGTAACAGCAGGTAGTGTGATAAGGCTCAGTGCCTCCTCCAGGCCACCAAACTATGAAGTACCTCTCCTGACCAGAGTTCACAGCACACAGTTTGAAAATCAGTGACTTTGTCATCAAACTAGATGGTGGTGATGGCTAAGAACTCTGGGGCTGTGCACAGGATGCATATCCTGAGGAGGGAGAGAGAATTGCTTCACAAGGGTGGATTTAATGATGTGTGGGCTAAATTGAAAGAAAGCAAGTATTTAAAAATGTACCATCACCTGAGTTTGCACACATGTCCTTTGTCAAAAGCTGAGCATCAATGGGTCAGTTGCTCAGGGTTAGGTATGCAGGACCTTGCTCACCAGGCTCGTTAAGAATTTTCAAAGGCTGATGTGACTCCATTGGACTTAATCTTTGAGTAGCTGCAGAGACTCATGCCCCATGGATGACACCCAGCCACAGCCCTCAGATGCTGGTCAGTGAGAAGAGAATCCTAGCCAATGAAGACAAACTAATGATACATTCTGCAAAGTCATGGGCTCTGGTGGCTCTGGGCAAGGCCAGTTTTCTCCTCCCCCCCCCCCCCAAAATACACACGTTAGTGGTTCAGCACTCCCAGGACTACACTGAAACTTCCACCTGATGTGATCAGAAGACTGAAAATGAATTTGAACTGAACCAGTGCTGAATGGGCATTGGGTTCTTGCCCATTGCTGGGTCCTGGAACCCTCCACTTGTATTCAGTACCATCACATCCTCAGCTGCCTGAAAACCTGAAGCAATTTCATCTGTGCATTGTGCCAAAAGGAAGTACTAGCCCTGGCCACTATGGCCACCTACTAGTCACAAGGTCCTGTGAGCGTGGACCAGAAGCCTATGTGCTCCTTTCCCAGCCTGTTGCTGTCCTCTGAACACCTCATGGAGAGGAAGCACTCTTGCTCTTCAAAGAGTGACCAGCCCTGTTATCATTTGGATGTGTAGTATCCTCCTAAAAGCTCTTATGATAGGCAAGGTAGCAGTGTTCAGAGCTGAAATGATTACAATACAAGAACCATGACCCTGATCAATGGATTAATCCATTTGATGGATTTGAAGACTACTGTACTGGGTGGTAATCATAACTAGGTGGGGCATGGCTGGAGGAGGTAGGCCTCTGGGGACATGCCCTTGGGGATTATATTTTGTCCGCCAAGCTCCTCCCTCTCTCTGATTCCCCGTTGCCATGAGCTGAACACATGTCCTCTGGTATACCCTGCTATATACCCTGCTGTACAATCTTCTGCCTCACTCTTAGGCCCAGAGCATTTGAGTTGGGTCAACCATGGACTGAGACCTCTGAACTCATGAGTCTAAACGTTTTCTTCCTGTAAATTGTTATTGTGGGGCATTTTGGTCACTGTGATGTACAGCACGTGAACACAGGTCCTTGAAACAGCCAACTCCTTCATCTGGACTCAGCTTAGATAGGCTGATGCCTGTCCCTCCCTGATAGGTGACACACTTAGTGTGTGTCTAAGTGTGTCACCTATCAGTATTGTGGAACCAGCCCCATTTCTGTCTTCTAAGCCATCTGTAGAACATAGTCATCACTATTCCCTAGGAAGGTTCCAGTTCTGGCTCACAGTTATGGATCCCCTATGGCGTACTTGCCTCCTTCCAATTGTTCTGCAGCCTTCACTTGTTAATAATCAAGATGGCCCAGGGAGGCACATGTTCTCACCAATGCTCCACACCCAAGGACATGGAGGCATAGGGAGGTTAATTAAATCACACATGATTACACAGTTAGCAAGAGGGGCAGCCAAGATGGGAGTTCCAGGGATGCTTTTCTAAGCCATTCTGAGGACTGGCCTGCTGGGTAGACAGGACACACTGTCCCCACTGCTGCCTGAAGAGGCTCACCCTGTGGCCTGGCCTCCATGAATACAAGGAAGCCTGTGGCCTAGTGGAGGGACCTGAGTGAGCACAGAAGCTCCTGACAAGCTTTGGTGAGGACATAAGTGATGGGAATCCACCATGTCCATGGAGCATCTGGGCGCTGTCAACCCTGTGAAGAGCAGCTTGTCTAATGCAATTGATGTTATGGAGACTCCGGGTCCCAGCAATGCACTCTTGGTGTATCCTCAGCAGAAATGTCATGGGACACATGTTCAAGGTCTCCACTACAGTACCATGGCATGGGGAAGAGTCCCTGGGCCTGCAGATGACCCAAGCAGCCTCTTGCAGCAGATACACACCTGGGCATGCCCACCTGAAGGCACACTATGCACCATGACTGACAGGATGAAGCCTAATCCAGCAAAATCAGACATGGAAGAATGTACATGAAGTCTGAATCAGGTGAAACTCAGATGTGGCCTTAGTGAGCAGCATTGGGCAGCATGGAAACAGAGGAACACAGGAAGCCACTGCCTGAGTCACCAAGTGATGACTTTAGAGGCTGTCGTCGGGCAAGGGGACAGAAGCATTCCAGGAGCCCCTGCATCCTAATGTGGCACCTGAGTGTTCATTTCAACTGCCTGTCAATGATCATAAAGGCATGTGCTCTTTCTGGATGTGTGTCCTATTACACAATTTTAATAAAATACAGAAAAGTAAGGGTTCCACCAACATGAGTAACAGTTCCCTAGCCCACCTAGTGGGATCCCTAATTTTCCTCCAACTATCCATAAGACCCCCCCTCTATGCCCAAGTGACTCTGGGCCACTTTGTCTACAACTACCAATCTGCCTCTTTAGATCTGCTTTTCCAGACACCAGCACTCCACCTGACTCCAGCTTTATCTTCAAAGTCTGTGTATGTGAAGCTGGCTTTGAACTTCTGCCTCAGGCTCCATGTGACAGGACACCAAGCTGAAGCACAATATTGTGAACATACAAGACTCCTGTCATCTTTGTTTTGGTTCCAGAATCAACAGCAAGTCTAATGAAGAGAGCCCTCTGTTGATTATTCATCTAATTCTCAGTGATAGGAAGGGAAGAGAGCAAGACCAACAAGTAGATCTGGCTCCGATGCCAAATTCATCCCCGATTCTAGAAAAAGGGGCAACTCTGTGACTCACTTTCCCCGTATCTATTCCTGCTTTAATGTCACAAGAGGTGGATAT
The DNA here is from genome assembly GCF_045843805.1 of Urocitellus parryii. Lineage (NCBI taxonomy): Eukaryota > Metazoa > Chordata > Mammalia > Rodentia > Sciuridae > Urocitellus > Urocitellus parryii. The sequence goes on from NC_135544.1 coordinate 11,854,878, forward strand.
TTTTAAATAGAGGGGGGTTAGCAGACCAGGGGTCCTCCCAGGCCTCCTCCCCACCCTCCAACTCTGACTCACCATGAGGCTGGTGCTTCCTGATCCACAGTAATAGCCCTGCACCCCACACCTCCATGCCCTCCTCCTCCTGCTTGCACAGGATCTATTCCACCTGTAGGTCACCCTGCTGTTGCACAGATTTTTAGAGAGTATGGCGACAGCTGCATTTGGAACATTGAAAAATGCAAAGAAAAAAAAAGTAGAAAACAAAGGCACAGAAGAGGAGAAAGAAAATCTCCTGTGAGGAGTGGCAGTAGCTGTATAGTTATACAAGGGATGTGGTTTATTTTCCTGGCAAGGCTTGGAAGTACAGAAACCCAGCCAGGCCCTGATCTCACCAATGCCTAACAGCAATATCTGAAAACGTGGAGAACAATTAGTCCCTCTTTACCAAGGATCCCTGATAACTTGCTGGATTCCTCTTTTGTGACATGACCCACAGCCTTGGGCCAGGGTTCTGCCTGCTTCCTCACATTCTGTAGCCTCTGTCCCAAGACCCAGAACTTGACATTCACTGTCAACATACCCCCTAGAAGATTCTAACAAAGTTTTCTTTTCCTTTACCCACCCCCAGTACAGCTCCTCCTCCAGCTTCCCATACCTCTTTAGACTCCATGGCCAGGGGTGTTGCCACCTTAGAAAGTCCATTTGTCTCTGGCACTGTGATGGGGATGCTTTGGGCTACAAGAAACCACATTCCCAACTAAGTAAGCTCTGAAAATACCGAGAAATTTAGAACAAAACCTGGAAGGATGACATCAGGCATTACCTACCTGGGGTTTGCCCAGAACAAGGGGAAATGGCCATTTAGTGAGCAACCTCTTTATACTCCTACTTTGACAAGATATAAGAACCTTTCCAAGGACCCCATTGGCCAGAGTGAGGTCATGGGCAGCCCTCACAAAAAGGAGCCCAGAGGACTCTGATCAAGTGACTGGGAGAGCCAGGACTGGTTTGACCGCTCACCATTCCTTTCCATTTTGCCTAGTTAAACCATGCAGCAGGCAGAGAAGTGGGCAGGGTCCAGAGGCAGACCTCGGCTTCCCCACTCACTCCCTTCTTTGCCAGTGTCCTACCTGGGCTGCAGCCTCGTCCTTTCCTCCCCTCAGGTGCACCTCTGGAACTGCATCTTCCTAGACCTGCCCCAGATCATTGGTCTCCCCAAATAATGACAGATGCTGAATCCTCAAGCATGATGCTCAGATGAGCACTCTAGCACCCAATTATGCTGGTAGATCTTTAACCACTCTTGTTAGTTGACTTATCATCACTATCACCATAATACCCAATAAACTCCCTAGAGGAGGAAAAGCTTATTCCAGCTCATGGTTTCAGTCCTTCAGTTCATGCCTGACGGACTCCATTACTCTGGTCCTGAGGTGAATGAGGCAGAACATCATATCTGAAGGTGGAGGAATGCTTCTCAGCTCATGGCCACCAGGAGAGAGAAGGAGAGAGGGAGCTTCACTAGCCAGGGGCAAAATATAAACAAAAAGGTACACCCCCAATGACCTGCTTACATCCTACTCACCTATAATTATCACCCATTGACCCCTTCAAATTATTAACCCACCAAATTGATTAATCCCTTAATTATGTTGCAACTCTCAGGATATAATCATTTCACCTCTGAACAATTCTGTATTATCTCACACATGAGTTTTGGGAGACACCTCCTATCTAAATATCATGTACGTTACTAGATATAAACCCCCTCTCACTGAAACTCAAGGCCTTCGGCAATATGGCCATTGATAAAATAAAGTCAGTGCTGTTTTCATCTAAACCCTGAAAGGAACTGAGAAAGGGAAATGGCCTTCCTGATAATAGGTGGCTCGTCCATGATCTCCACAAGTCAACAAAAGCACTCCTAAAAGAACGAAAACCTCAGGCAGGACCACACGGTGGTCATATCATGTGGAGACTGACTCTGAGGCAACAGAAATTACTAAGCCAACCTTTTTCTTACCAGGTATTACCTACCCCAGGTTTGCCCAGAACAAGGGGAAATGGCCATTTAGCGAGCAACCTCTTTACCAACATGGACTGCGACTCTCCAGTAATCTTCCCACCCCTGAGACAAAAGTACAAAAGTGATTGAAGATGCTCAATCACCAAGCTGCCTCACTTCTTGACCCTGTCCTGACTCACATCGTGGAGTCATTGAATAAAAGACAGAATATTCTAAGGGTCACTGCTCCATGTTTCTTTCTGAAATGCTTCTGTGTGGCTGTGGAGCCACCAGAAATCTAGGTAAACTGACTCTGACCACAGGTGACAGCCTGGTGAGCTTCAATTGGTGGACATTAGCATCATGATGTTGTTTTTAATGTTATTTGCCACAGGTCCCAATATCCACTTTAAAATTCAGAACTTTTTTCAGCATCATAGATTACTCTGAACAGGTCTCTACATCCAGCTGCCATTTTACAAGAGATATGGAAGAAAGAGAAAGAAAGATGTGTACAATATTCTAAGTATGAATTAGCAAAATCCAGATGTGAGGACCTCCATGGATCCCAGGGCCTGCCACTATAACAAAGAGACCAAGGAAAAGACACAGGCGGGGAACCTGCAAACCAAGAACTGCACAAAGACATACCAAGTGGTGCATGGGGTGTCTGTCTTAGCCCTTGAGCTTGTTACTTAGCCCTGGGGCTGGTTACTTCTGGAGGGAGGAGGGACTAGGGCTAGGATGCAGCCATGTGGGATGCTGACAAGGTGCTGTTCTTGACTTGGTTCTAGGGTGTTCCACATAATTTTTCACTAAGTTAAACTTTCTTTCTCTGTGGTCCCCTCCCCTGCTTTGTATTTGCATTGCCTTCCATTACTGTGACAAATATATGAGGTAATCAGCTTACAAAGACACAGGTATGTTCTGGCTGACTGTTGCAGGCTTCACTCCATAGTTGGTTGCCCTGTTGTTCTTGGACCTGGGGTGAAACCACATATCACCCTGGCAGTGCATGGTGGCAAGTGACTCACTTAATGGTGGCTGGGAAGCAGAGAGTGGGAAATTAAAGAGACCAGGGTTCCTCAGTCCCCTGAAAGGAGGCCCTTAACAGGAAGCTCCCCACTAGCCTCCCCCTTAAAGATCCCACGTCCTCCCAATAGCACCTGTGGCTGTGATCAAAGCTTTCTCACCTGGGCCTGTGGGGATCATTCCAGATTCAAACTTTAGTAGTGGCAGTGCTTCATTTAAAAAAGGAAAGGATTGGAAGTATACCCTCCACTGGTCTTTTCCTACAGATAGGAATCTAGAGGTGGAGAAGCCAGGAGCCCACTGGGGTCATCCCAGCCACCAGGAGAGGCCACAGCTTGACCAGGGAGGCCAGAGCAGTGGAGGCCAGGTTCTGGATGCACTGCAAGTAAGAACCAGCACAGCTGCTGACTACTGAATGGAGCATAAAGAAAGAGAAGATGGCACCGGGGTGGAGCTCAGGGGCACAGTACTTGCCTGGCATGTGTGAGGCCCTGGATTCTATCCCTTGCAGAACAAGAGAATTTTTTTGAAGAAATAAATAGGAGACACAAGGTCAGGCCTGTGTTTCTCCTTCCTTTGTTGCACAACCAGACAATACAAAACTCTTTCAGCCTAGGATGTTATTGGTCACCACTGGGGAAAAACAGCAAAATGAAGGGAGATGTCAGAGAAATCTGCTTTGCAGCAATAACAGTCCCAGTTCCCCTGGCCTGCATTCTTGTCCCTGACAGGGGACTGTAACTTTGTTTCTGTTATCCCATTAGCTGAGATGCCTGGCCAGGGCCCAGCAGGCAGCATTTACCTGGTCCAGGGAAACTGTCAGTCTAGACCCCAGAAGAGTCCTGGTTCCCCTGTGTCACCAAATCACCCACTGGGAAGGTGCTCTTGGAAGGAAGGCTGTCTGCAGCTTCAGTTGTTACAGGGTGGGGACTGGGGAGTCTGTAGCCACCTACCCTGGGAATGAGGGAACTGATCCCAGTAACAAATGCAGCTGCCTCCTCCCCCAACTCACATGGTTAGTTGTTTGGTGAGACCAGAAATCTGCCGCTTTGGGAAAAGAGGGAAAGCGAAATAGTTTCTGCTTTAAGAAACTGCTGATTCCCAGTTATCTTATTTGTTAAGAAAAGGGGATTTCATTTTCCATGTACTTCTGCATTTAAATCTACATTCAGAGCCAAGGAAAAGAGTAGCTCAGACGGGGATCTACACCTTGCCTTGACCTTTATCCCCAAAGACTTGCCCCTGAGGTAGAAAATCTCCTGTCTTCAGCGGCAGTTGTCTTGGTTTTCCCAGCTCCAAGTAACATACTGTATGCACTCAATTAAAGTTAATTTTGCATGAGTCAATGAAGACTAATCCAATAATATTTCTGAAGCATTCTTAGCATCAATATGTAGCCTGTGCTTCATGACGCTTTCCTTACACAATCTCTCTTACTTGCAGGTCACCTGGCAGAATTCCTTATCTTTATTCACCAGATCCACATTTCAGAGTTGTAGTTAGTTTTGCATTCACTCACACAACCATTTATACTGTAACCACTATTTATTTGCCAACCACTGTTTCACAGTAGCTTATGATACATCAATAAACAAGAAAAATAGTCACCTGCCTTGTGGGTGCCATTCTGATGAAGAGAAGCAGACAACAAATAATAAATACAATAAATAATCCAGTAATTCAGAAAAAGTAGATCTATGGGGGTTCATAGTATCACAAGGAATCTGATGCAGGGAGAGGGACTGACTGTGTCATCCTAACATCTTATCATAGGAACACAATTTCCAGAACCTGTCTTATGTCTGCTGAAGAGCAACCTTGACTTTAATTTCATTTAACAGTGTGCCAAAATATATTAAGATGAGAATACCAAAAGCCTAGAGAAAATACAGAAGTATTACTGAGCCTATGGAAAATGAAATAAAAATGAGACTGCCTAGGATTCTCAGAAGTTATTTATTAATAAATAACTTTTTAATCATGTTTTGTTTACAAAACTTCAGAGAATATGGAAAATATTTTAAATTTGTTGCTGATATATAAAATGTAAAAATTCTATGTATTTAGAGAGTACCATGTGATGATTTGATACACCAAATAAGGTACAATGTTTATATCAGGTTAAAGACACCTACCTCCTTAAACATTTCCCCTTTTTATATGGTGAAAACATGTGGGATCTTTTCTTCCACCTTGTTGAAATATACCATATCTAAATGTTATCAATACTCACCACTTTACTGTGCAATAGCATTCCAGAAAATGTTTGCTATTGGTTTTCATTTATTTATTTATTTATTTGCCAATGAGCATTAATTTTATTTATTTATTTAAATGTGGTTCTGAGATTTGAACCCAATATTTCAAAGGAGCTAGGCAAGTGCTCTGCCACAGAGCTAGAATTGCAGCCCTGTTTGCTACTGTTCAGCTTTACTTATTTCTGCAGCACCAGGGACTGAACCCCAGGGCCTTTTGCACTGTGTAAGTGCTCCACCATTGAGCTACACTCACAACCCAGCAGAAAGCATTTCTGGAAGGAGTGAGAGGATGGACTGAATCCTCTCCTGAAAGGAACAAAATTGGGCTACGTCAATTATTTTTTTCTACTTGGTCTCATGGCTTTTCAATTACAAAAGCCATGCATACTCTTTGTAAAAAAAAAAAAAAAAAAAAAAACAAAGATCCATACTGCATAGAGGTTTATCAATTAAGTCTAAATTTCTCAGAAAACTGAGAAGAGTTCTCTTATCTTGACTTTCCAAAAGTATGTTAATATATACCTATATTTGTTTCAAAAACATGGAAATGCATATCTCCTTAACAGATATTCAATTCAGCACAATGGCCTATGGTCAGAGAAATGAAGGAGGTGCTCATTCACTATTTTTTGTTTGTATGTTGACATTGAGGACTTTACATGTGTATACTTAAAATCTGATTAAAATGAGAGATATGCAGTGATATTTTATAAACTAACCAGTGCACACTATGATAGTTAACACCCAGTAAGCTGAATAGTAAGTACTAGTTTTCCCCTCCAAACTCATGAAAGAGTAGAGTTTGAAATCTAGCTTGAATATCCAACTAATTACCTGGGGATTGCCATTAGGAAAAATTCAGACTTCCTTCCTCTATCAATGTCAAGAAGAAAGCACTTTTTCCTGATTCTACCCACCAGGACATTGGTCTAATGCATCTTCCATGGCATCTCACACAATGGTCCAACCCTACCCCAGCCAGGCTCTCCACCATCCCCAAGTCTTCACCTGTGGTGTCCTCATGCAGGCCAATGTCAAAAGCTAGCTTATCAGTTAGAGACCACCAGGTGCAGAGGCAGCACACATACTAAGAACACAGAACCAGAAGTGATTGCTCAATAATTACAGTCATGGTGGAATCCTGTTCTGACAACTGATTTGATATGTATCTCTCTCTCTCTGCTGCTTAGGCCTTTTTCTAAAAATCTGGATCCCTCTGAACAAAGCCCAGGTCTTTATTGGCTGAGGCAGAACAGCCCTAGCACAGCATTCATTAGGGGCAATATTTAAAGGAAATGTGTAATTTTTCCCTCATAAAAGACTAAGGAAATGTGCTGTGTCACAACAAGACAAATAACTGAATATGTGTTTCTACATCTCTCACTTCATGTGATGTATTCATGATCCCCAGCTAGAGCACAGTGTGATCTGACAGTGAGAACTGGATCCCAAGCAGAAATTGAAAAACTATTCAATTTTATGTTCTACTTCTGTTTTCCCTTCATTTTTGTTAACTCTCTGAAATCCATCCAGAATTACTTGGTTTTAGTGTGCAGGATGTTGTTTTACTAAAATGAAGCTTGATTGTGCATGTGTTTCCCTAGGAGGAATTGGTTTCTCTCCAGACTATCATTGCCTCCAACCCCTAGGTTTTCCTAACCATATGGTCATGAAGTTTTGGGTCATTTTGCAGACCAACTCTCAGCACCTTGCTAACTGCTATAAGGAAGAAGACACAAAATGAATGTGGTATGAGCTTGCAGTACACCACCATCTGCAAAAAGCACACTCAGAGCCAGTAATAACAGGACCATGTGAAGAGGACACAGAGAGTGCTCTGGGGATTAGGAAAGGCCAGGCCCCTCTCCAAGAACTCTGAACAATTAAGGCAAAGTCTAGAACATTCCCATCATGGAACAGGGCCTTCCAGCTAAATGGCAGCCAGTGAGTGTGTGAAGGAAGGAGAAGTGATTGGGGGGAAGTCAGCACCATATGGATATGTCATCTATGTAAGGTGGAGACTCAGACTTGGCCTGCTGACTATGAAGCACTGGCTCTCATGGTTATAGGAGAGGCTTCAAGGGTCTCCAAACCTGTACTGAGTAAGCACAGAACTGTGTGTCTGACCTGGAGACAGGCAACCCACAGGGATCCCTGAAATTCACAGGTTTCAGATATAAACTGTGTTAAATGTCTTTTTCTCATGTGGAGGCAGGCCCCAAATTCCTTAATAAGACACCTAAAGCACAAGAATCAACAAATGGGATGAATTCAACCTAAAAAGTTTTTTTTTTTTTTTTTCTCAGCAAGAGAAACAATATGTGAGGAGACTAGGGAGCCTATATCCTGGAAACAAATTTTTATCCCTCACACATCAGATAGAGCTCTAATGTATACGAAGAACTCAAAAATTTAAAACAAAAAAAAAATAACCCAATCAACAAATGGGCCAAGGACCTGAACAGATACTTCTGAGAAGAGGATATAGGATCAATCAACAAATACACAAAAAAATGCTCACCATCTCTAGCAATCAGAGAAATGCAAATTAAAACTACTTTAAGATACCATCTCATTCCAATAAGAATGGCAGCCATTATAAAGTCAAACAACAATAAGTGCTGGCCAGGATGTAAGGAAAAAGGTACACTCATACATTGCTGGTGGGACTGCAAATTGCTACAGCCAATTTGGAAAGCAGTATGGAGATTCCTTGGAAAGCTGGGAATGGGAAACACCATTTGACCAAGCTATTCCCCTTCTCGGACTATACCCAAAAGACCCAAAAAGAGAATACTACAGGGACACAGCCACATCAATGTTTTTAGCAGCACAATTCACAGTAGCTAGACTGTGGAACCAATCTAGATACCCTTCAATACATGAATGGATAAAAAAAGTGGCATTTATACACAATGGAATATTACTCAGCACTAAAAAATAACAATATCATGGCATTTACAGGGAAATAGTTGGCATTAGAGCAGATTATGCTAAGTGAAGTTAGCCAATCCCTAAAAAACAAATGCTGAATGTCTTCTCTGATATAAGTGATGTGACTCAAAATGGGATAGGGAGGAAGAGCATGAGAAGAAGGTTACTACTAAATAGGGGAGAGAGGTGGGAGGGAAAAGGAGGGAGAAGGGGAATTGCACGGAAGATGGAAGGAGACCCTCATCGTTATTCAGAATACATGTATGATGTTGTGAGGAGAAAAAAAAAAGAAGTATGTCACATTAGATGGGGTAGAGAGATTTGAGGGGAGGGGAGGGGGGAAAGGAGGGATAGGAAGGGGAGTAGAATAAAATAGACATTATTATTGCTCTATGTATATATAGGTGACTGTATGACCAATGTGAGTCTGCAACCTGTACAATCAGAAAAAGGAGAAATTATACCCCATTTGATTCAAATGTATGAATTGTCAAGAGAATTGTACTGTTATGTATAACTAATAAAAAAATGTCTGTTTTTATTACAGAAAAAGTAACTTTATATTGCTCTGACTTCCCAGACAAAAACAAGGTGGTGCCTGATGAAATCTTCTGTGAATTTCCTCAACAATATTACAGTCCTCAGCACTGCAGTTATTAACAGACATACCGTCTTCTAAGTTTCACAGTAACATTGAGGTAGATATAGATGCTATGATTATCCTACAAACTTCATTAAATGCCATGGAAGCAAGGACTTGGCCTATTCACTCTGTACTCCACACCTAGTATAGTGCCTAGCACACAGACGTTGATCAAGCAAAGTGGTTAAAGGACCCAAAGAAATTTTCAGACACAATTAAAAGTTTAAAAAACCCAGAAAACTATCCCAGGTTATGTGGTGGCAAAAGTGTGCCTGAATCTAGACGTCAGCACCAACATGCAGAGTAGACTCAACTCTAAGACACCATTAACACCGAAATGCAACAAGTTACCTCAGCTTAGCCACCACCCAGTGTGCAGGAGATAGTAGCTGGCTCAACAGACACCAGTGACCAGATAGCTGTCAGGTCCATGGTGAGCTGGGATTCTTTTTCATAGTTTTAACTTATTTGTGCTTGGGCATAAATTTTAATGGAATTCATAGTAAATTCCCAAAGACAATTCTTCACAGAACTAGAAAAAGCAACCATGAAATTCATGTGGAAAAATAAGAGATTCAGAATAGCCAAAGCAATACTTAGCAAGAAGAGTGAAGTAAGACACACCATAATAGTATAGCTTAAACTCACTACAGAGCCACGGTAACAAAAACAGCATTGCATTGGCACCAAAACAACACAGAGACCAATGAACGGTACAGAATAGAAGACACAGAGACAAACTCACAAAATACCATTATATCATACTAGACAAAGGCACCAAAAACATGCATTAAATTTAAAAAAGTCTATTCAACAAGTGGTGCAGGGAAAATTGTAAAGCCACATAAAACAAAGAGAAAGTAAAGCCCTCTCTCTCACTCTTTACAAAACTCAATTGAAAATGGATCAAAACATCTGGACTATGACAGCCTAAGACCTGACTTCCTTAAGGAGACTCCTACATTCCAAGAAGTAAATTCAAGAATTAATAAACAGGATAGATTCAAACTAAAAAGCATATTCTCAGCAAAGGACACAATCAATAATGTGAAAAGAGAGCCTACAGAATGGGAGAAAATCTTCCCCACATGCACCTTGGAGCATTAATCCCTAGGATATATGCAGAACTCAAAAAACCTAACACCAAAAAAAACAAATAACCAAATCAATAAATGGCCTAAGGAACTGAACAGACACTTCACAGAAGAAGCAACAAATACATGAAAAAAATGTTCAACGTTTAGCCATCAGAGGAAAGCAAATCAAAACTACTCAAAGATTTCATCTCACCCCAGTCACAAACAGGATTATCCAGAATGCAATCATCAAGTAAAATAAATGTTGGCGAGAATGTGGGGAAAAGGGTGCATGCACACACTGCTTCTGGGACTGCAAATTGGTGCAACTATTATGGAAAGTAGTATGGAGGTACCTCAGAAAACGTGGAATGGAACCAATATCTGACACAGCTATCCCTTTCCTCATTTTATACAAACGACTTAAAATCAACATATTACAATGACACAGCCACCTTATGTTTACAGCAGCTCAACTCATAACAGCTAAACTATGGAACTAACCTAGGTGCCTTTCAACAGATAAATGAATAAAGAAAATGTGGTGTCTAGGAGTATAGATATACATATGCACACACACAAACACACAAAACAATTTTACACACACATATATATATGATGGAATGCAACTCAGCCTTAAAGAATGAAATTATGACATTTGCTGGTAAATGCATGGAGCTTATCATGCTAAATGATAAGCCCATCCCAAAAAACAAAAGGTTGAAAGTTTTCCCTGATATGCTTATGCTAATCAGTGTATGAGAAGGTGGGGGAGTAGGAAAGTATACAGTTGCTTTAGATTGCATAGAGGAGTGGAGAGAGGGGAAGGAGTATATTGGGAAGAATGGATAGAATGAATCAGACATCATCATCCAAAGTACATATACAAATACATGACTAGTATGATGCTACATCCCGCAAAACCAGAAACATGAGAAATCATACTATATTTACGTATAATGTGTGAAAGAACAACTTTTTTTAAAGGTTGATTAAAGAAAACATACCAATTTGCAGAAAAATATAGGACTATAGTATCTGCCCATAAGCGGATCCACCTGGAGACAATCATGCTAATGAAGCTAAACCAGTTTACAAAAAACAATGGACAAAGGTTTTTTTCTGATATGTGGAAGCTACCTCACAACAGGAGCAGTGATAGGAACAGAAGTACAGTAGATTAGACGATGGGGAATGGCGGGAAAGGAGGGGGCATAAGCAAAGGAAAGACAGTGGAGACTCTGACACAGCTTTCCCATGTATACACAAGGAAACCGTGAATCCCACCGCCATGTACATCCTAAGAAAATATGGACTATATCAAAATGAGCTTTACGGGCCAGGGTTGTGGCTCAGTGGTAGAGCACTTGCCTAGTATGTGTGAGGAACTGGGTTTAATTCTCAGTACCCCATATAAGTAAAATAAAATAAACAGTCCATTAACAACTTAAAAAAAAGTAAAAACGGATTTTATAACTAAAACAACCAATAAGTGAAAGTTAGTAAAATAAACTTTTCCTCGGTTCCTTTAAACATTTTAAAACACTCAAATCAACATCAAATGAATGGAAAGAAAAAGGGCTCTTAAGAGTGGGTCTAGTCTCTCCCACTTTCCTGCCAAATGACGACACAACTATTGGGCCAGACTTTTTCTGGCTTCTTACCTCCAGAACCGTGGGAAATAATTTTCTATTCATAAATCTCATACTTTTCACTATTAGAAATTAAACTTCAACATTCAGACGAATTATCTAAAACATAACAATACCTTTGAAACCGGAGTTCGAAGACGAAGCTCCACGGCTTCTGCTGGCAGGTGGGGGGCTGCGGGCGAGGGGCAGGGAGGCCTCTGCAGCAGAGAGGAGTCCTAGCTCCTCACGGCGGGCCACTCCATCCAGGGCTGCAGCAGACCCCAGCAGATCCTCAACCGTTTCTTCTTCCGGCAGTCTCCACGAAGCCGAGGAACCAGCTCCGGGAAACAAAGCAGGCTGCAACTTCCTCGGAACTTCCTAGGGACTCCGGCGAGGCGAGGCTCCCGAGAGGCGAGGCTCCCAAGAGGCGAGGCTCCCAAGAGGCGAGGTGAGGCTCCGGCGAGGCGAGGCTCCGGCGAGGCGAGGCGAGGCTCCGGCGAGGCGAGGCTCTGGCGAGGCGAGGCGAGGCTCCGGCGAGGCGAGGCTCCGGCGAGGCCCCGGTGAGGCAAGGCTCAGGCAAGGCTCGGGCGAGGCCAGGCTCTGAGGAGGAGGCAAGACTCCCGCTAGGCGAGGCTCGGCGAGGCGAGGCTCCCGCGAGGCAAGGCTCCGGCGAGGCTCCGGCGAGGCTCCGCGAGACAAGGCTCCGGCGAGGCTCCGGCGAGGCTCCCTTGAGGCAAGGCTCCGGCGAGGCTCCCGCGGGGCAAGGCTCCGGCGAGGCTCCCGCGGGGCAAGGCTCAGGCAAGGCTCGGGCGAGGCCAGGCTCTGAGGAGGCAAGACTCCCGCTAGGCGAGGCTCGGCGAGGCGAGGCTCCCGAGAGGCGAGGCTCCGGCGAGGCCCCCGTGAGGCGAGGCTCCAGCGAGGCTCCGGCGAGGCAAGGCTCCGGCGAGGCTCGGCGAGGCTCCGGCGAGACTCCGGCGGGGCAAGGCTCCCACGAGTCTCCGGCGAGGCTCCGGCGGGGAGAGGCTCCCGAGAGGCGAGGCTCCGGAGAGGGCCCCGCGAGGAAAGACTACGGCGAGGCCAGGCCCAGGCAAGGCAAGGCTCCGTCGAGGCAAGGCCCCGGCGAGGCTCCCGCGAGGCGAGGCTCCGGCGAGGCGAGGCTCCCGCGAGGCAAGGCTCCCGCGAGGCGAGGCTCCCGAGAGGCGAGGCTCCGGCGAGGCCCCCGTGAGGCGAGGCTCCAGCGAGGCTCCCGCGAGGCGAGGCTCCGGCGAGGCCCCCGTGAGGCAAGGCTCCAGCGAGGCTCCGGCGAGGCTCGGCGAGGCGAGGCTCCGGCGAGGCTCCCGCGGGGCAAGGCTCAGGCGAGGCTCTGGCGAGGCCAGGCTCCCGCTAGGCGAGGCTCGGCGAGGCGAGGCTCCCGCAAGGCAAGGCTCCCGCGAGGCGAGGCGAGGCGAGGCGAGGCTCCGGCGGGGCGAGGCTCAGGCAAGGCTCGGGCGAGGCCAGGCTCTCCCGCTAGGCGAGGCTCGGCGAGGCGAGGCTCCCGCAAGGCGAGGCCCCGGCGAGACTCCGGCGGGGCAAGGCTCCCACGAGTCTCCGGCGAGGCTCCGGCGGGGCGAGGCTCCCGCGAGGCGAGGCTCCCGCGAGGCAAGGCTCCAGCGAGGCTCCGGCGAGGCAAGGCTCCGGCGAGGCTCGGCGAGGCGAGGCTCCGGCGAGGCTCGGCGAGGCGAGGCTCCGGCGAGGCTCCCTTGAGGCAAGGCTCCAGCGAGGCTCCGGCGAGGCTCCCGCGGGGCAAGGCTCAGGCAAGGCTCGGGCGAGGCCAGGCTCTGAGGAGGCAAGACTCCCGCTAGGCGAGGCTCCCGAGAGGCGAGGCTCCGGCGAGGCCCCCGTGAGGCGAGGCTCCAGCGAGGCTCCGGCGAGGCTAGGCTCCGGCGAGGCTCGGCGAGGCTCCGGCGAGACTCCGGCGGGGCAAGGCTCCCACGAGTCTCCGGCGAGGCTCCGGCGGGGAGAGGCTCCCGAGAGGCGAGGCTCCGGAGAGGGCCCCGCGAGGAAAGACTACGGCGAGGCCAGGCCCAGGCAAGGCAAGGCTCCGTCGAGGCAAGGCCCCGGCGAGGCTCGGCGAGACGAGGCTCCGGCGAGGCTCCCGCGGGGCGAGGCTCCGGCAAGGCTCCGGCGAGGCCAGGCTCTGAGGAGGCAAGGCTCCCTCAAGGCGAGGTGAGGCTCGGGCGAGGCAAGGCTCCGGCGAGGCGAGACAAGGCTCCCGTGAGGCAAGACTCGGCGAAGCTCCCACGAGGCTCCTGCGAGGCGAGGCTCCTGCGAGACTCCGATGAGGAGAGACTCGGCTAGGCTCCCGCGGGGCGAGGCGAGGCAAGGCGAGGGGAGGCTCCCAGGAGGCGAGGCGAGGCTCCGGCGGGGCGAGGCTCCTACAGGGCTCCCGAGAGAGGCTCCAGCGAGGCTCCGTCGGGGCTCCGGCGGGGCGAGGCTCCGGCGGGGCTCCCGAGAGGCGAGGCTCCGGCGGGGCTCCCGAGAGGCGATGCTCCGCCGAGGCTCCGGCGAGGCTCCGGCGAGGCTCCCTTGAGGCAAGGCTCCAGCGAGGCTCCGGCGAGGCGAGGCAAGGCGAGGCTCCGGCGAGGCTCCCGCGGGGCAAGGCTCAGGCAAGGCTCGGGCGAGGCCAGGCTCCCGCTAGGCGAGGCTCGGCGAGGCTCCGGCGAGACTCCGGCGGGGCAAGGCTCCCACGAGGCTCCGGCGGGGCGAGGCTCCGGCGGGGCTCCCGAGAGGCGAGGCTCAGGCGAGGCTCCCGCGAGGCTCCGGCGAGGCTCCGGCGAGGCTCCGGCGAGGCTCCGGCGAGGCTCCGGCGAGGCGAGGCTCCGGCGGGGCTCCCGAGAGGCGAGGCTCCGGCGAGGCTCCGGCGAGGCTCCGGCGAGGCTCCGGCGAGGCGAGACTGGAGAACAGCAATCTGGATGACCTCTGCAGCTTCTCTTCGCAGAACAGCCTCCAAGGGGTTTATATAGCACTTGGTCCAATGCTATTGGTCCAAACTTATGCTAATTAGGACTTGAAAAAAGTACCAATGCTATTGGTCCAAACTGATGCTAATTGGGTTGGACACATACTAATGCCATTGGTCAGTCTCTTTTTAATATTCATAGTAGATTCATTCATAGAATCAGCCCCAAATTCCCACGCTGACAATGAATGAATGGCCTGGGAAGCGATCAATGGCAAAGTCGCAAAGTGCTTGCCTCTCATTCCCAAAGCCATGGGTTGGATCCCTGTTCCAAAAAGAAAAATGAAAAACAAATTACAGGTAAATCAACGTCAGCAAAAAGGAAAAAAACAAACTATGAATACATAAATCTTATTCAAAAACATACCTGCTCTGAATTCTGCAGATCTCTGTCAAGTGTCGCCTTACCCTTTACCTCTTCAAAGCAATTTTTCCCAAAACTTGAGAGTCATGGACCATGTCTTAGTTATCTCTCTTTCGCACCTATGCCAGAGGCGACGTGGATGTGTGGGATGTAATCCTGCTGAGGATCAAGGTCTGATTTGGGGCCAGCTTGGGAAGCATTGCTGATGATATCAAATAATAGCTATTTATTAAAATTCAAATTCATGCATGAAAAAAATGATATAGAACAAAAAGATGGTATGATTAAAGGTCAACAAGAAGCAAATAGGGCTGAGGTTGTGACTCAGTGATAGAACCTTTGTCTCCCACGTGTGAGGCACTGGGTTTGACTCTCAGTACCTTCTATGAACAAATGAATAAAATAAAGGTCCAGAGATACCCACCGGAGCTCAGGCCCTTCCCAGATGCACTGGAGCTGCAGTGGGATGCTCAGGCCCAGCCCAGAATGCTTCTGCTCACCTGCAGACACCAACCAGAGCTCATGTACAGTCCAGATCTGCCCCCGCTGACCTGGGCAGGAGGCCAGACACAGGGTAGGCCAGTGTCCATCCCTCAACTGGGAGACCTGCACCGAGCTCAAGTCTGGCCCAGGACCACGTCCCCACACTGGCAGACACCTGTTGGAACTCAGGCTCTGCCCAGATCAGCCTCACAAACCTGCATGGAGCCCAGGAAAGGGTAGGTCCAGGTCCATCCCAACACTGGCTGACCCTCCCCAGAGCTGAGCCTTGGGCCATGACTGCATCTGCCCACCAGCAGACCACTGCAGGAGCTCAGATCCAGTCCAGAGTCACCGTGAGGACCTGTGCAGGAGACGGGGCCCAGGGTAGCCCTAGTCCATCCACTCATCTTGAGACTGTCACCAAAGTTCAGGTTCTGCTCAGGACTGCCTCCACCCTCCAGCAGCTACCTCCAGAGCTCAGGGTTGGACCAGGACAGACTGCCCACCAACAAACACTCGCTGGTGGCCAATCCTGGCCCATTTCAGCCTCGACGACCTGAGTGGTAGCTGAAGCCCAGAATAGGCCCTGGTCCATCCCACCACCAGCAGACCCCTGCTGTATCTCAGGCACCCACCAGATTAGCCTTGTAGATGGGCACAGGAGCCCGGGAAGAAGGTAGCCCTGGGAGCATATGTCCAACGCCACACCACCACCAGAGCTCAGACTCGGCACAGGACTGACTCTACCACAGGCAGAACCCTGCCAGAGCATATACAAGTCCCAGATCAGCCTCACTACCCTGCACAGGAGCCCAGGCAAGGGGAGGCCCTGTTGCAACCCGCCACCTGCAGAACCCCACCAGAGCTCCAGCTCTGCCCAGATCCAACTCAAAGACCTGGCAGGACAAAACCAGAGTCCAGGGTTGCCCTGTCCTTCCAGTCATCAAGAGGCCTGCATTGGAATTCAGGCTCTGCCCAGGACCTACTCTGCCCACTGACAGCTGCAGAACTTCAGCGCCAACCAAGATCAGCCTTACTGACAGGCACGGGAGCCTAGTCCAAGGTAGACCTGGTACCAGCTGAAATAATCAGGCCCCAAGAAGAGCTCAGGCCAGACACAGGACCTCCTCCGATCAACAAGTGGAGCTCAAATTTGGCCAAGATTGGCCTCGCTGACCTGCTTGGGGGCAGAGGCAAAGATAGGCCCAATGTCATCTCGCCACATGCAAAACCCCACCAGACCTCCAGCTCTACCCAGATCCAACTCCATGATATGGCAGGAGATGAAGTCCTAGCCCATGGTAGCCCAAGGCAATCCAGTAACCATGAGACTAGCAGTCTCTGCCCAAAGGCCTACCCTACCAAAAGTCATTCTGGCAGCCACCCAGATCAGCCTTGCTGACAGGTGCAGGAACCTGGCCCAAGGTAGGCCTGGACCCAACTGCCACAAGCAGGCTCTGAGCAGAGCTCAGGCCAGAAACAAGACAGTCTCTGCCCAAAGGCCCACCTCTGCCAGAGCTCATCTGTGCCCCAATCCACCTTGCTGATCCACTGAGAAGTCCTGACAGGGTAGATCCTGTTCCCTCCTGCCAACAGCTGACACCCTGCTATATCTCAGCATCCAACCAGTTAACCCTTGCAGATGTGCACAGGAGCCCTGGCACAGGGTAACACTGGGAACATATGGCCACCACCAGACCTCCACCTCTGCTCAGGCTTGGCCCAGGACCGACTCTGCCCACAGGCAAGACACTCTCCAGAGCTCATTCCCAGCCCAGGTCTAGCTGGAGCATCTGCACCAGAGCCAGGGAAAGGTTAGGAATGTTCCATTCCTCTACTGTCTGAGCCCTGCTGGAGCTCAGGCTTGGCCCGGGACCACCACCACCCTCATGCAGTCCCCTGCTGCTCATAAATAGCCCATATTTTCCTTGCTGACCTGCACAAGAGCCCAGGCAAGGGGAGGCTGAGCTCCATCCTGACAGCTGAAGACCCCCACCAGAGCTCCAGCTCTGCCCAGATCCAACTCGACAACATGGTAGGAGACAGAGGCAGAGCCTAGGGTAGCCCAAGTCCATCAAGTCACCTTCAGACTGGTACCTGAGCTCAGGCTCCTCCCAGAAATGACTGTCCACTGTCAGACAGTCACCAAAGTTCAGCCCCAGTCCAGATCTCCCTCTGACAGGCAAGCAAGCCTGCCCCAAGTTAGGCCTTGGACCAACTGCCACAAGCAGGCCCCAAGCAGCCCTATGGCCAGACACAGGACTGTCTCTGCCCACAGGCAGAGCTCAAACATGGCCAAGATTGGCCTTGCTGACCTGTGCAGGATCCTGTGCAAGGGGAGGCCCAGTTCCATCCCGCCACCTGCAGAATCCCACCAGAGCTCCAGCTCTAACCAGATCCAATTCAGTGTCCTGGCAGGAGACAAAGCCAGAGCCCAGGGTAGACCAAGTCGATCCAGTCATCATGAGACTGGCACCAAAGCTCAGGCTCCGCTCACGAATGACTCTACCCACTGACAATCAGTCACCCAAGTTCAACCCCACCCAGATCAGCAGTGCTGACAGGTGTGAGAGCCTGGTCCAAGATAGGCCTGGGATCAACTGCCACAAGTAGGCCCCTGGTAGAGCTCAGGCCACAAGCTCTACAGCCTCACCCCAAAGGCAGACACTTTCGGGACTCTGGTTCTTCTCCGATCAGCCTAGTCCACCTACTTGGGAGCCCACACATGGATAGACGTAGTGCCATCCCACCAGTGTCTGATCCCCGCTAGAGCTTAGACTCAGCCCAATACCACCTCTATCTATGGTCAGATGCACACCAGACTCAGGCCTGGTCCAGGACTGCCTCTGCTCACTTGCTGACTACTGTTGGAGCTTGGGCTCAGCCCAGATTATCCTAGTACACCTGTGGGAATCCAGTAATAGGACTGAGATCATTTCTCCACTGCTAGATAGCAGGTGGAGATTAGGCTTGGCTCAGGATTGCCTCTCCAACCTGCACGGGAACCTTGGCAAGTGTAGGACTGGTTCCATCCCACCACCTGCACACCTCACCTGGACCTCAAGCTCTGCCCAGGAGCCAGGCCCCAGGGAAAGCCCTGGTTCTACCTGCTACCACATGACATCTGTGGTTCTTAGGCTCAGCCCGGGACTTCCTCCACTCATTGCAAGACATCTTTGGGAGCTCAGGATCACGCCAGATATGTGAGGACGACCTGCAGTGGAATCCTGGGCACAGAATGGCCACAGGTCCATTTCCCCACCAGCCAACCACTGCAGGAGCTTATGCCTAGATCTGATCTGCCTGGCCAAACTCTCCTGAGCTCATGCTCAGGGTAAGCCTAGGAACATCCCACCACTGGATGACCTCTTCTGGAGCTCAGGCTCTGTCCAGATCAACCTATTGCAACCACATGGGTGTCCTTACCTAGGGTAGGCCTGAGGCCAGCAAACCCTCACTAGATTTGAGGCTCTTCCCAGGATATCTCAGTCCACTGGCAGACACTTCCAGAACTCAGGCAGGGCCCAGGACTGTATGCACCCATCAGCAGACTCCCAATGGAGCTCAGGTAAGGCCAGATCCTCCTCATGGATCTGCATGACTGCCAGAACCCTAATTAGGTATGGATCAATCCCACCAGGGGAAACCCCCCAGGAGCTGATGAATAAATAAATAGCCAAAACAATAAATAAATGAAGGAAGGAAAAAGAAAGAAAACTAGTTCATTCATATTCTTGATTTTATTCACATTTACTTTCAGTAGGACATCATGGATTGACTCTATTCTTCAATGCAAGAGACTTACTTATATTACCTAAGCCTAATTTGGGTGACCCAAATGTTATCCATGTAAAAATTAAACATAATTGTAAAATATTGAAGATTTCTTCCCTGACTTTCACCAATATCAATCATATTCACCAGAATACCCCATCTGAAAAATTTGATTTCACATCTGAAATTTGGAAATAGAACCAGATTTCCCAAGCTGGCAAAGGGCTGTCTACATGAGGCAAAATTGTTCCCAGTTGGTAGAAAACAGTATTTTGATGATGTTCCTTTGGGTTTCTGAACAGCTCACTAGAGGTTAATCATATACGGAGCTCATAAAATTCAAGAAAAAGAAACAAACACCTTAATAAAAATGGGAAAAGACAAATGTAGGCTGTTTATAAAATATCACATACCATACACTTGAGATGGCATTTCATGTCAATATAGTAATCCAAAGAATATATAAAGTACATTTGTGTGTGTGCATATCACATAAAAAGAATAAAGAGAATGAGGAAACCTAATGTTGACAGTGTTGGAAAATGGAATTTTCATGCTCTGATAATTGCAATGAAAAATTGTCATAGCCCTTCTGCAGAGAAGTTTAAAATATATACCCAAATTTGAAGTGCACACTTTCCTTTAACCCAAGAATTCCAACTCAAATAACTTATGTATAGTTATTATGGCAAATTTTTAAATTTTACCATGAAATTGATCATTGTAATCAAGGTCCCCATTGGCTAGGGATCAGACCTCAGGTCCCTGGGGAAAGTCATTGGGCACCATTGCATTGCTCACACCCATGCCTTTCCTGGGGGTTGCTTACAATCATAAACAGCCCTCCTTCCAGAGATGTCTCTCTCAGCTCTTGGGCCATAGTTTCACTGGATTGGTAACATTTTTCCCATTAAACTCTAGGACATTCTTATATATTTTGGAAATTCAGATTCAAGTGTTTCCTCAGATCTACAGGTTGTCTCCTGCACTGATTTTTGTCCCCTTCTGTAGTATGGGCAGATGTTGTCCATAGATATTCTTGCTTTTGTTGTCTGTGCTATAGATGTTGTATCAAGAAAGATAGAAAGAAAGAAAGAAAGAGAGAGAGAGAGAGAGAGAGAGAGAGAGAGAGAGAGAGAGAGAGAGAAAGGATGGAAGGAAGGAAGGAAGGAAGGAAGGAAGAAAAAAAGAAAAAAGAAAGAAATCATTGCCAAGACTAATGAGAATGACTGGACAATGAAGGTTTTTTTTCTCCTGTTTTTTTCTAGGAAATTTGTAGCCATAGGTCTCACACAGGTCCACCTTGCCGACCTGCACAGGAGATGGTGCCCAGGGTAACACAGGGTCCATTCCTCCACCAACTGACCCCTGCTGGATCTAAGGTTCTGCCTAGATCTACATTGCCAACATGCCCAAGAGCCAGGGGACAGGGTAGCCCGGGTCCATAAAACCTCTGTGAGACCTCCACCAGAGCTCAGGTTTGGTCTGGACAACCTGCACCCACCAGCCAACCATGCTGGAGCTCAGGAATGCCTTCGCCCACTGGAACTCTCTCCAGAACTCAGGCATGGTCCAGGATCTCCTCTGGCCACAGACAGACACCATCTGGGGCTCAGTACTGGCCCACATCAGCTTCTATGACCTGAACGGGAGCAGGAGCACAGGGTAAGCCCTGGTCTTTCACACTACCTGCAGACCCCAGCAGGAGCTCAGTCTCTGCCCTGATTAACCATGCAGATTTGCAAGGGAGCCTCAGCACAGGTTAGGCCCAAGTTCATCCTGCCAACAGGATACACTGCCTGGAGCTTAGCATCCACCCAGGATGGCCTCTGCCAACAGGAAGACATGATCTGGAGCTCATACATAGCCCAGGTCCTCCTCAACGACCTGTGCAGGAGCAAGAGTTCAGGGTAGGCCCAGGGTTATCCCACCACCTGCAGAACCCCGCTGGAGCTCTTGCTCCTCCAAGATCTGCCTTGCTGACATGCATGGGAGCCCATTGCACAGGATAGCCCTGGATCTATCCCACCACCAGGAGATCCCCTGCAGGAGCTCAGGACTGGCCCAGATCTTCTTTGCCAACCTGCATGGCTGCCAGGGCTCAGATAAAGTGCAAGTCAATCCCTCCACCAGAAAAGTCCCCAGGAGCTCAACAAGAAACAAATAGCCTAGATAGATAGATAGATAGATAGATGAATCTAGATTATGCATATTCCTGATTTTTTTGCATTTCCTTTCAGTAGGACTTCATGGATTGACTCTATTCATTAATTCAAGAGATTTATAGAACCTAATCCTGAATTGGGTGGGCCAAATGTTGTCCATGTAAAAATAAATCATGATTGTGAAATATTGAAATTATCTTCTCTGACTTGTCAACAATATCAACCATATTCACCAGAATATCTTATCTGAAAAACTTGATTTCACTCTGGAAACTTATAAGAAGAACCAGAATTTCCAAGATGGCAAAGAGCTCTATACATGAGGCAAAACTGTTGACAGTTGCTTGAAAACAGTATTTTGGTGATGTTCATGTGGGTGTCTGCACAGCTCACTCACCAGAGGTTAATCATACACTGAGCTCCTATAATTCAAGAAAAAAGTAACAAACAGCCTATTAAAAATGGGAAAAGACAAATGTAGGTCATTTATAAAATATGACATACTATAAACTTGAGATGGCATTTCATGTTAATATAGCTAACCAAAAAATATATAAAGTATGTGTATGTTCCTATCTAATAAAAGAATAAAGAGAATGAGAAAAATCTAATATTGACAGGGTTGGAAAATGGAATTTTCATGCTCTGATAATTGCAATGCAAAATTGTCAGAGAAGTTTTAGAACATATACCAAAATTTGAAGTGCATGCTTACCTTTTGGCCAAGAATTTCAATTTAAGTAACCTATTTATTGTCATTGTGGCAATTCTTAAATTGATCATTGTAACCAAGGTCCGAACCAGCCGGGAATCAGACCTCGGGTTCCTGGGGAAAGTCACTGGACACCATTTCTCTGCTCACACCCATACCTTTCCCAGGGAGGTTGCTTAGGTTAATAAAGACAGGTCTCTTTGCAGAAATGTCTCTTCCAGTCCTTAGCCATGATTTCATTGGATTGGTAACTTTTATGGCTATTAAACCCTAGGACATTCTTATATATTTTGGAAATCCACAGTGTGAAAGCATTTCCTCCCTATTGCAGGTTGTTTTCTGCCCTGACTTTGTTTGTCCCCTTCTGCAGTATGGGAAGATGTTGTCCAAAATCTATTCTTTTTTTTTTAAAGAGAGAGTGAGAGAGAGAGAGAGAGAGAGAGAGAGAGAGAGAGAGAGGAGAGAGAGAGAGAGAGAATTTTTAATATTTATTTTATTTAGTTCTCGGCGGACACAACATCTTTGTTTGTATGTGGTGCTGAGGATCGAACCTGGGCCGCACGCATGCCAGGCGAGCGCGCTACTACTTGAGCCACATCCCCAGCCCAATATCTATTCTTGTTTTGTTGTCTGTGCTATAAATGTTGTAACAACAACAACAAAAAAAAGAAACAAGAAATAAATCATTGCTGAGACTAATGAGAATGACTAGACAATGAAGGGTTTTTTTCTCCTGTTTATTTTTTTTTTCTAGGAAGTTTACAGCCATAGATCTCACATTTAAGTCTTCCACTCACTTTAAAGTGATTTGCATGTGGCATAAGATAAGCATCTTGTTTCATCTTTTGGCATGCGGGCATATTATTTCTCACTAATTTTTTTATGGAGTTATTATGGTTTTATGTCCATAAGATCACCATATGCAAATAGGGACATTTTTTACTTCTTTTCTGATTGGGGTGTATTTTCTTTCTTTTTTACATTCCTAGCTACTCTGGTTAGGGCTTCTAGTACTCTGCTGAACAGAAGTGGTGAGCTTGGGCATTCTTGCCTTGTTCCTGATCATACATAAACAGCTCCCACCGCCACTGAGGATTATATTATGAGGTTTTCATATATGGCCTTTATGGGGTTGAGTTAACTTCTGGCTCTTTCTAGTTTATTGTGTATATTTGTTATGAAGGTGTTGAATTTGATAACCATGTGATCTTCATCCTTGTTTCAGTTGATTTGGTGTGTGACAGATGACTGTTATGAGGTGCTCAGGGAAATGAAAATCAGAACCTCAATTAGACATCACACTGCATGCTACAGCTCTGTGTTTTCTTATCAAAAACCCACAAAAGACATCAAGTGCTAGTGGAGACTAGGGGGATTGGAACCCCTCTATTGGTGGGAGTGTAAAATGGTGTGGCTGCTATGGAAACTAGTATGGCAGTTCCTCAAAAAAATTGAACTAGAACTCTCAGGAACTGGGAGTTCCATTTCTGTGTATTTATTTTAAAAAAACTGAAATTGAGTTTTGAAAAAGGTATTAGCACTTCCACCTTCATTCTAGCATTAGTCACAGGAGTTGGGATGTGGAAACAATTCTAGATGTCTATCAAAAGATGTATAGGTTTACAGATTATGGCTGATCACACATGAAGCTTCAAATAAAGAAATAATACCTTCAGTCCAGGACAACACAAGGGAGTCACAGATGACCAAAAGAAGTGGGCCAGTTCCACAGCAAACACTGCGGGACTCCACACACATGATGTCTGTAAGATGGTCCAACTCATATACACAGAGAGTAGAAGGGGAGTTGCCAAAGGTGGGGCATAAGGACATGTTAATCACCAGAGATAAAATTTCAGGGATGCAGAGGATGCAAATCTAGAGAGCTGGGCTTGTAGATATCCAGGCCGCACTGTTGTGACCTGGAAGTTAGTGAAGGAGGCTGCTTCCCTCTTCAATATTCTTACCAAATTCTAACAATAAATAAATAAATTGAAGTACATTCACTTCCACAGAGGCCTTGGAATATTTTCTAAAAAGAACCCACTATCTACTTCAGAAATTAAGTTCCTCCGTGTATCCATTGGTGTCTACATATTTTCCCCAAATTTAACAAAGATGTTTGGTTATAAAAGATTGTTTTTACAAAAGTCATACTGTGCATAATTTTAACTGGGACACACATCAGGCTGGGCAAAGCTTTCAACAATGAGAAGATACCCAAGTCTGAATATTCAGAGTGCAAGGGCTACAGGGAGGGCAAAGATTTGTTTGTGACCTTCGTGCCACACATACCATTGAGGCCATTATGTTCCCAGCCAGGGGAACCAAGGCATGGGACACATAGGAATCTAATTTGGCCTGATTGGCTCAAGTGTCCATATGCAGAGGTTTCTAGAATTTTCTTAATTATTTTCAGTCAGAACCAACATGGACCTGGGATTGGTTATGGCCAGATCCACCCCATCCATCAAGGCATAGGATGTGTCATCATTGTTGGTCACCCAGAATCCAGCAGATCCTCAAGCACAATGTCTCCCATGTGGAGCCACCATGAACAATGGCAGATGTGCACACCTTTACCATTTTGCATGTTGTTTTCTCCCTGTTTGCTGCTTTTGTGAAAGCAGGGATTGAGTTCAATTCATCTCAAAATCTAAGAGCCTAGAAAATGACCAGCCTGTAAGTGTGGATAAATAGCATTTTTGTTGATTTCTTCCTGAGCAAGACTTCATCAAAGCTCATTCTGAAGAGAAAATATTGTAACATTGGGATGTGCTTGGCTGCAGTTATAGAACATCCAACAGACGGTGTTAGGATTTACAAGATATCTTTTTGTCCTATATGAACAAGACTCCTGAAGCCCTGAGTTCCTAGGGATGGGGTGGCATCAGTGTGATATCACTGTAGATTCAGGGTCTTTCAGCATTCTGCTCTTGTCTTCATCTCTTGCCTGCATCCTCACAGTCACAACATGGATGCCAAGCTCTCACTCTTCAGTTCCTAGAAGGGAGAGTGAGGCCTCCTTAACTCAGCTCAACATGCAGACTGGTCTCAGTAACTTCACCAGTGGAGACCAATCACCTTTCCCATCTGAAAGCACCCCTCATTCACCTGCCACCCTGTTACCATCTACCACAACTCCTGATTATGTCCTTCACCACATAAATCTATCCCAATGTGAAGTTAATCTTTTCAATGTGAAAGAAGTTACTAACCCAAAGGGATCCTCTGTGAAGGTGAGTCTTCAGCCTGTGACCTTTTCATGGAGAGGTGGGTGATCAGAGAGGCCATTGTGCCACATCTTCACAGGCAGAAGTGGAAGGCTGGTGGAAACCAGGCCATACCAGTCCACAAAGTGAAACTATCATCATGAACACATTTTAACACAGATCTTTGATCCAATTTTAGAAATTCTGAAGTTTGACCATGTTTAGTCCACATACCTGTGCATGGTGGCAATCAGCTGGAGCAGAGTGGCAGATCTGTGTGCTCTCCAGTTTGCCACAGTCCCCACCTGCCTGCTGCCCTGTGTGCCATCTCATCCCTCTGCTCATTCATGTTCCTGGTCTGGCCCTGAAGGTGACTGGGCTTATGTTCCTATTTTGGTGTACAAAGAATGTTTTTCAAATTAATTTCCCTTTACTCTTTTGATCTGGGCATAGTGAGTAGATATAGTTTTCTGATGGGAGCTATGAGGTTAGAGAGGTAGAAACATCCCCAAGGTCAAACAGGTCACTCCTCATCTGCAGGGGTCCTAAGCATGTACTTAAGTTTCCTGCAATTGCAGGCTCCTCCCACCATGTGCAGAGAGACAAGAGTCAGAGCCCAGGTGGAAGACTATTTGGTTTTGCAAATGGGGCCCAGTGGAAAGGAGCAAGGGACTCACAGGGAAAGATCATGGTCAAAGACAACCAGGAGCAACCAAGGTCAAAGCCAACTTTACCCAACTTCAACAATTCCAAGCAGCTTCTGCTCCAGCTCCTAACACAACTGATCCCTGTTTGTGGCAGTATGTGGGGCCCAGAAAAGTACAGAAACAAGACACATGAAAAGAGAGTGACAGAGACAGAAGTGCACAAAGGAAGACAGGCTGAAAGGGACAGAAAAAAAGACTGAGGGGGGGAGGGAAGAGAACACCAAAGAGCAGGGGGAAAGAGATGGAGGTTGGCATGGGACAGAGTTAAAGAGCTTCAGAGAGCTGGGTGAAATTATGCTATTGGGACCGATACTCAAAGACAAGAAGCTGCTTCCATCTCCCAGGAACTCATGGACCTTTTTCCTGGGTTCCCAACCCCTGACTCACAGGACTGAGAGTTTTGTGCACATTGGATACCACAGGCCTATGTCTTCCAAGGGTCCCGTCTGCCCATCCCATCTTTGGCCTCATCTCCAAGGCTGTCAGGGATTCCCTTGCTGGATAGAACAGAAATCCCTTTCTCCCCCCAACTCTCCCATGGGTAGAGGGAATCCCATGGGAGGTGCTCCCCACAACCCGCGACCATTACACAGGCTCTGGGTCCTGCATTGTGGATTCAGAGCAGATGCTCTGCCTAGGAAATGCAAGGGAACATATGTGCATCTGTGGTCTCCATGGAGAATTGTGAGCAGGGCAACCTCCTGGGTACCTGGGCAGTAAAGCCCTTTTTCCCCTTTTGTAGTGGGGACTGAAATCAGGGAAACTCAACCATTGAACCACATGCCTAGCCCTGTTTCATATTTTATTTAGAGACAGCTTCTCATTGAGTTTCTCAGCACCTTGCCTTTGCCTAGGGTGGATTTCCACTTGCTATCCTCCTGCCTCAGCCTCCTGAGCCACTGGAATTATAGGTGTGTGCAACAACAACCAGCTAAGATTTTGTCTTTGCCAAGTCACTTGTTGAATGCAAACACTATAAGTAAATCTGCAGGTGTCCTGAGGGAAAGAAGCTGCCCTCCTGGCCCCATGGAGCCTAATGGGCCAGAACACCCTTTTGGAGCCCTTGATGAAATCTCTGGGAACATTAGGCACAGGATTTGGTTGACTGAGGCTCAGCTCCCGCTGCTGTTTTTAAAATAGGTGAACACCAGCTAGGGTTCTACTATGAAGGCACCACATTTGCCCTGAAGAAAGGAAACAGTCCTGGGTGGCTTGGACAAGAATCAGATAGCATGTTAGGAGGCAGAGGCAGGAGACTAGGCTGTGGGAGCTTGTTTGTTTATCCAGGAAAACCCAGAACCTTGCTATGAATCAGCAGTGAACTTCCCACACTGCCTCTCTTCTCACAGCATTCACTGGGCCTTCAGCATGTTATCAAGTAAACAATATGCTTCCAGCCTGGGAGACAAGCCTCTACACTGAGTTCAAGATTCAAAAGGGTATGTGCCATTGGAACATGCAGAGAGCAAAGATAAAGGTGTGGGGAGCTGAAGACAAGGATGACCAAATTACAGCACAGGGAAGAGTGGCCCAGGAGGGAACAATCAGGGCAAAGCTTCAGATTCCACCTTATGGAGAGTCTAAGGCCTTCAGGATTGTTCCCAACCTCTCAGGATGCTTCTTGGCTTCCAGAAGTTGGAGGACAGCATGAGGTTACCTTGTAACATCTGCTTCCTCTTCCAAAAGCAGGGTGGGTGAGGGGTGCAGAGAACTCCTAAAGGCCCCCCTTGTCCACAGCCTGATGACTAGAATCTTTGTGCTTTATAGCCACAGAGCAGAAGGCTCCATGAAGGTCACTTAGGCCAGTATTTCCCACACATGGGCATCCACCTCTTCCCACAGTTTGTGGTGCTGCTTCCTCCCAGGGCACATCACCTACATTCTCAGTCTTAGGCCTCCTCTCTAGTTAACCTGATCATGACCTTGTTGCTAGTTCTTTTGTTCTGATAGTTAATAAAATAAATTCTGTTGGACAACCCCATGAAACATTCCTGTTTTAGTCAAATCTTTGTTGTTGTGACCAAAATATAGGGCAAGAACAACTTAGAGGAGCAAAAGTTAATTTTGTCTCATGGTTTCAGAAGTTCAGTCTATGGTTAGCCAACTCCATTGCTCTAGGACTGAGGAGAGGCAGAATGTCATGGTGGAAAGATGTGATGGAGGAAAGCCACTCTGGACATGGCAAAAAGGAAGCAGGGAGAGAGCTCCATGCACCAGGGACAAAATACGATGGCCAAAGGCACACTCCCATTAACCCACTTCCTCCAGCCACACCATAGCTACCCAGAGTTAAGGCCCAGTTAATCCATATCAGTGGATTAATTAGTCCACAACTCATAATCCAATCACTTTCCTCTGACAATTCTTGCATTGCTTCACACATGTCCTTTGGGGGAACACCTCATACATAAACTATAACAGTGTCCAGAATGGACCCTTGAAAAACTCTGCCCTGGACCAGTCCCTGAGTTTATGCACAACTGAGGCCCAGAAACAGGAAAGGATTTACACAAACCACATGATTAGTGAGCCACACACTGTCCCAACTTCCCTCTGTCCTCTGGGCTGTATCATTCCATAGGCACTTGACCCTAAGGATATCCAGTCTTTGTTCTTCAATTCCTCTGTGAAGCTGTCTCCTCCCCTTCATCTCTCCTCTCTGTCCCTCTCTTCCTATAGTCCTCCTCTTCATCCCCCTACCTCTGCCTTGTTCACAGCTTTAAAGTCAAATTGGTTTGGACGCTTGGTTCTTTCTTATTTCAAATCACTTCCCAGGTCAAAGAACAGCAATCTCACCTTCTGCTTATGAAGGGGAAGAAGATCCTACCTGCTCGTGAATGGTTTTAAGCAGCTCATCATGTCAGAAGCCAGGCACTTCACATCCCTCAGAGCCCAAGGCAGGCTGTGTAGGCACTTAAGGACTCTGCAGTTACTCACTAAGGGAACAGGTATATATCAGACCTTATTCAAGTCCCTAGAGAAGAAGTTTGAAGATAACAAACTTGTGTTTGGGTGAGCTGGGATTCCCCTGGAGCAAAAGGATATTTCACAAACAAGCAAATGAAGGCCTCACTTACAGAAAAATGAATAGACAAATACTCTTCACAGCTGTTCATGAATGGATTTCTTGTCATGCTTCAGGTCTGGTTTCCCTCTGCTTTCTCCCCGCAGCCCTCCTCAGCTCCTGAACCTGTGATTCTGCATGCTCTGGCCCGTCACTGAGAGCTGCCCTGCATGGGTCACCAGCACCTCAGATTCTCCATAGATGAAAACATATGTTTATGTTCAGAAAGAAGCACACTGTGTATGTGTTTCCTGCACTGCTGAGAAGCCAGTGTGTCCTGTGCATGCTGCTGATGGGATATGTGTGTGTCGAGTGTGTGGTGAAGGGCATTGATTTGGGAGTTGAAATTATGTTTTCTTCTCCAGGATAAAGTAGTGATTGAGTGGCACCTTTGTGTGCCTATGCTTCTTGTATGTGTTATGCACGCATTGAAGATGAACATATGTATGCGTTGAAGGGTGTGTATGTGTGGTTTTCTTTTTTTTTTGCTATGCATGTGTACAAGTCTGTGTGAGCAAGAGAGTGTGATTGTGTTGACATTTTTGTAATTAAAGAGGGTTCAGGCTTCTTCTGGCCACACACCCCCAGTGTGCCCCCCACCTGGGACCAAGAATGCAGAGCCCCCAAGTCTGGGGGTACACACGCCTTCACATCTCTTTGCCTTCTTGGTTCGACATCACTGCAGCTTTCCTAAAGAGAGTACCCTCCTATTGATTGTGGGCTGAGAGCAAGAAAAATTCTGCATGTGGATGTGTGTGAGTGTGTGTGCAAGAGAGGCACAGAGAGTGTGCTTTCTTGTTGAAATGAAACAGAATTTGTGAGAAGGAACAGTTTTTGCTCCTGCTTGGCACTGTGCATAAGAAAGAAGCTTGCATCTCAGTTTTCTCAGGGACTTAGTTCCATTGAGGGGTGTGTGTGTTTGTGTGTGTGTGTGTGTGTGTGTGTGTGTGTGCATGAGAGAGAGAGAGAGAGAGAGAGAGAGAGAGAGAGAGAGAGAATGCCAAGGAGAAAAAATTTGGGAGCCTGGGGAGAGCCAAGAGAACTCAGGCGAATTGATCAGCAGAGCAAAGCAAGGGAAAATCAGCACCAGGCACATATCCCTTCAGAATATAAGGCATCCACAGGATGAAAATCCCTTCCATAAACAAGCCTTTGAATCTCCTTGGCCATACCAAGATTTGAACGGAGCTTTGTGTTACTCCATAAAGAGGACGAACCACCCCTGGGACAGGGCCATGGTACCAGGCAGGGGCTGGCAGAATGTGGTGCGAACTCTTGGTTACAGTTACCTAGGCTTTCCCTTGGTCGCTGGAACTCAATTCTCTGACAGTAAATTCACATTCTTATATGTTGTTAGTTTCTGTATGGATTAAAAGCACCCGCCCCCCGGATCAAACAAAACTATGATTCTAAGGTTTTAACTTGAACATTCTGTGTTTTCAGTATAATTAAGTCCATATAGTAGGGATTTTTTTTTTCTGTGAACCTATACAATGAAGCACTCTTGTCAGGCAGGAGCTAATAATCTTCAGTGGTCTCCAGATTAGCCCCTAATTAATTTTAAGAACAAAAATAGAAACATTAAAAGTCCTCTGTACTTGGTCACACTGCAATGTGGTGGGGGCAAAATACTTTCCAAGGGTTACTTTTTTCACTTATGGTCAGATATAAACATGGAGTTTGAGGAAGACACTTTTGTACCACCTCAAGTTCTGGAAAGTGCCACCCAAGCCCCTACATTCCAATGATTTGTTATCAGGAAACACCCTGCTGAGCAGTGGTGAATTGCTAGGAGACAGAGGTTTATGGTGGTGCCTTTTTACACATTTCATTACCAACAGGAAAGAAAGAACTTTAGTTTTTCAAAGCAGACCATTGTTTCTAGGAGTGATTCTCCTGGAAAGATACAGAAATGCATGTGTGTGTGTGTGTGTGTGTGTGTGTGTGTGTGTGTGTGCGTGCGCGTGCAGATGTGCCTGTGTGCCTAAGGACCGATGGCAAAGAGGAGGGTTAATGTGTGTTTGCTTTTGGATGGCAGGATTGATACTTGCAAACACTTTGCCAGAAGCATTTAATGATTGTCAATGAAACAAGGAGTGTGAAGGGAATTAGCTTCCTTCCTTCATCTGTCCTCCCTTCCATTAGTCTAACTTCAACTAACTAGCCCCCTAGAGGTCTAGCTTTGTGATCCTCCCATAAAATGTCAAAGGGGGAAATGATGTTACTCACTAAAGAATACCACAGAGGGCTTGTGAGTGCCATAGTAAGCTTTCTAAATGAGGATAGGGGACAGGAAAATGTATAATACCATAGTCCTTTCAGGCAGATTCCTTAACCAAAATAAATAAAATCATATATAAACAACTAATGACATGCCCAGTAAAGATGCCTCAAGTTTCACATGCACAAGGATGATCAGAGAGAAGAGAGTCCTCTGGGACAAATTCATCTAGGGAGAAAAAAATTGTCCACCTTCAAGGTTAGTGACCCAGTGACTCTATGCAGGATCACTGGATCGCTGTCCTGGATCCAGGCAAGGCCATCCATGTCAGTTCTAACCCATTAGCAAGGGTTTAATGGGACTCATTGACCATAATTTCTCCATCTAACCTCCCTCTATAATACCTTATTACATACTTATTTTACTAATCATTTACTGTTGATTCACTGTTGGTTGAAAAAGAAGAGGCCTCAAACCAAACCTAAGCAAATACTATGTCTTTACTAATTGCACAATTTGATGACATAATGTCTGAATTATAGAAAGGAGCTCACTCTTTTATCTAGGAATCAGTTCAAACATATTTTCACTTAGAAAACGGATGTTGCAGTAATTAAATTGATAAGTGTCTGTACTGCAACTTGGCCCTGCCAACTCCACTTCTCTAGGCCAAGCCTGGACCGGACTAGTTCACTGACGGAACCAGTTGGATTGGTCCATGCTCTCTCGCTTAACCCAGTTTGTGGATTTTTGCTGTTATAACTCCAGGCATGTTGTAATTTTTACTTACTTTCTCTATCTCCAGATTCTAACCACCCTTTTTCTTAACATTCGATTTCTAAGCTACCACCTTGTCATCACGTTCTTGCTCCCAGTGGTGTCCTCTGTCAGTGTGGTCTTTACTGCCCACTTGGCATTGATCATTGATTAACTTGTATTTCTTTATAAAGTTTTTATTTGGAAATGATCTTAGATTTACAAAAGTGTTGTGAAGATAGTATAAAGAGTCCCTGTGCACCTGTCACCAGGTTTCCCTTAATATTGACCTTTTATATAATCAGTATATATTTCCAAACTAAAAATAAAAATTAACATTAGTGCAATACTATTACCTAAACTACAGAGTTTACTTAGTTTTCTTGAGCATTTCAAATGTGACCTTTTTCTGCTCCAGGATCCAATCCAAGATATCATGTTAGATTTAGACATCATGTCTCCTTTGTCTTCATCTGCAATTATTTCTCAAGTTCTTTTTTTTGTGTGTGTGACCTTGACCCTTTTGCTAGACTGTTCCTCAGTCTAAGTGTCTTAGGTTTTCTCATGATTAATGGAGGTTATGAATTTTTTTTGTACAAGGCATTCAAATCAGAGGTAGTTAATCACTAAACCACATCCCAGCCTTTTCTAATTTTTATTTTGAGACAGGGTATCACTAAGTTGCCTAGGGCTTCACTAAGTTACTGAGGCTGGCCTTAAACTTGCGACCCTCCTGCCTCTGTCTCCTGAGCTGCTGGGATTACAAGTGTGTGCCATAGTGCCTGGAGAAGTTATGGATTTTCAGGGAGAATACTAGCAGGATTCATGCCAGAAGGGACATGTAATCATTGGGTTTACTGCTGGTGATATTGTTCTTAAATACTTCCTTAAGCTCCTGTCTGCTAGGTTTGTCTCTATTATTCAGTTACATTTTGTTCCCTTTTTATATTCTACTTATTAGAACTGAGTCCCTAAGCCCAGCCCATATTTTAGGTGAGATAAATTAGAGTCCACTTTTTGCATAAAGGGATGTTAAAGAATTTGTGGATGTATATTAAAACCCACAGTGGCAATTAATACATATAATGGGAGAGATTAATTTGAGGCTATTCAAACAACCTGCCTCTTCTTAATGTTTTGCCCATTAATTTTAGCATCTATCAGTGGATCATGCAAGACAGCAGTTATTACCATGGTGATCTGAAGGTGCTCTTTTATTTCCCTCATTTCTTCTACATTTATTAAGAATGTTCTACAACAAATATTTTTCATTTCCCCATTTTTTAATATCTATCATGGGCTTTTATTTTATTATTTGTGTTACAATCCAATACTTTGTTTCAGTGTCAGCTATTAGAGATCTGATGTACTCTTGACATCCATTTTTTAAACACTTCTTTCATTTCTGGCACTTCAAGATGCTCTAAGATCATCTTGTATTTTTCTGTATCCTACCCAGAGTCTAAAAGGAGCCTTGGTTCCTATATTTGGAGAATGACATTGAAAAAATCAAGGTCTACATGCTATTTGTGCTTGTTATTACTGGCTTGTCACTGCTTTTAGGCCCTCTCTGTGTACAGAACTAGGAAATAAATGTGTGTGCCTACTATCCCATGAATACGAAAATCTATCTACGCACCTACCTACCCACATATCAGTCCTTTCAACTATCTATCTATCTATCTATCTATCTATCTATCTATCTATCTATCTAAATAAGCCTGAGTTCATATTACATCTGCTGCTCTCATGCATCTTCCATTAGATTATTGGTACCTTCTTTGACAATGAGAAACTTGGTTCCCATTATTTCCAGTCCATTTACTTATTTGTTAAGCTCTAATATATATGTAAAGTACACTGATGCATTTCTGAATGAAAGCATACAAAGCATACATCCTGAGATGTATAGCAATTATTAGCCAATTTTGTCATTGTGTGAACATCATAGGCAGCACTTAGGCAAACTGAGAAGGGCTATGGCATCCCTAAGCAATATGCTCTTCTGGGAGCACCATTGTATATGTGGTTCATCCTTGACCAAAATGTTATCATGTGTTGCATCGCTGTAGTTTCAGAATGCTAAAAGAAACAAACATATCAACCACACTACAGTATGGACATATACTTCTTTATGTTTGTCTTTAGTCTTATATTTTCTAGTCAAAATACAATCTACCAAACCTATTTTTTGTCCAACTCCCTTCAGTGAGGTTTTTCTCATCTCTTTGTAGTATAGTTAGATTCATTTGTCAGTCTGGTCTAATCTGGGATCTTTTAACATTTTTTTGCTTATTTGTTTTAATTTGCATATAGTAAAGTTCATGCTTGCAGTGTGCAGTTCTATAGGCATTGACAAATACATAGAGTCTTACAGTACCTCATAGAATAGTTTTATCATCTTAAAAATTTCCCCATGTTTGTCCTTGTGGTCAACCCCTCTCCCTCTTCCCATTCTTCAAACAAATTGTATTTTCAACTCCACAGTTTTGCCTTTTCATGAATGCTACATAAATGGACTATACAATATATTGCCTTTTGAATCTTGTTTCTTTCACTTAGGGACATTAAGTTTCAACAAAATCCATTCCTTTATACTGTTACATAATATTCCATTGTTTGGGTATACCACAGTTCACTTATATATTCAACTGTTGAAGGACATTTTGGTTGTTTGCCATTGGGTATAATTATGAATAAAGCTTCTATGTACATATGCATGCTATTTTTGTTTCTCAGTTCACTTGAGTATTTACCCAGAAGTAGGATTGTTAGATCCCCCCTAAATATCTAGCTACATAAAAAAGTAGAAAACTTGTATTAAATGTGGCTGTACTACTTAGCATTCCCACAAATAATGCATGATAGCTCATTTCATCATGATTTCTACCTATTATACCAGATTTGTTGGATAGTTTATTCATCATAATTAGTTTCAGAGTCCCTACTCTGTATCAAGCACTATCCTAGGATTTTTTTAAATTATAGGTTCTACTCAGTTGGAGGGGAAAAAAAAACATGATTTGAAAAAAGATGATTTGAGAGAGGGATGAATATTACCAATAATTTTCTTCAATGATTAAGGTGAAACATTTTGAAGAATTATAGTTTGATACCCATTACCTTCAAATTTAATAGGCCCCACTAAGAACTTAATAAAAAATTATGAGACCAATGAATGTGTCATGAGTCTTCAGAAACTATGCTTCATAAATCTGTTGTTCAAAGAAACTTCAATAAACTGGACTCTTTCACTAGATCTCTAGTTCTCACATCTCTTGCCTGAACAAGAAGTGAACAAAGATTGCTTGGAGAAGACTATAGTTTCCTGTGTTTTAATCTAACATGTTGAATGAAGAATAAGGAACAGAGGAGGAGAGAGGAGAAAAACCTATGAAAGAGAGGGAAGTTCTCAGTGATTATCTAAGATGGATTAAAGAGTGACTTTAAATATGTTTGTACCATCAAGAAAGAATAAATCAATTGGGTCTCAAGTATCCTTTTTCTTTAGAAATGAAATGGAGGATAAAACAATCTTTATTTTTTCCCCCAGAAAACACCGACAAATTGTGCATTAGTTTAAAAGTCATTATTTGGAGAGACATATAATATCATGCATGGAAACAGCACTGAACTTAATGTGTAGCTGTAGGAGGTTTAGGAATTGATTTTCATAGTATTGAATTTACAGTTCAATAGTTTTCCATTGGGATGGAGGCCATGAGTTCAGAGCCATTTCCCTGATACCATCATCACATCTCCTTTAGGTGGAAATACATTATTTACCTAACATCGGAAATGGAAGACTTCCTGAAAATTGATAGGTTAAAATGTGATTCGTGGGTTTTGGTTAACAAAATACCTTAACAATGCTCAGACTTGTGATGTTGCCCTCTGAGGTTGGAGATGCACAGAGCCCTGAGCTGAACGTGCTCACCCTGAGGAAATGCCCCCTCCTCAGGAAGGCTGAGCTGGGAAGGAGCTCATGAGCTCCACTGGGGATGCCACCAGGGTGGAGACCAGGGGAGTTCTGATAGCTTTCATGTGCCCTATGGAACATGGCTGTTGATATCTGCTCAGCATTCTGATGACCATGGCTCTCCCCCGTCCTCCCAAGCATGTGAAACTAACATTTTTCTATCTCCTTTCATCATGTAGGAAGGATGTGCCTAGCTTCTGGAGATATTTGAGTTTAACAGCCTCTTGGGAGAGGGGAACGATTTCCGGGAAAGTTATGTTGAGTGTCATTGGAAAGTGATATCTTCTCAGAATTATGAGCAAAATAATCTGGACCAATTTTGGAAGGCCTTGAGTCATTCTATGAAGAAAATTTAGAGATGTCTGGTGAGTCTGGGATGTTGTATAAGTCCACATTACTTTCCCCATGGCCTTGTAATTCCTGGAAGCTGAGTTTCAATCACTGGGTAGTGATTTCCGTGACGGTGCCGGAAAGATGATGACCAGAGAGAGCGTGAGATGGTAGGCTCTGTGTAGCATTCACTTCCTCCCTGGTTCTCTTTTGATGATCAACAACCCACTTCAGATGGACATGAGTGTGTTCTGACTGGCTGTTGTTGCTTTAGCTTCCTTTACCTTTACGCCCACCCAGCATCTCAATAAAAATGGTTGCATTTCCCCTGTTGAGCTCTTAGCAGGAGCAGGGTGTGGAGGTGCAGGCCTATAATCACAGCTGACCAAGGTAGGAGGATTCCAAGCTCCTGGCCAGTCTGAGAAACTCAGTGACACCCGTCTCAAAATAAATTAAAAATGACTAGTAGAGCATTTGCCTGCCATGCATGAAGCCCTTGGTTCAGTCCCATTACTGAAAAAAAAAAAAAAAAAAACATGGGCCAATAATGAATGAAATTTGGGTAAATTAAGGGAAGATAAATATACACATAAATACATAACATATACTTATTTCTCTCTCTCTCCCTACACACACACACACACACACACACACACACACACACATTTTTCCTTTCTACTGATAGAATACTGAAGTCAAAGCTTCTTTTCTTACCTGTGGCCTATGGCATCATTAAATAGTATTGTTCTCCAAGCCAAAAATAAAGCGAGGTAAGGGGAAGAAGAGGAGAAATAATGAAAAATGAAATACTGTTTCTCATATGATAAACAGACAATGATGTAACAGTAGGATTCGCTGAGCAATTTGTAATGCAATGAATATTTTAAAATATTTTAATGAACTAAACTATAGTTAAACCCATTTAAGAAAAGAATACACAACTGGTTAAAGAAAAGCCTAGGCTCGCTTAAATAGAGGTGAAAGTTTGGGTCCTGTGCAAGGATTCCACAATTTTCACTATGGCTGAATCCACTGGTTGGTGACTATGTATCACTTGGGCTGATGGAACAAATGTGAGTCTCTGAGAGCTGCCAGGGAGCACAGTCAGGACTCAGCAGCCCTGTGCAGATTACAGTGCAGAAGGTGCTGTGTATTGATCTGCTTTGCTGCAGCTCCACCTATCGGTAACAAGCAGCAGGGGACGTAGCAATGCAAACTGCTTCCAGGCAGATTTCAGTAAATTTGGCTGTGCTGTTCCTCACTGCTAAAAGGCAATAGGATGGGGATTGTCATTTTGAACTTGACACTGCATGTTCCCCAAGCTGAGCTGAGGGAGAAGTTGTCATTGCATGTTAGTTTAGTGCTGGCTCTGGGAATTAAGTCATATGCACAAAAGAAGAGTGAGAGGATTTGCAGGCTAAATAAAGAGAAATGCTGCCTGAGGATTTCAAGCTTCATGTTACTAACAAATATTAACAAAAATTCCGATCCCTTGACAACCTTATCAGTAGCCTTTTCCTTTTCCTATCTGTTAGGTGTTTGTGGGGAAGGACCTCCTTAACAGTAATGAACTTTGAATGTTCAACTAAGGAGTTTGTTCTGCAGGCAGACTTTCTGGCTTAGGGATTTCAGAGGACTAGGTAAGCAGGTTGTCTATCGATATTCCAAAATATAAAACTTTCCACCCACCATGTCTTAGGCAGGGTGATGCCAATGGGTTAGATGTTTTTTTAGTAGATGCTTGGAAAGGCATTGTGGCAGTTTTGATGTTGGAATGGAGCTGCCTCACAAAAAATTTAGGAAAAAAACATTGAATATCCATGTTTCCTTAAGTTTTCATTTCAAATGTAATTGGAGTCACTTGCATCTTTCTTTTGTGGTGGGAGAGAAGAGAAAGATACTTAGCCACATTGGTGTTTTCATTTTCTTATGAATAGCTTTAATTCTACCCTCTGCTTCTAAATTACCACTTTCTCCTTTTGTCTTTCAAATTCAAAATGAGTGGAAAAGACTCATGGATTATTTGGGTGTTCCAAGTCAGAGTCAGTCAAGTTTGATGGTAAAAAGGAGAGAGATCATTTCTTCTTCTTTTTATACATGCACTCTCACCCCAAGTGGGAAAGATTCATCCTCACCATAGAAACACAATTTTCATGATCATTTGTTTATTTAGAACTCCCTCAAGGGTCTTTCAGCAGCTCCTCATTAATTATCCAGTCTTCCTCATTGAAATCATACCTGAGTCTAAGACAAGAAGACAAACATGAAGGAAGCACATTCCTTTCTTACAGCACATAGAGTGAACACAGAGAGTGAAATGGGTGAAATAATAGCAAATTACAGCACAGCACGGAAAAGTAAAAACTGTGAGTTAGACTTACATTCAAACTCTGATATTTTTATTACAGAGTAAATCCTCTCTTCTGTTGTTTCTTAGAACCAATTCTGGAACCACCTTGTGCTTAATCATTCAAGTCCTGAGCAAAACAGTATAAATCACAAGATAATTTCCTTTAGCAGTGGCCCACCAAATAATTCATGGTTCAATCAAAATATATCAGGTGAGGCTTGCTGGAATCACACACCTTGACCAACATGAAAAAAGTGACAGACAGCAAAAATCAAACATAAAATAGAGCTAAATTAACGAAACTGAAAAAAGAAATGACACTCTGTCCCCAAATGAAACACAACAAACATGAATATTTCACCACAGTTCCAAAATTTAAAACAAAGCAAAAATATTTAAATTATTATTTGAATTACATATGGAGCAGACTGCTAAATTCTGAGGGAGATTTTATGCTTCAAGAATTCAAAATGCATATTGAAAAGAAGTACCAGAAGAATAAACAAAAGTAATGCACAAGAACATTAAATAAAGCAAATGAGTGGTATATCATGTACTATATGCATAGTATATAAAAAGTTTATGAGAAGGAGAAAACAATGATGGTCCAGAAAAGCAAAGAAAGATTCCTTTGGCTTTGAAGGGTAGATGCAATTGAAATGATTATATGGTAATGTTGCTACCCTTTCTTTATTCTTAAGTGTACTCTCCAGAGGTATGTTACTTTGATCTCTTATGCATTTTTGAAGGTAAGTGGTTTTATGCATCTTAATTCAAGAAAAGCGTAAAATATGCCTTAAAATACGAAAAAGTAAAAAGTCAGCTTTGAACTCCAACCTCTTCAAAGAGTTGAATTAAGTGAATAATTGTAAAAAAACAAAAACGAAAAAAAAAAACAAAAAACAAATCTTTGATGAGTTGTGATACACACAGAACAACCATTAGACTTTGTCTTGAAAGTGGAGACTATACCATGAGTGATTTTCATAAACACCAGTGCATAGCAACATGTTTCATATGTAAAATATGTCTGACACTGCTTTTGTACTTTCTTTCATTTTCTCAACCATTTGCCAAGAGTTCATTGGGTACTTCAGTTAAGTACAAAACTTTGATCCAAAGAAGTAGGAAATAAATACTGGAAAAACATTTTGATACCTGGCTTCAAAAATCTCTCGAAACAAACAATACCAAGACAAGAATATTCAGAGATAAGCTTGACAATGTGACAGAAGAGTCACACACACAATGGGTATAGGAGTCAATTCTGATCTTACCATAAAGGATACAGATGAATCTGAACCTTGAGGAATAAGAATTTTGACAGCAGAGAAAAATCATAATCATGTGCTCATAAATAGAATAAATCAAATGATGGAAGAAGAAAAGCAAATAGCTTTGAGTAAAATGGCAACTATTTTGGAGCAGCAAAATATAATTTTTCTTTTTAAAACCCTTGAATAGTAAAGATTTTGGACTTTACCCTTACAGCAAAGATGCTAGGCATTGAAAGGATTTAAAACATGTAGTTTAATTATGGACTTGTGTTTAGGAAGGAAGATGGTAAAGGAAAGAGTTAAATTAGACAAGATATTTGAAATAGAACAGTTGAAAATAAAATGCAAAGTCCTAGCAAAAGATGTGAATATTCTGGAAATATTCTGGAAA
The DNA here is from genome assembly GCF_045843805.1 of Urocitellus parryii. Lineage (NCBI taxonomy): Eukaryota > Metazoa > Chordata > Mammalia > Rodentia > Sciuridae > Urocitellus > Urocitellus parryii. Next base: position 11,895,237 of record NC_135544.1, read on the forward strand.
AAAACCCACAAATATTCTGGAAAAGTAGTTGCAAAAATGTCAAGCTTTAAAAAAACAATGATGCAGGGGTAGAACCATTGGGAAGTTTGAATGATTGTGTATGCAAAATAAATAAGACATCAGGGTCAATAATAAGATATATATAATAACAAGTTACTGGCCTAGGTGACCCTGCTGGAGACAGGGTAAGCTAATTCTTATTAACCCACAGAAACCCAGTGACTAAACACAATAAGAAACACAAAAAGAGTTTCTTTTTCCCTCTATCACTGTCTAAAGCAGGTTGACAGAGGAGTGCCCAGCTTTGTTCTGTAGGGTCATTCAGGGGTTTGTTTCCTTCTACTGTGTTTCATCCACAACCTTGTATGATCTTGAACTTCTGTACTGGAACCCCTGAGTCTGGCCAGCAGTGAAATAAGAGAAATGCAGACTAATATATTCCACAAGGCATTAGATTCAATCCCAGAAGAGGGTGTGCATCACTGCTCCTCGATTTGCATTGAACAGATGTCAGTCAGATGATTCTTTTAACCTCAAGGGAGTTAGAAAATGTAGTATTGCAGTGTGACTGTAAGGAAGAGAACACAGATATTGTAAACAATTAGCCAATTTCTGCTACAATTACCAGTAGAGGTTAATGCTGTGAATCAAAATAGAAAATTCAAAAGCAAGTCTGATAGGAAAGAAAATGAGTTCAGTGTTGGACGGGTTGAGTTAGTGCTGCAGGCATAACTCTCTCTTGGTTGGAGTGTTCTGCAAATAGTGATAAATTTGAGCTTGACTATCAGGGTGGAGTTACTGACGTGGGAATCATTAGTAAAAAGGTAATAATAAAATCAAGGCTGTTATTGAAGGAAAGTAGATAAAACTTGAGGGAGCTATATTCTGTTAAAATAAAGTGGCAAAGGAAAAGGAGGAAAAGGGGAGATGGAAAAAGGATAGGTAAGTGGGAAGAAAGTTGGAGAAAAGAGACTCAAGGAGCCAAAGCATAGTAAAGTATGTAGTAAGAAGAGTTCAAAACCATCAGATGCTCTCTGAGATAGGTCAAGGAAAGAAGAAGGAGGAAATCAAGATTTATCAAAGTACAGAAATATTTGCTGGGAATGAAAAGAGCAAGAGAAGTGAAGGGCCAGGAAAATAGAAAAAGAAAAGAATGAGTTATCAGTGTATACAAGCATTGACACAAAGCATTTTTGTTAAACTGAATTATGGCATGGGTTATTAATTATGCAAATGTAAAAGATGAAAACACTTGAATTTGGATGATCTTGTTTCTAATTTAAATCAGATTATCCCTGGAATATTGGACTAAACATTGACTCTCACTTATTTTCTCAGCAGGTGAAATGAAGCTATTGGACTCAATGTTCTCTAAGGCCCCTCTTTCTTCATAATGTGTGCCCTTTTACTAGTTGAGAGAATGTAGTATGATAATGAAGAAATGAGAAAAGTATAATCAGATTGAGGGCAAAGTGGAAGATCCCAGCCTTCCTCTCCACCCCAAATCACAACAATTGGTCAGCTATCCACAAGTGAAAATAGCTCTAGGAGAGGTAAGGTGACCAGAGAAGGAGCTCCCCAAAGTAGTGGGAAAAGAAAAGAGCCCCAAGAACAACCCAGCTACCCCATCCTTTTGGAGCCCTGTTTGAGTGATCCACTTTGTTTCACCCCACCCAGATTTATGAGAAGACTGGCATACCTGAGCCACAGGAAGACTGCTGGTGCTGCGATTTGAATGTCTCTCCCAAAACATATGTGCTAGAATCTTCATCTCCAGGGCAACAGTGTTCAAAGGCGGGACATCTGAAAGGTGGTGAGATTATGAAGGCTCTGTGCTCATGGGTGGATTAATGCTATTAAAGCACAAGTGGGTTCGTCATTACATAAATGGACTCCCGATAAAATGATTTTGGTCTCCTTCTCACTCTCCTCCACGTGATACTTTCTGCCATGTTATGGGGTAGCAAGAAGGCCCTCAGTAGATGTGGCCTCTTGATCTTGGGTTTCCCAGCCTCCAAAATCATGAGCAAAATTAACTTCTATTGCTCATAAATTTCCCAGCTTGTGACATTCTCTTATAGCTGCACAAAATAGAACGAAGACATCAGAAATAAGGAAAAAGGGCTGGGATTATTACCAGCAGTCACATAGTGGGGCCACCATGGTCCTCAGTGCTCTGCTTTGCATAGGGCTTTACTGACCTTCTCTTCAGTTGACCTCATTACCCACAGTGGCTGCTGTGTAACTCCTGCAGCTTTCACTGCCAAAGACCACACCGTATTTTTCACTTTAGTCTACAGAAGCATGTTCCACAAAGAACTTAAGTAGCTTTTGTTTTTGAGTAAACCCAAATCAGTACAGCTGCAGGAGATCATTCTCCTAACCATCAAGGGCCCCAGCTATTTTGCATTCTCAGTATCTGGTTGTCTGAGACACTAACCATCTCCCACCCTTCTGTGTGGAGCTGCCCAAGGGATATGGTGAAGATACTGTGTATATGCCTAAATATGGTCTGGACCTCCACTATAGGTCCTAGGCTCTACCACTGTGTGTGTGTATCTGTGGTTGAACATGCAACTTTGCATACACATGCAGCTGTCCCTGATATCCACTGCTAACTCCTACCACTGTGCTCACTTCTACAACTTCCCCTGAAAATGTGTGCATGTTGTCTGTCAACCTCCCTACATCTGTGCATGTACAACAGCTGGCTCCATTTTATGTAACTGACTCCACTGCCATGCATACACCCATAGGCGATCCCAGGAGTTCAGTTTCTGCAACTTTGCATGCACATGTAGTCACTTGAACCACATCACCAGTACCACTGCATGCCAACAGGTGGCTCTGTATCCGTAACTACCCCTGTATTTGCTATTACAGGCCCCTGAAGCTGGCCTCTGCAACCAAGCATGTACATGTAACTAGTTCCAAAGGCCATATCAATAGATGCAGCTAGCCCTTACTGCTATGCATAAACCTGCAATTGGCCTATTCTCTAGCCACATCCCTTGTCACTATGCAAATCCCTGTGGACAGTCCTGTAGTCAGTCCTTTCCAGTAAGTGGCTATTGCAGCAAGCATGTGCATACATCAGGCCTCACCATTCATTGCTGCCAGCTTTGGTCCATTGCTCTTGGAGCAAGGGGTACCACTAATGATGGCAACTTGTTCTTTATTTTTCCATGCCCGTAATCTATTTATTTTTTATTACTTTAAAAAAAAAATAAAATTTGTTCTCATTAGTTATACATGATAGTAGGATTGTTTTGACTATATATATATATATATATATATATATATATATATATATATAATTATGGAGTATAACTTCTCATTTTTCTGTTTGTAAATGATGTAGGATCACACTGGTTATGTAATCATATATGCATATAGGATAGTAATGTCTGATTCATTCTACTCTTTCCTATTCTCATTCCCCCTCCCTTCCCTTCATTCCCCTTTGTCTAACCCAAAGTACTTCTATTCTTCCATACCTACCCCTCCCATACTTATTGTGAATTAGCATCTGCATATTAGAGAAAACATTCAGGCTTTGTTATTTGGGGATTGGCTTAATTCACCTAGCATGATATTTTCCAGTTCCATCCATTTACCGGCAAATGCCATAATTTCATTCTTTATAACTGAGTAATATTTCATTCTCTGTGTGTGTATATACATTTTCTTTATTCACTCATCTGTTTAATGACATCTAGGTTGGTTCCATAGTTTTGCTATTGTGAGTTGAACTGCTACAAACACTGATGTGACTGTGTCACTGCAGTATGCTGATTTTAAGTTCTTTGGGTATAAACCAAGGAGTGGGATAGCTAGGTCAAATGGTGGTTCCATTCCATGTTTTCCATACTGCTTTCCTTAGTGGTTGCACCAATTTGCAGTCCCACTAGCAATATATGAATGCGCCTTTTTTTCCCCCCACATCCTTGCCAACATTTATGGTTGTTTGTATTCTTGATAGCTGCCATTCTGATTGGAGTTAGGCAAAAATCTCATTGTAGTTTTGATTTGCATTTCTCTAATTGCTAGAGACATTGAACATTTTTTAAAATATTTGTTGGTTGGTTATATTTTTTTTCTGTGAAGTGTCTGAGTGTTGGTGGTTCAGTTCCTTTGCTCATTTATTAATTGGGTTATTTGGGGCTTATATTGGTGTTAAATTTTTTGAATTATTTTTTCTTTGGTACTAGAGATTGAACTCAGGGGTACTTGACTACTGAGCCACATCCCCAGCCTTAGTTTTGTACATTTTTTTTTCTTTTGATACCAGGGATTGAACCTAGGGGCACTTGGCTACTGAGCCACATCCCCAGCCCTATTTTGTATTTTATTTAGAGACAGGTCTCACTGAGTTGCTTAGTGCCTTGCCACTGTTGAGGCTGGCTTTGAACTCTGGATCCTCCTGTCTCAGCCTCTGAAGATGCTGGGATTACAGGCATGTGCCACCTTACCCGGGTTTTTTGAGTTCTTTATATGTCCTGGTGACTAATGCTCTGTGGACAGGTGGCAAAGTTTTTCTCACATTCTGTAGGCTCTCTCTTCACATTCTTTTAAAATATTTTTTTAGTTGTTGACACATCTTTATTTTATTCATTCATTTATACGCAGTGCTGAGAACTGGTATGTCTGTGAGGCAAGCGCTCTACCACTGAGCCACAACCCCAGCCCTTTCTTCACTTTCTTTGTTTTCTTTGCTGTGAAGAAGCTTTTTATTTTTATTCCATCTCATTTATTTATTCTTGATTTTACTTCTTGTGCTTTAGGAGTCTTGTTAAGGAAATCAGTTCTGAAGCCGACATGATATAGATTTAGGCCTACTTTTTCTTCTAGTACGTGTAGGACCTGTGTTCTAGTGCCTAAGTTCATGAGTTGAGTTTTGTGAAGGGTGAGAGATAGGGGTTAATTGCATTTTGTTACATATGGATTTCTAGTTTTCCCGGCATCATTTGTTGAAAAGGCTGTCTTTTCTCCAATGTGTATTTTTGGTGCCTTTGTCTAGTGTGACATAACTGTATTTATGTGGGTTTCTCTCTGTGTCTTCTATTTTGTACAATTGGTCTATGTATCTGTTTTGGCACGACAACTGTTCTTGAAGCCACCATAGAACACCTTGTGCTCTTTTCATAAAGGACCATATAGTTGTTGATGTTATGGACCTCAGTTACAGACATTGCGTCACTAGACCAGGGCGTCCAGTGTCTACCTGAATTTAGAGTTCCTGCACACTCCTGCATGTGGCACTCTGTGTTACTAGTCCCAGTGCCAAAGTGGTTCCACCCACTCTATCACCACAGGTGAAGGTCTTTCCTTACTAAAGCCAGTCCATGGGGTCTGGAAGAAGTGACTGCTTCTTCAAATGTGCAGACACCTATACTTGATCAAGCAGAAGCAAGATATGAACTTCAAAATAAATTATTCTGAATTATCTTGTCAGATGACAAAGAATAATAAAAAGGAATAATTAAAACCTATGGAATTTATGTTACAGCATCAAGAACTTTAACATTTGTATTGTGAGAGTGAAAAAAAAGAAAGAAAGGGGTAGAATAATTATTTTAAGAAATAATGGCTGAAAACTTCTGAAATCTGGAGAAATATATGGACATGCAAGTGTATAGAGTTCAAAGGTCTCCATTTAGATTCAACCAAAGAAGATGTAGTCAAGACAAATTATGATCAAACTGTCAAAAATCAAAGGTAAAGAGAACTTTGAAAGCAGCAAGAGAAACAATACATGTCACATTCCGGGGAAACTATACAAGGCTATTAGAAGATTTTTCAGTAGGAATATGATAGGCTAAGAGAGAGTTGGATAATATATTCAAAATACTGAATAAATCCCTTCCAACCAAGAATACTTTACATCATAAAATTGTCCTTCAGAAATGAGGAAAAATACTTTCCCAGAAAATGAAAACTTCTGTATTTTATCATCACTTGACATGTCTTACAGGAAATGCTAAAAGGAGTTTTACTAAACACTGAGACAAAAGGCTGCTAATTAGTAACTTAAAATATATATGAAAGCATAAAACTCATTAGTAAAGGCAATATCCTGTCAAATTTAGAATGCACTGATACTGTGCTATATAAATGAGTCACAACTATAGTATAAAAGCTTAAAATATTATTATTAATAATACCTAGCTATAATAACTTGATAGATATAAAGAATAAAAATCCATTGAAACCTGTTACATGAAGCAATAACATGTGGAGAGAATAGAGTGAGGAATATAATATTATAGCAATATCTGGAGCTTTTGTATGAAACTGAAATTATTATTAACTTAAAATTGATTAGTATGATCTATTAACCAACTCTGCATTACTATAACAAAATACCAGCATATCCACACCATATTCATTACTCACCCATTATCAACTCACTAGCCATTCTGGTTATCAGAATCACTCCTGCTTGTACTCAAGTAACACTTATTCTGAGAAAGTTTTTTGTATGAAATTTTGGATAAAAAATATCCAGTTTCAATCATATAATTGTTGCTTGAATCTTACTAATTATATGAAGACAGCATACCTGGGCATAAACGGTTTAGAAAATAAGATATAAGCTTGTGTATTCATTCAACACGTTCGTGAGGACCTACTGCTAGCCAGACTTTGCTTGTAGCATAGGGAGAAAAGGAGATGGTGAAAAGAGCAGAGTCTGGGTCCTGTGTTCACACTTGTGAAAATGCCTGATTTGCATTTGGTTTGTGTCCTTGATGCCTTTAAAATGGAGAGTGATTTTCTGTAAATGACTGTGTGGGCATTTAATGACCAAAGTCTTTTGAAAATGCATAGGAAAAATACAATAGGGGAAAAAAAGTTATTCCCCATTTATCAATAGCCTGAATTGGTCATGCTGAAGAAAAAACAGCAGAAAAATGTAAAATTTCCAATTTTAAGTGTCCCTAGTAAGTTTTCACACAGAGAACTCACACTTGGTTATTTGAGTAGCAGAAGTATTTTCTCTCTTAATTCAAAGAGAAAAATGCTCTTGAAAAATATATACACCTGAACAAAGAGAAATCAACATGCTTACTATAAAAGAATTAATTGCCTACAGACAGTGTTTTATGGGCTGTGTCCCTACTGCTTTAATTAACTTCAAACAAAAGCTCTGCTTTTTATCAAGAATGTGAGTCTGGGTTCCATATGTATGATGATTATAACATTGAATTCTATCCATAGAAAACAAACGGACATTGCTGTGGTTTGCACATTGCACATACAACATACTCAACAGTTCTTGAAATTGTAAAGGACACTGTGAAGAGTTTTGCCTTCCATGTATTGATTGGCTTCTACCTGGTTTCCTTTAAGCCCACAACCTCTTATGAGTCAGCTTTCTGATACTATAACTATAGGTCTGAGATAATAATTTGCAGAGTAAAGCTTTATTTTGGTTCAGAGGTTGCAGTCCTCAATCAGATAGACTCATTGTTTTTATACAAGTGAAGAAGCAATGTCTCATGGCAAAAGCAGGCAGAACAAAACTGCTTACATCACAAACCACAGGGCAAAAGAGAGTGAGAAGTGGCCTACTTACCACAGTGCCCTCTGAAGGCATGACCCCAGTGACCTAAGGCTTCCCACTAGGTCTCACCTCTTAAAGATCATACCATTTCCCAATAGCACCACCATGAGGACCAAGCCTTTAACACAGAGGCCTTTGGGGAACTTCAAGATCCAAACTTTAGCAGACATTAGCAAGCTCTCTTAGAGGAGCTAACATCAGGGTCAAGGATGGAGATGGAATTGATTGAAAAGATATAAGTAGATTGAGGAATGTAATATGATAGCTACATTTAGTATTTCTTGAATTACTACATGTTTTTCTGAAGCATTTAAAAAGTACTAGTTGAACAGGGACATTCTTTTTCAGAAGGTCTTTTCATTTTTTAAAAGTAGATGAGATTTATTCCTCCATTTTCTCTGTGGCATACCTTCATTCCTATGTTGTCTGTACAGTTGTGGTTTACTGAAAACTTGTTATATGCTAGGTATAAATTTTTTACACATATTATTTTAGTAATCTTCAAAATCACCCTAAAAGTAAGTTATTATTATCCCACTAAATAGGTGAAAAAAGTGGTTAATAAGTGGTAGAGCTGGTATTGGAACAAAAGCTCTTATATCCCAAGCCAACATGCTTCACAATCAAAAGGCTATAGAGCCTACTGGTAATTAAGATAATTAAAGAAGAGAGCTCCCCAAAATATATTAATCTTAGAGGGGACTCTAAGTTGAATTTTATGTCAATAACTAACTGAATTTTCCTTCGGGGGGAATGTCTATAGTCTCTGTTCAGAACTGCTGCTTCTAAAATTTTAAGATGGTCAGGAAAATAAAATGAGTTTTTTTCATGTGGTAACTCGGCTGAAGAATTCTAATCTGTGGCAAGTATACGACAGGAAGGTAAGTGATAGAGGCCAGTTATGAATTGGAAGCAATTCTTATTGCTACTCACATGGTTGGGGGTATGTCTCTATTTTCATACAGGGTCTTGCTCATTTGGTGAGGGTTTCACTAAATTTCTGAGGCTGGCCTCAAACTGGAGATCCTCCTGATTCAGGCTCCTGGAAATTTACCTGAAGCCAGTTTTATCCACCATGGAATAATGTGCCATTAGAACAAAGAATGAGAAGCTCAGAATCATGCCAGATCTTTGCTGCAAAATCAGTTTCTCTAACTCTGAGTCACTGTGCTTTCATGCATGCACCACCACATTTGGTATGTCAGAGTATTTCAAATGATAGAAATTATAAAGCTAGGTGCACACAATTACTAGCCATTGAAATATATAGTTATACATTTCACTTATTGGCCAATTTCTTTATGAATGCAGTTTATATTCTCATAATGATTTTACCCCTGCAACTGTTTTTGGTATACCTGACTGTTTATGCTTGCAAAAATATGTACGTTATTACTGTCTATTATATTATGTAAAATGGCCTATGAAGTGTTCCCTTGCATTTTTATGTTTATCAAATAAATCCCCTTTGATATGTAAAAAAAATCTCTTGAAGATTTTTTAATTTTTTTTTTCAGAATTATATTTCCGGGATTTTGATCTCTCTGAATTTCAACTTTCAGGAAGATGGCAATCAGGGTTGTGTCTTTTGAGATTATGGCCCAAACTCTTTTCTCTTTTATTACTATCTAAGTCTATGGCTGTCTTGTGAAAAACAAAAAGAGAGACAAACCCAGTTGGATTTGGAAACAGCTAGATACTTCTAAAGCTGGGAAAAGAAGAAATTTCTCCCTGGGGATTTACCTGAAGCCAGTTTTCCCCACCATAAAATAATGTGCCATTAGAACAAAGCATGACATGCCCAGAATCTTGCCAGAACCCTGCTGAAAAATCAACTTCTCTAATTCATTTACTGTCATGAAATCTGTTATTAATTCTCATTGTGATTTTCTAAGGAGCAACACAGGTGCATACTGCTCAACACTGTGAGTGGCTTCAGAATAGGTCAGTAGTTGTCACACTTGGCAAGAATTACTCCAATGTGAACTTGTGATCTTCGCTTTTTCACTGATTGTGAGCAAAAATTCATCACTGTTCTTTCATTCTCCATGGACATAACAGACAAATGATTGCCAAATGCCCAGGCTGCTGTCCCTAGAGACATCTACTCTCCCTCCAGATTAGGAATTGGGTATGTTGGATTTGTGAGCAAAACAGAGCATGGGTCTTGTGGGTCTGAATATTTTCCTTAGAGAGTTTGTGACACAGAAGGAGAAATGGCAGTTTGTTCATCCCTATCCTTTCTTTTTATTATTGTTTCCAATGAAACACCTCTTGTGCTCTGGAGACTAGGCAAGGGACTCCTTTAATTTGCGACTCCAAGACTCAGGGTAGAATTATAGCTGTCTCACAAAATGTGTTCTCTGTGTGATCACTTGACTCTTCTGGGCCTCAGTTCCCTTGACTATGAAATCAAAGTTCTATTTGGCTTACCTTGGAAGTCTGCTGTGAGGATGAAAATGAGATGCTGTAAATAAAACACATCTTGATGGAAACAGTGCAGCTCTAGTGGAGTGTGAATGGCATTGTCTCTGGGAAGGCTCAGTCAGTCCCTTCCTGGCTTGGCTGGTTCGCCTGGACAAGAACTCAAATGCAGGGAGTTATCAGGAAAGAACTAAAGACAGGGGTCTAGGCCCTTATGCCAAATGCTGCTAAAGCAAATAAGGGCCCCCAAACACGCAATCATCTACTTAGCTTTCCTGGAACTCCAAGTCAATCCTCTCCTTTAGACCTCTGAGAGCAAAATATTTTCCAACTATAATGATAACTTCTAACACTGTTTTGTATGTATTTAAAGCAGAATGTGTGTAAATATTGTGGATGGAATGAGGTGTGAGGGAAGATTTGCAAAAATTAAAACTTTCTACTGTCCTCATACTTTTTAGGAATAACTTTGGGGCTAAATTGGTTTGAGACATCCTTAGAGATACGGATAAATCAAAAATTGTGATCTTCCTTCCTGCTGTGTGCTCACTCCTTTTCTTTCTTTCCTCTCTCTCTTTTCTCTTTTGTATCAAGGGAATAAGGATAAGTTTGTCAAAGCATTTAAAACAAGAATTGTACGGATACAACTAATAAGGTTCTTATTGTGACTCATTTGACTAAAGTTTGGCATCAGTCTTCATAGGAACGTTTATATATTGACATTTTACTTGGAAAAGCCAAGAGTCAGCAAGAGTTAGAGATATAAAGTAGGTAAAGATCTGCCATTTATAAGCAATTTATTTATTTAAATTATTATCCTTCTTTTTTTTTTTTTTTGGATTGCAGATGTTTCTCTGAGAAGAGTCTAAATATGTTCCCCTAAAAAGCATGATGGTGCACACATGTAATCCCAGCTACTCAAGAGCCAGGAAAATAGTGAGTTCAGGCCAGTACTAGAAATTTACCAAAGTCCCATTGTGAAACTGTAAAAAAAGGGCTAGGGGTGTAGCTCAGTGGTAAAATATCCCTGAGTTCAATCCCCAGTACTTCAAAAAGAAAGAAAGGAAGGAAGGAAGGAAGGGAGGGAGGGAGGGAAGGAAGGAAAAGACTAGAGTTGATGTCACAAAGTGACTCATATCCATTAACCCAAGGAAGGATGCAGATTGTGTGTGTTTGATTCTATTATGCTGTGGTACAAATATAAAGGGACATATCGTACATTTTTGCTTTTTTAGAATTCATGTTGTTCCTTTGTCAGTACTGATGAAAATCTCTTGCAAAAATGAACAAATGAAAAACAAAAACAAAACAAAACACCACCCATTTCCCATTAGTGCATAACCAGCAGGGAAGGAGTCTTCAGTCAATGAGACCACAGAGAACATCTGGCTGTTTAACAGATGTTAATGCCAGAATAGCTTTGGTTTGATCAATGATGTAATCAATCATGAAAGTTATAATTTTAGCGAGGTTTAGACTGTTCCATTAAATAAAGATGGAACATGTCTGATGTTCCAGATTTTTAGGAAAAAAAATATTTCTCTAAAACCTGTATTTGCGTAACATCTGCATGCATGTGATTTTTAACATGTCCATAAGACAACTACCTTACATAGAAATGGAGCAATGGGGGAAAAAGGTGAAGATTTATTTTCCCATGGTACTTGGGTGGAGGATATAAATGTAGTTTAACTTTATACATTAAAGAGGCAATAGAGAAAATATAGGCTAAAAGACCAAGATTCAATTAATTTATTTAGGGGGATATTTTTAATGGATACTTTATGTTTTATATACTCATATTACAAATCTGAATGTGCATTTTTGTTTTACTTTCTTTCATTAGGGAAAAGGAATAAAAGGAAAACAACTCAATGAAATGAGAAATTAAAAAGAAACACAAATAAAATGACTGAAAGCATTTAACGACCATTAATCTACAAGAGGAAATTATGCTTAATAACAAGCAAAAAAGAGATGTCATATAAAAGCAAAAGTTTTATTGGCTCACAATTTACTTCATTCTAAGAAAAGAGGGAGATGGAAAAATAAAAACAAATGTAAACTTTATTCACATTAATTCAGAAAATTTTTTCTTAGTGACATTAAATATCATGCATATTAGAGTTCTCTAGAGAACCAAAACTGATAGGATTTAAGAGAGAGAAAGAGAGAGAGAGAGAGCACAAACACAAGCCTTTTCATCATTGTGGAAGACTTCTAAATCCGAAATTTTCAGGGTAGACTGGTAGGCTAATGACCCAGGGATGGGCTGGCACTGCAGTTTGAGTAGAAATGCAAAATATAGGTAGAATTTTCTCTTCCATCTTCCTTGAGAATATCAGTCTTTTTATTGTTTTTTCCCCTTATGTGAGGCCCACCCACATTACAGAGGTGAGCTGTTTACTGGAAGTCTATGAATTTAAAATATTAATCTTATCTTAAAACTACCTTCACTGCAACTTCTAAGCTAGTACTTGACCAAATACCAGGGTATTATGGCAGAACCAGTTGACACATATAATTAGCTGTCACATCATAAATGCATTTTGTTTAAGTATATTTTTGTTGTTGTTGCAAAGAGACCTGATCTTTTGTACCTAAATCTGGAGCCATTCGATGATCATTTAAGATGTATTATTTGAGTTTAAAAGTTTCATCTATGATCACAGGAAAATACATCTGTCAGTTACATATCCCTCACTTTGAGTGTCCACAGAAAATCTTGTTTCCTGAAGTAGAAGAAGATTTCCCTGATTTATGGAACTGCTGCAATCTGTGTCACCCTTGAAGTCTGCTTGTAGGATGGCTGGCTACATGAGGTCACTGTAGAGTAAAGATTTTTTTTTCTGGTTACTGTAGAAACAGAACCTGTAAGAGGTCCAGGATGGAGGAACCATACTCTGAATACAATTGCAGAGTGAGGTGTTATTGCGAGGGATGGGTGCGGTGTTATTGCGAGGGATGGGTGCGGAGCCCTTGGTGTTGAGGAGTTTATTCTACTGCTTGTGGTGTTTAGAAAGCTGTCATCCAAGCTGCAATCTTTTATTATTTTATGTGACTTTAAAAAGCTGCATTTCTGTGGAGCTGCAGGGCTTTTGAAAATGAATTCAGCTGACACATTGAATTGGGATGTATCAAGATGGATGGCAGATTCATATTCCAGTGAATCACATGACTTGCATCAATTTAGTGTGTCAGCTAAAAAGTTTAAGGGGAGAGAAAAAAATCAGTTGAAGGAATTTCATCTGTGGTAAAACTTGGCTTAGGGAACCTGTGGTTATATTGTAAATTGTTCTATAGACCATAGATATGGTGATATTTCAGTTTACATGTGGATATCAATTGGTGGCTCAGAATTTAGATAGCCATTTTGATGTCCAAAGAAAGAAAGTCAAGAAGCATAAATGTAAAATGATGCATATAAGTGAGCATTTTCCACAGTTTAAGAATATCTTGGATGTTATTAATCTGAGAAACAAAACTGCAACAGTTTTTTTTTTGAAGTGCTAAGAATAGAAAGAACCCAGGACATTATTAGATAAGAACACTACCACTGAGCCTACTCACCCAAAACTGCAACAATTTATTTATTTATTAATTTTTGGCAAATAGTTCTTAAGTAATAAAGTAAGATGGAATGAATTTATTTCCTAAAATCCAGGTATATATATATATATATATATATATATATATATATATATATATATATATATTTTAAGTTCAGGTGATATTTTTAAGATGAAATAATAAGTACTTTTTTTGCATTAACCAATATTTATTTATTATCTACTATGTGTCAGACATTGTAGGCACTTAGAATACAATAATAAAGCAGTGTTTTGGCAGGTGTAGATAAAAATTAAGCCATAAATGTAATGAAGATGTAAATTATGCAATGTGTTAGAAGGCATTAGTACTGGAGAATAATGAAAAAATTGCAATAGAATTACAAAGATTGGTAATGACAGGCTTACCAAGGTGAGTTTTGAGGATAGGCTAGCAGCTCAGGGAGGCCTCACTGAGGAGGTGACATTTGAGAAAGAATTTGAAATGTGTGCTGGAGTGCACCACTCAACTGATGAGGAAGGGCACTCCAGGCAGAAGGATCAAGGCTGAAGCGCATGGAAGGAGGGGGAATGGTGTGTGGAGGTGAAGTCAGAGGAAGCCGGGTTAGAATGAGGCTACCGCTCAATGCACTGCATCTGGCTTTTACTCTGAGTGATATGAATAGTCACCACCAATTTTGTGAAGGGTGGCAAAATCATCTAACTTATGTTAAAAAGACCACTGGGATAGCTCTGTTGGGAGTAACTATAGAGAGTACAGGCATATGAAGGAAGACTTTGGAGGAAACTGTATGAAAGCAGGAGAGAGGTGAGGGGAATTCACACTAGTATGGGGGAGCTGAGGAGTTGGTGAATTCTAGATGTGGTTTTGCACCATCTCCTCCTCAGCTGTGCTAAGAGAACTGGGATAGGTTGCCAAGAGACCAAGGAGGACACCTGAAGATGGGATTTAAAAGATATTGGTTTAGGGCTGGGATTGTGGCTCAGTGGTGGAGCGCTTGCCTAGTGTGCATGAGGCACTGAGTTTGATTCTCAGCACCACATACAAATAAATAAAAGGTCCATCAACAACTGAAAACCAAAAAAACCAGATATTGGTTTATTGAGAAATGCTTAAACAAGGAGGCCCAGAAACATTTCGTTAAACAGCACCTTCATCTCTCAAGGTACTCCACCAAACAGCATCTATGTTCCTCACAGCATTTTGTCCAGTGACAGCTGGATGGCTGAGTGACATGCATTCTTTTCATGGTGCCCTTAATTCCATGCTAGTTGCCATTGAAAGAGGGGTTTTATATAAGAGGTTACAGAAGCAGTGATGTCATCAGTGTTAACTTGCTTAATTTACTTGTATGACCATGATCCCAAGGAGCAACTACCCTGGCATACATAAAAAAGGCAACTTTCTACAGGTAACATTAGTTGGCCCTACTTCCCATTGTTCATAAGAGAAATTCAGTGTTCTTTGAGATATTATATACATGGTTATTCCAGCCCAGGCTTGCTCTCAATGTTCCCCTAACTTGTTTAGGTTTTTTGGCAATAAAAAGGGTATGGTCAGGGTGTTTAATTGTCCCCCTTTTCTTTAAGGGCAATGCATATTTGAAAGAGAACCACCAATGTATATACTGGTAGCTTAGAGATGGAGATCAGGAGAAAGAAGTCAGGACTCAAAGATTTTGGGTTTGGGCAACTAAAAGGATGGAATTATCCAATATTCATTTGAGTCAGATTTGGGAAGGAATGATCTGGGGAAAAGGAGTAAGGTTTAGTTATGAATCGCCGAGGTGGAGACATCTACTAGATGATCAAAAGAGATGCTGAGGGGCGAGGGCTTTGGAGGATTGGGGTCATGTCTTTAAAGTGAGGATAGGCAGAGTGTATATTTGCCACTGAGCAATTTCTGGTGTGTGGGTGCTTGTATGAGTAGGAAGAGAAATGAAATTAATAAGGTTTAAAGTTTTCCAGGTGAATAGGATGGATGGACAGAGAAACAGAGAGGTGATGATGAGAGGAAGGAGAGAGAAAAGTAGAAAGGTGATAGGATTAAGGATCTAAAGACCTGTGGAGTTAGGGTGGTAAAGACAATGAACTGGAAAGATGAGGAAAAGTGCTTGGAACAGAAAATATGAAAGAGATGTCATTGGTATCGGAGGTGTAGGATACAACCATGAGAGTGACTGAGGTAGAGAGGAAGGTGACGTCACTGGAGGTGACAAGATCAAGTTACTTCGAGTCACCATATTAGAAATATCATCAGTGTAGATATTGAAATGATCAGAAATTAATCCAAAAAACTCATTTCATTCTTAAATAAGATATATGGTACTAGTGTTACAAATTAATTCCCTTGTATTTGATTAAAAATATTATAGATGCCCATGTAATTTTTACTGTTTAAATGCAAGTGCCTTGAAAAATCTCATAAGGTTTGAGATTTTGCATACATGAATAAGTTTTCCATGAAACAAAAATGAATGCTAATCCTGCAAATGTTTTATTGAATATTCAAAATTTTTGAATATTAAAAAATAAGTTTCTTTATAATCAGGTACAGCAATATACTACAAAATGTAATAAATATCGGTAAAAAATAGTAAGATAATGACCCACAAATGAGCTGAAACCAAGTTAACAAACTAAATCATTAAAAAATAGATAATGACATAATGGATTTATTGTTTGATTAAAAATGGCATCACAAATATGTTGATAAAGTATTGCTTACAAACTGATTTTATAATAGTTGACTATTTGAGAGAAAAATAGACTTTATAACTTATATCAAAATGAAATTTTAAAAAGAGATGTGGAAAAAAAACCATAAAAATAGGAGATAATGAAAGAGAATGACTTTTTATATTTTAATATAGAAAAGGGATGTCTTGAGTGACCTGATGGGATTGACATTTTAAAAAGGTTATTCCGGCTTGTGTGAAGAGTGATTGGGAAGCATAAGATGGAATCAGAGAGATGAGTTGGAATGCGGCTGGAAGGAGCCGATGAGAAATGACAGTGCCATTCATGGTGGTGGCATGTTTGGGGGCAGAGAAAACACACAGATTTGGGATGCAAATCAGCTCCAATGACCGGTCTTATCCAAAAATCACTTTTCTAAAGTTGAGAAAACCACTCAGATTGTTTGAGTTTTCTCTGAATTTATGTATCATTGCTTACTTTGTGCATTTTAATTTCATGTTTTCCCCCTCTTAGGTAAAGGATGCCTTATTTTTTCTAATCACCCCCACATGCTGCACCTCCCAATTCTTATAGATTCAAAGGAAACACCAAAAATAGTACCTTCTTGTGTATTCTTCCTCTAGCTTCCCCCAGTGGTAACACTTTTTTTTTGTAACTGTAATAAAATATCAAAAACAGGAAACTGACATTATTTCAATACTGTTAACTAGGGACTATTCAGATTTTACTAGTTTTTTTTTTTTTGTGTGTGTGTGTGTGTGTGTGTGTGTGTGTTATTTTTGAGCAATTTTATTCCATATAACAACTGTCGAAAGTAAAGAAACAGAAAGGTTGTATTGCCACATAGGACCACTGTTGTATTATTTCTCTTATGGTCCCCCTCCCATCATTACTCCCTGGAAATTTTAAAATTTTTATTTATTTTTATTTTCTTGGTGCTAGGTATTGAGCACTCTACCACTGAGCTATGTGTCATGCTCCTCCTGGAAACTTTTAATCTCTGTCCGTCTATATACTTACACCATTTTGGGTTTTGAGAGAGCTTTATTGAGATCTCATCTACACAGCATAAAAATACACCTATTTAAAGTGGACAATCAGATGGATTGGCTAATTTTTTAAAGCATGGATATGTCTTTATATTATATGTTTCATAAATATGCCATTTTAATCATTGTAAGTATAAAATTCAAAGGTATTAATTATAGTCAGATTGTTGTAAAATCATTGCTACTATTGATTTCCAAAACTTTTTCATCACCCCAAATAAACTGTATCAATGAAGCAATAACTATCTAATTTCACCTTACCCTGGTCCATGGAAAGCTTTAATATACCTTCTGTATCTATCTAGATTTTTGCATAATGTTTTTAAGGTTCATCCTGTTGTAGAATGTATCAGAACTTTATTCTTTTTAAATAATTGAATAATATTCTATTGAATGTACAGACCACATTTCATTTAATGCTATATAAATGAAATCATACTATGCATATTCTCTAGAAATTTCTTTTTATATATAATGTGCTTTAAACTTTTTTTCCCTCAAGAATAAGTTCCAAATATCTTCAGTAATTCTGATCTTGTTTTGTCTAATTTTGACACTTAATATTTGTGTTTTTAACTTTGAGACCTATTATTTATTATTTCTTAATTTTTTTATTATTGATGGAACTTTATTTTATTTATTTATTTATATGTGGTACTGAGAATTGAACCCAGTGCCTCACACATGCTAGGCAAGTGCTCAGCCACTGAGCCACAACCCCTGTTACTTTTTAGGCAATATTTTAATTATATTCTATATGATCTAATGAACAATATAGTTATTTATAGGTGTCTTGTAATTTCCATTTCACTTTCCTCTTTAGCACAAAAATGTTTTAAAGGGAGAAGTAATAGTTTCCTGTTTCCTGGCTCTCTTATAAATATCTAATTTTCTTCCTAAGTACTCAGAGAATATAGTTGCTATTTCTTTTATCCTGAATCTAGTATTGGAGTTTTCTTTATGACCTAATATATGGCCAATTTTCTGAAGGTTTCATGAAAACTCAAAAAGAAAAATGCATTCTCACTTTTCATGACAGAGTTCAATTTGTATCCACTATATCTAACTTATTAATTATTTATGTTATTTTGGGCTTTATTCATTTTCTTTTTCTTCAATTGATCTGACATGAGTAGAAAGAATGAAATAAGTTTTGTCTACCAGGTTTTTATTTCACCTTGCTTTACTGTCTTCTAGCTATGAATATTACTTTGGTGAAGTCTCATGAAAGCTGTCACTTTTCTTCCTCATAGGTGTTGAGGCATTTTGACCGGCCATTCTGTGGATATTTCCCCTATTTTTCAAGTACAGAAACTTTACTGGGATGAATTTCAATATTGAACATATTTTGATATCTTTTCTGGAATACAATTTGCCCATTATTTTTACACATATATTACATATTTACAGATCTTTTATTTTTAGAAATAATTTTATACTTATAATATTTAAGTATTTTTCCATGTTTCACTATTTTGGGTATTTTTGGTATTTTTGGAGAACTGCATCTATATTTATGTTGAATTATTATGTCATGATTTTCTCAATATTCTTGGAAATCTCTTTAATTCAACTGATATAACTACTTCATACTATTTATTAGAAGCACATTATTTCATGATGTGACTATATCAATTCATTTAGTAATTCCTTTATATATTGCCTTCCTTTTATTTCCTGATTCTAAATATTTAATTTTTTTTAAAGTTTCTTTCACTACATATTATATACTCTAACATTCACCTTTTAAGGTATACAATTCTATTCATTCTGAGAAATGTGCAGTTATGTAATCACTACTACAAACAATACATGAAACCTTTCCATCACTCTACAAAATACATTAGGTCAGTCAGTTCTTTCCCCTTTCCTTTAGTTAATTGGCAATCCTTGATCAGTTTTCTCTCCTGATAATTTTGCCTTTTATGGAAAGTCACTTAAAATGAATGATGCCTCAAGAAAGCCTTTATTTATTTATTTATCCATTCATTCATTCATTCATTCATTCATTCTGGGGATTGAACTCAGGGGCACTCAATCACTGAGCCACATCCTCAGCCAGCCGTGTTTTATCTTTTTTTTTTTTAATTTAGAGGTAGGGTCTCACTGAGTTGCTAAGAGCCACACTGTTGCTGAGGCTGGGTTTGAACTCAGGATTCTCCTGACTCAGCCTCCCAAGCTGCTAGAATTACAGGATTGCGCCACCATGCCCAGCTCAAGGTAGCCTTTTAAATATAGCTTACTTTACTTAGCATGATTCTGGTTTTGGCAATTAAGATAACATTGCTATCAGGACTCATGCAAAACATTTGTATGGACATGTTTTCCCTCTCTTGGATAAACACACGGTAGTGAGATTGTTGGATTATCTGGAAAGGGAATATTTCACCTTGTAAGAAATTTTTCAGATTGTTTTCCAAAGTGTCTGTATCGTTTTAGAATCCTACCAGCATATAATGAATTTTTTTTCTTTCTTTCTCGCTTTCTCTCTCTTTTTTAAAAATAAAAAGCCTGACAATACCACCAGCTTTAAAAAAAATGGCCCCTTCTAATAAATCTCTAATGATAATCTGATATAGTTCCAATCCATATCTCCTTAATGGAAAATGACCATATTTTTATGTGCAAATTATTTAACATCTGTATCTTTGGTGAAGCACCTGTTGAAACCTTTTGCTATTTAAAGAATGGATTTGTTGTCTTATAATTTATTCATAAAATTTTCTTTAATATATATATTTTCATATATATTTTTTTCTCCTTGTTGTTCTGCAGCTATTTTCTCTTGTATTATGGTTTGTCCTTTACTTTTTATTAATAGTGTTTTTCAAATAGTAAATATGTAAGTTTAATGATATTTGTCAATATTTTCTTTTTTGTTTCATGTTTTTTGTGTAGAACCTAAGAAATTCAAGATCAGAAGAATTTTACCTAGTGTTTTTTTTCTGGAAGTTGATTTTTTGGCTTTCAAATTTAGGTCTTCAGGCTGTCTCCAATCAACTGACATATATAATATGAGGCATAGATAGACATCAATGCCTAATTTTTGTAGCACTATCTTTTCCACTGCATAGCCTTTATCTTCTTATAAAAATGAATTAATAATATATATATATATATATATATATATATATATATATATACTTATAAATATACATACATATATATGATCTATTTGTAGATTCTCTGTTCTCTTCCTTTGAAGTATATTTTTATCCATTAACCATATAATCTTGATTATTTGATTATATATACCTTGAAGTAAGGTAATGTGAGTTTTCTTACTTTGTTTTCTTTATTCAAATTTCTTTACTTTTCAATATAAGTTTTGGAATCAGCGTTGAACTCAACAAAAAAAATCCTTCTGGAAGTTTATTTGGGAATGCATTGAACTAATATATAAAACTTTGGATACTATGCATTTCTATAACATGAAGCCTTCCAAATCTTGAAAATGGTATATCTCTCCATATCTATTGGTTTTCTTTGAATTTGCTCATTGGTGTTAAGATTACAAAACTTTTCAGTGTGATCTATATTTAAGATAATACTTATGGGAATCCAGATGTATTCCTTGTTGGAATTGTCAAACTAATCCTAAAATTCATATGTAAATAAAAGGATTCAGAATAGCCCAAACAATTTTCAAAAATTATAAACTTTATGCACTCAGTCTTTCCAATCCTAAAATATAGCTAAAAATGTGAATCAAGATAGTGTGATACTGATAAATTATTTTTTTTAATATGATCATATAATTTTTATTGATTTTCAACTGTTGAATCAGTCTTAATACTTGTGATAAATTCCATTTGGTAAGGGCATATAATTTTATTTTTTATTTTATTTTTTTTTATTGGTTGTTCACAACATTACAAAGCTCATGACATATCATATTTCATACATTAGATTGAAGTGGGTTATGAACTCCTAATTTTACCCCAAATGCAGATTGCAGAATCACGTCGGTTACACATCCACAATTTTACATAATGCCCAATTAGTAATTGTTGTATTCTGCTACTTTTCCTATCCCCTACTATCCCCCCTCCCCTCCCCTCCCATCTTCTACCCCATCTATTGTAATTCATTTCTCTCCTTGTTAATTTTCCAATTCCCCTCACAACCTCTTATATGTAATATTGTATAGCAATGAGGGTCTCCCTTCATTTCCATCCAATTTCCCTTTTCTCTCCCTTTCCCTCCCATCTCATGTCTCTGTTTAATGTTAATCTTTTCTTCCTGCTCTTCCTTCCTGCTCCGTTCATAGTTGCTCTCATTATATCAAAGAAGACATTTGGTATTTGTTTTTTAGGGATTGACTAGCTTCACTAAGCATAATCTGCTCTAGTGCCATCCATTTCCCTGCAAATTCTATGATTTTGTCATTTTTTATTGCTGCATAGTACTCCATTGTGTATAGATGCCACATTTTTTTAATCCATTCATCTATTGAAGGGCATCTGGGTTGGTTCCACAGTCTAGCTATTGTGAATTGTGCTGCTATGAACATCGATGTGGCAGCATCCCTGTAGCATGCTCTTTTAAGGTCTTCAGGGAATAGTCCGAGAAGGGCAATAGCAGGGTCAAATGGTGGTTCCATTCCCAGCTTTCCCAGGAATCTCCAAACTGCTTTCCAAATTGGCCGCACCAATTTGCAGTCCCACCAGCAATGTACAAGAGTACCCTTTTCTCCACATCCTCGCCAGCACTTGTTGTTGTTTGACTTCATAGTGGCTGCCAATCTTACTGGAGTGAGATGGTATCTTAGGGTGGTTTTGATTTGCATTTCTCTGACTGCTAGAGACGGTGAGCATTTTTTCATGTACTTGTTGATTGATTGTATGTCATCCTCTGAGAAGTGTCTGTTCAGGTCCTTGGCCCATTTGTTGATTGGGTTATTTGCTATCTTATTGTCTAATTTTTTGAGTTCTTTGTATACTCTGGATATTAGGGCTCTATCTGAAGTATGAGGAGTAAAAATTTGTTCCCAGGATGTAGGCTCCCTATTTACCTCTCTTATTGTTTCTCTTGCTGAGAAAAAACTTTTTAGTTTAAGTAAGTCCCATTTGTTGATTCTTGTTATTAACTCTTGTGCTATGGGTGTCCTATTAAGGAATTTGGAGCCCGACCCCACAATATGTAAATCATAGCCAACTTTTTCTTCTATCAGGCAAAGAGTCTCTGATTTGATATCAAGCTCCTTGATCCATTTTGAGTTAACTTTTGTGCATGGCGAGAGAAAGGGATTCAGTTTCATTTTGTTGCATATGGATTTCCAGTTTTCCCAACACCATTTGTTGAAGATGCTATCCTTCCTCCATTGCATGCTTTTAGCCCCTTTATCAAATATAAGATAGTTGTAACTTTGTGGATTAGTCTCTGTGTCCTCTATTCTATACCATTGGTCCACCCGCCTGTTTTGGTACCAGTACCATGCTGTTTTGGTCACTATTGCTCTGTAATATACTTTGAAATCTGGTATCGCTATACCGCCTGATTCACACTTCCTGCTTAGAATTGCTTTTGCTATTCTGGGTCTTTTATTTTTCCATATGAATTTCATGATTGCTTTATCTATTTCTTCAAGAAATGCCTTTGGGATTTTGATTGGCATTGCATTAAACCTATAGAGAACTTTTGGTAATATCGCCATTTTGATAATGTTAGTTCGGCCTATCCATGAACAGGGTATATTTTTCCATCTTCTAAGGTCTTCTTCTACTTCTCTCTTTAGGGTTCTGTAGTTTTCATTGTATAAATCTTTCACCTCTTTTGTTAGGTTGATTCCCAAGTATTTTATTTTTTTTGAGGATATTGTGAATGGAGTGTTTTTCCTCATTTCCATTTCAGAAGTTTTGTTGCTGATATACAGAAATGCCTTTGATTTGTGCGTGTTGATTTTATATCCTGCCACTTTGCTGAATTCATTTATTAGTTCTAGTAGTTTCTTTGTAGATCCTTTTGGGTCTTCTAGGTATAGAATCATGTCATCTGCAAATAGTGATAATTTAAGTTCTTCTTTTCCTATTGTTATGCCTTTAATTTCCTTTGTCTGTCTAATTGCTCTGGCCAGTGTTTCGAGAACTATATTGAATAGAAGTGGTGATAGAGGGCATCCCTGTCTTGTTCCAGATTTTAGAGGGAATGCCTTTAACTTTTGTCCATTCAGAATGATGCTAGCCTGAGGCTTAGCATAGATAGCTTTTACAATGTCAAGGTAAGTTCCTGTTATCCCTAGTTTTTCTAATGTTTTGAACATAAAGGGGTGCTGTACTTTGTCGAATGCTTTCTCTGCGTCTATTGAGACGATCATATGGTTCTTATCTTTAAGTCTATTGATGTGGTGAATAATATTTATTGATTTATGTATATTGAACCATCCTTGCATCCCAGGAATGAATCCTACTTGATCATGGTGCACAATTTTTTTGATGTGTTTTTGTATTCGATTTGCCAGAATTTTATTGAGGATTTTTGCATCTAGGTTCATTAGAGATATTGGTCTGTAGTTTTCTTTCTTTGAGGTGTCTTTGTCTGGTTTCGGAATCAGGGTGATGTTGGCCTCATAGAATGAATTTGGAAGAACTCCCTCTTTTTCTATTTCCTGAAATAACTTGAAAAGTATTGGTATTAATTCTTCTTTAAAGGTTTTGTAAAACTCCGCTGTATACCCATCTGGTCCTGGGCTTTTCTTGGTTGGTAGTCTTTTGATGGCTTCTTCAATTTCATCCATTGATATTGGTCTGTTCAAATTGTGTGTATCCTCCTGACTCAGTCTGGGCAAATCATATGACTTAAGAAATTTATCGATATCTTCACTATCTTCTATTTTATTGGAATATAGGGTTTCAAAATAATTTCTAATTGTCTTCTGTATTTCTGTAGCATCTGTTGTGATATTGCCTTTTTCATCCCGTATGTTAGTAATTTGAGTTTTCTCTCTTCTTCTCTTCGTTAGCATGGCTAAAGGTCTGTCGATCTTATTTATTTTTTCGAAGAACCAACTTTTAGTTTTGTTAATTTTTTCAATAGTTTCTTTTGTTTCAATTTCATTGATTTCCGCTCTGATTTTAATTATTTCTTGCCTTCTGCTACATTTGCTGTTGTTTTGCTCTTCCTTTTCTAGGGCTTTGAGATGAAGTGTGAGCTCATTTATTTGTTGGTTTTTTCTTTTTTTGAGGAATGACCACCAGGCGATGAATTTTCCTCTTAAAACTGCTTTCATTGTGTCCCATAGATTCCGATATGTTGTGTCTGTATTTTCATTTATCTCTAAGAATTTTTTGATTTCCTCCTTTATGTCTTCTGTAACCCATTGATCATTCAGTAACATATTGTTCATTTTCCATGTGATGCAGGATTTTTCCTTCCTTCTTTTATCATTGATTTCCAGTTTCATTCCATTATGATCAGATAAAATGCATGGTATTATCTCCACCCCTTTATATTGACTGAGGGTTGCCCTATGGCATAATATATGGTCTATTTTTGAGAAGGATCCATGTGCTGCTGAGAAAAAAGTATATCCATTTGATGAAGGCTGATATATTCTATATATGTCAGTTAAGTCTAGGTTATTGATTGTGGTATTGAGTTCTATAGTTTCTTTATTCAACTTTTGTTTGGAGGATCTGTCCAATGGTGAGAGAGGTGTGTTGAAGTCACCCATAATTATTGTGTTGTGGTCTATTTGATTCCTGAACTTGAGGAGAATTTGTTTTATGAATATCGCAGCGCCATTATTTGGTGCATAAATATTGATAATTGTTATGTCTTGTTGGTGAATGGTTCCTTTTAACAGTATATAGTGTCCTTCTTTATCCCTTTTGATTAACTTAGTCTTGAAGTCGATTTTATTCGATATGAGGATGGCCACCCCTGCTTGCTTACGAGGACCGTGTGCGTGGTATATTTTTTCCCATCCTTTCACCTTCAGCCTGTGTATGTCTTTTCCAATCAGATGTGTCTCCTGGAGGCAGCATATTGTTGGATTTGTTTTTTTAATCCATGATACCAGCCTATGTCGCTTTATTGGAGAGTTTAAGCCATTAACATTCAGAGTTACTATTGATATATGGTTTGTACTTCCATCCATGTTTGATTATTTATCCTTTTTTTAAAAAATTTAGTTTGTTTCTCCATGATTATCTTTACCCTCACCCTCTGTCTTTACCGAGGCACTTCCCTCTGATTGTTTTGGTTATTGTTTTTCATTTCTTCCTTGTGTAGTGTTTTGCTCAAAATGCTTTGCAATGCTGGTTTTCTGGCTGCAAATTCTTTTAACTTTTGTTTATCATGAAAGATTTTTATTTCGTTGTCATACCTGAAGCTTAATTTTGCTGGATACAGAATTCTTGGTTGGCATCCATTGTCTTTCAGTGTTTGAAATACATTGTTCCATGACCTTCTTGCTTTCAGTGTCTGTGATGAAAAATCTGTTGTTAATCTTATTGGTTTACCCCTGAATGTAATCTGCCTCTTTTCTCTTGTAGCTTTTAATATTTTCTCTTTGTTCTGTATATTGGATATCTTCATAACAATGTGTCTTGGCGTTGGTCTACTGTGATTTTGTGTGCTCGGTGTCCTGAATGCATCTTCAATTTGTATATCTGTTTCCTTTTTTATTTCTGGAAAGTTTTCTGTAATTATTTCATTCAGCAGGTTACTCATTCCCTTGGTTTGATTCTCTGTACCTTCTTCTATCCCGATGACTCGTAAATTTGGTTTTTTTATGTTATCCCATAACTCTTGGATGTTTTTCTCGTGATTTTTTACCAGCCTTTCTGAGTTGGCTAGACTCTTTTCAAGATGATATATTTTGTCTTCAGTATCTGACGTTCTGGCTTCTACTTGCTCCACTCTGTTAGTGATACTCTCAATTGAGTTTTTAATTTGGTTTATCGTTTCCTTCATTTCTAGAATTATTGTTTGATTATTTTTTATAATCTCTATCTCCTGATAAAGATGCTTAACTTCTTCTTTTATCTGTTTATGTAACTCATTCTCAATGTGTTCTTTTGCTGCTTGAATTTGCTGTCTCGTATCCTCTTTAAGGTTCCGTTCCATCTGTCTAAGGTGTTCCTTGAGTTCTTTATATGAAAATTTTTCCGATGACTCTAGGTCCTCCTGAATATTTAGGCTGTCCTGCATTGTTTGTACTCCTTTTCTTCCTTGCTTTTTGAAGCTGCTCATGTTACTTCTTGTTCTGTTTGACTGCTGAGTTACTGTTTACTCCTATAAATTTATTTGATGCTGTAGCCGCAGGATTCAATGAAGTTATCTCCTCCGCAGCAGTCTGATGACGTCAGTTCTCTGCCATGGTGGTATCTCTTGCAAATGGCTACAGTTCGTTTCCCTTTGCCGGGTGACCAATGCAATGGGTGGGTCCTTACTGTCTCTCCCAAGCCCCGTTTGAAACCTGTGGCCACCACCTATGAAGGCTCGGTTGCCATTACCTCCATAGGATCAGAAGGGCTGACCAGTTGTTTCAGCCGGATGGATTAGTGCTGAGTCACAGCTGTTTGTCTGCGGGAATCAGGCGAATGGGAGCTTGAATTCAGCCAATCCTGGCTCAGTGTGTGTTCTGAGAGGTCCAGATTGATCACCCCAGATCCACGTCAGCTCAGCATTGCTTAGTGATCCTGAGCAAACAGATTTAGGCTGTTTACGACTCCCTATGCCTGCACAGATGAAGAGGTCAGAGACTTGATCTCTCCGCGCCCGCCGCCATGTTCAGGGCATCCTGATAAATTAATACACTATGATTAATGGAATAAAATTGAGACTCCAGGAATAAGCCCTCACATTATGATAAATTGATTTTGAACAAGAATGGTAAACAATTTAATGGAGAAAAATTATGTTCCAATAAATGGTTCTGTATCAGCTATATATCTAAATTTTAAAAAAGAGTCCAGTCTCTTCCTCACATCATATCATAAATAATAATTAACTCAAATGCATCAAAGACCTAAATGCAAGAGATAAGATTTTAAAATTATAGAGAAAATATTTGAGTAATATCATGGCATTGGATATCTTAATAGTTTCTCAGATATATCAAATGTACAAGCAATCAAAATTAAAACCTTTGTTTTTGAAATAAAATATATGCAAATCAATATCTGATAAAACACTTGAATACAGAATATATAAAATAGTCTTACAACTCAACAGTGATAAGAAAAGTTAAGGAAATAATCGGCATAGGATCCATTTGGATATACAAATAGGCAATAAGCATATGAAAAAACAGCAACATCTTTTGTCACTAGGGAAGTGCACATGAAAACCACAAGAAGATACCATTTTTCATTCACAAGGATGGCTGTAATCCAATGAGAATGGATCTATAGGAGTCCTGGTGAATGGAAAGTGGTTAGGTAAACTGTGTTTTTTTTTTTTTTTTTAACTTATTTGTTCTAATTAGTTTTATATGACAGTAGATGGTATTTTGATACATCATACATAAATGGAGTATAAATTCTCATTCTTCCAGCTCTATGTGTTGTAGAATTACACTGGTCATGTAATCATATATGCATATAAGCTCATAATGTCTGATTCATTCTACTATCCCTCCTACTCCCATGCCACCTCCCTTTGTCTAATCCAAAGCCCTTCTATTCTTCCTTAGGCACCCTCCCCCGTTTTTGCGAATTAGCATCCACAAATCAGAGAAAACATTCAGCCTCTGGTTCTTTGGGATTAGCTTATTTTGCCAATGTCATAACTTTGTTCTTTTTTATGACTGAGTAATAGTCCATTGTGTATATACACCACATTTTCTTTTCCATTTCATCTGCTAAAGGGCACCTAGGTTTCTTCCATAGTTTAGCTATTGTGAGTTGAGCTGCTATAAGCATTAATGTGGCTGTGTCACATTAAGTCATTCGGGCATAACGGGAGGAGTGGGATAGGTGTGTTTCGTTTTGCAATTGATGGTTTTGTGTTTGCTTTTCTCTCCTGGTCACTCCATATCCAAACATAAAGCAAGTCCAACATCCTTGTGTTTTCTAATTAAGAAACAGTGGAAAAGGCACCATTCTGACTTTGACACTCACATTGGCTGCTTCCACTGTGGACCAGTGTAGGGACATGCTCTTCTAGGTGCCCCATGGTGCATGGTAGTCTGCTGTCCCTGCTGCCTATTGCATCACTGTGACCACACCAGCTGTGACCTCTGCTGGACCCTGCACTGCAAAGACCCATGTTGCTTCCACCTTGGGATCAGGAAATGGAGAAGGCAGGCTAAGGATCAGAGGTGGGGTCACAGCACCTGCACCAGAGGGCACAAACCCCATTCCCTCTGGAAAGGCCCAAAACAAAGGGACAGGTGTCTGTTTGTCACTGCCACAACATGCTCCCCATCTTCTCCTGTCGGGTACAGTGGTCCACATGCTGGACTTACAGTTGCCAACACCCTGTCACACAGCCAGGTAGCCAGCTGCTATCATCCTGTGGAACCTTGATACGGCTTAGATGTGGCAGCTGCCACCACCCTGCATCCTTGCTGGGACACTTGTCTACACCTTTGGGACTATTGGAAGTAAGATTATCTGTGGAAACCATGTCCCACCCCACAACCCAATGCTGCTTCTATCACCCCCTGATTCGGTCCCTGCATGTGTCTTGGTTGCCCAGAAGACTCTGCTTGACCACTGCAACAGTCCCTGGCACCAAGGAGGTTTTCTAGGACACAATTACTCCGTATGTCCCCACCCACAGTGGAAGTACTTCTGATGCCCCCACTCTTTATTGAGGAACAACTCTCCCATATGTGACAGCTCAGAGAGAAGAGCCCAGTAAGCTTGTGCAGCCTGGCATGGCAGTGCAAAATGGGGTCCAGCAGGCAGGCAACTGACTATGTGCACAGACCCACCCTCCTGTCATGGACCACACAATTCCTACTAAGCTCATTGGGCCATTCTGACACCACTGTTCCATGTACTGCCCACCCTGTGATCCAGAATAGGCCCCAGTAAAGCCTCTGGCAGATGAATTTTAAATGTTT
This sequence comes from Urocitellus parryii, assembly GCF_045843805.1. Taxonomy (NCBI): domain Eukaryota; kingdom Metazoa; phylum Chordata; class Mammalia; order Rodentia; family Sciuridae; genus Urocitellus; species Urocitellus parryii. The sequence goes on from NC_135544.1 coordinate 11,924,559, forward strand.
TATGTTCTTTTTGGTTATACATGCCAGTGGAATGCATTTTGACACATTATAGGTACATGGAGTTTAACTCCCCATATTTTGGCTGTACATGATGAGGATTTACACTGGCCATGAATCCATACGTGAACATAGGGAAGTTACATCTGGTTCATTCTAGTGTCTTTCCTTTTCTCATCCCTTTTCCCTTCCCTTCATTCCCCTTTGTCTTATCCAATGAACATCTATTCTTCCCTCCCCAACCCTTTATTGTGCATCGGCATTCACATATCAGAGAATATTCAATCATTGTTTTTTGGGATTGGCTTATTTCATTTAGCATGATAGTCTCCAGTTCCATCTGCTTACCAGCAAATGTCATAATTTAGTTCTTTATGGCTGAGTAATATTCCTGTGTGTGTGTATATGTTTGTGTGTATGTGTGTGTATTTTTTTCCATTCATCTATTGAATGCCACCTAGGTTGGTTCCAGAGCTTAGCTATTGTGAATTAAGGTGCAAAAAAATATTGATGTGGGTGCATCCCTATGGTATGCCAATTTTAAGTACTTTGGGTATATGCCAAAGAGTGGGATAACTAGTTCAAATGCTTGTTTCATTGCAAGATTTCTGAGGGATTTCTATACTACTTTCCAGAGCTTGGGAGGTTGAAGCAGGAGAATTGCAAGTTCAAATCCAGTCTCAGCAATTTAGCAAGGCCCTAAACAACTTTGCAAGACTCTGTCTCAAAATTTGAAAACAAACAAACAAACAGACAAAAAGTGCTGGGATATGGCTCAGTGTTAACCCCCCATGGGTTCAATTCCTGGTACTAAAACAAATAAAAATAATGTTTCATAAATCACTTCTGAAAAAAACCTCGTTAATTTTCTTAACTGGTGTTTTAAGATTATGTTCACATACAAAAACACATCAACCATTTGACACCCAGAACAATATTCTGCCTTCAAAATGCAGGAAATCTTGTTATTTGAAACCCTAATGAGCTTTAGGAGACATTATTCTAAGTGAAAACAGCAAATGTAGGAGGTTGTGCTCTATGACCTCAATGAAGTGTGGAATCAAAACCAGTTGCTCTGTAAAAGCAGAGAGCAGGATGGTGGTTCCCAGGAGCTCAGGGTTTAGGAAAACAGGAGCTGTTACCCAAAGAGTACAAAACTTCAGTGATGCAGCATGAGCCAATTCTGGACATCTGTCCTACAACTGGGTCTCCACAGTGAATAACACTCTGTTGTATGCTTAAATTTGCTGCTCTGTGAGCTGGGGTTATGGCTCAGTTGCAGAGCAGTTGCTTGGCACATGTGAGGTCCTGGGTTCAATCCTTAGCACCACACAAAAATAAATAAAAGAATGGTATTGTATCCAACTACAAGTAAAAAAAATGTTTTTAATTGTTCTGCTTGAAAGTGTTCTCACTACACACACACAAACACAAACACACACAGACACACACACACATATATGAGTGGGTGGATATGTTAATTAGCTTATTTACAGTAATCATCATTGTACAAGATACATGTATATCACATGGTACTTTTATTTTATTTTATTTTTAAACAGTTGTTATTATACTAAGGTATTAAGACAAGTACAAAATAACCTTGTAATCAGGGTACTGTATCAGTCAATAACAAAGGAAAGACCACTACAGTATGAAGAGATATACAAATGACTCAAGTATACAGCTTTCATAGTTAACAGACAATTTTAAATGGGAAGTTGGTTTCTTTTACAAATGGTAAATTTTCTTGAAATAGGAAAAATAATATACAGTGCTCTAAGCATGAATAATCATGCAAACAAAGAAAAGCAGTCTTAAAACTAATGCTCTTAGGGGCTGTGGTTGTGGCTCAGTGGTAACGTGCTTGCATGAGGCATGCTTGAGGCACTGAGTTGAATTCTCAGCACCATGTTACAAATAAATAAAATAGAAGTCCATCAACAACTAAAAAATATTTAGGAAAAAAAAACTCATCCTCTTTGTATATAACAGACTCAATTGCTTCTATTTAACAGCCTTAGGAAAAACATGCCTATTCCCTTTCCTAGCTTTAAGGACAATTTCCTCTAAGGAATACTAGTGCAGCATAACCTTAAATAATTTAAAGTTAAAACCCAGAGTAATTAACACCTTGCCAATCTAGATATAACAGTGGCCATCATTCTTCACCTGTACTTCTCAGAATAAATCCCGTAGGCTAGCAGGATAAGCTTGTGCCATAGAACCTTCTCCCCAATGCCACAAATCCCCTTCTATGACTTCATCCCCCCTCCCCCACATTGACACTAATCCCCCCAACCACAAACAGTGCAGTTTATGAAGCTTTCCTTGAAAATGGTTTCGATGAATGTCCTGGCATACATGGTTCTCAAAAGTCACCTCTGAACACCACAGGTAATGGAAATGAATTGTGTTCTTGCATTTCATTTTAAGGCTTCACTAGGTCAAAAAGGTGTGTTCTGAGTGTTTGAGGTTTTGTTGTGTGTGCGGGTTAAAAAAAAAAAGATAGATGGTCTGGAATTTAATGGGAGAGAACCTCTGTTTCCCCAAACAAGCTGAGAGTCAGAAGGGAAAGAGTCGCAAGCTCAGGCCCCCAGTTCTGCTCAGCTTGCAGTCCTCTTCCTGGCTGGATTCTTTCTCAGGAACCAATTATTGCTTCCTTGGTGCTGTTATGGGACTGCTCTGCAAAGGCAGTGACCCTGGTCAAAGTCCACCTGCAACAACCCTGCTCTATAAAACCAGTCCCAGAGCTCTTACCCCAGGGAAATTCTTCAGCTGTCAGGGTCACTGAAACTGCCTTAGTGCAGTTGTGAGTACATGCTTAATATTTGGCATATCTGAAATGATTACTGGCACAGCATTCCCCAATTTAATGTATAAATGTATAAATGATAATTTCAATAAATCTTCAAAGCAAGCTTATGAAGCAATTAAGATAATTAATGCATTTTATAGATTAAAGTGGGATAATTAAGTAAATATATATATATATACATAAATAAACACATATATACATTATACAAATGTGTATATGCATGTATACATACGTTCCATGTGTATGTATATGGGTCTACATGTACATGGGTGTATGTACATATGTGTTTGTATAGCTATATACATGCAGCTAACAAGAGGTATTGAAAAGCTATGAACTCAGAAAGTCTGGTCCTAGAGTCAGTATTCTAAATTCCCATGACCTACCTTCACAACTCTCTAGAAGGTGCACAATCTACAGGTAGCATAAGATCAGAGGAACAGCACACATGAAAGGGAAAGTGAGAGAAATTATCCTAATCACATACTTGCTTTGTTTCGGGTTTTCATCCCTAGATCTTGAAAAATGGATGCTACAGCTACCAAACTACATGTTCAAATCAGCAGTAAGGATTACGAGTATCCATTTCATGCATCTCAGCATAAATGTCACTGGTTCTCATTGATTGTAGGTTGGCTAGGTGATTATCCTGAGAGTAATAGCAGAGCAGCCTGGTGTTGTGGCATACACCTACAATCCCAGCTACTCAGGAGGGCGAGGTATGGGAATCACAAGTTTGAGGCAAGCCTGAGAAAAAATAAAACTTAAAAAATGAGCTAGGGATACAGCTCAGAGTCAAAATGCTCCTGGATTCAATTCCATATGCTACCAAAAAAAAAAAAAAACCAAGAAGAATATCAACTAGTAGACTAGTTATCCCTAGTTAGCTTAGTTGCTCCCTTCTCCTATAAGGTCCTATAAGGGAATGCTATACCCCCACAGATGGAATCCAGTGTCTCTCTTGCTTCTCTTTAGATCTGCTTTCTCAGGGTGGGTGTGCTTTTCAAACATGTTCTTCTGAGGTTGAAAGTGGCAGCGGCTCTTGACATCGCTCCTGATTCAAGTCAGATGGAAATAATAAGTATCAGTTTCCCTAAGATCTCAGCAAAAATTTAATTGTATCTCATGAACTCTAATTCAGTCAGAATTTATCTAAGCAGGGTGAATGTACTATAGTTCAGGTCTGGGTTATGTACTCCAGTTCTAGAATCAGGTGACAGGACTGACCCACAACCTTCAGTGGGTTACATAGATGCTTAAATGAACAAATTTAACTTACACATGATTTCTCTTTTTTATCAGCCTTAGAATCTTCCCAATAATACAATCACAGCTCCTTGAGTAATATAGAAAAGGCATGAACTAGTTTAGATGAAAAGATTCTAGGAGAATTTCTGGCCTTAGGGTATCAATCCATGGGCTTTTATTCCCCATAGGAGGCAAAAATTTCAGAAGGACTTGCATAAAAAGCCCTATCAGATATTGCAATATTTTCTCGTCTTCCCAATTTAACTTTTTCCTAGTATTTAAATGACCCAGTAATTCCATAATTAACAAAGCAGATCAAAGAAAAGGCTTCTGTGTTATTTTTCTCTTTCTCATTTTCTTTGAAATATTATCATCTGTAGCATCACCATACCAAACCTGAGTCTTCAATTGTTGCACAACACTGGACACCAATACCATGTATTTTGTTTTGGAATGTCTTCCCCGTGCCTTTCGGTAGCCACTGATCTTGTAAAATTATGTATATTTTTTTCTAGATTAAAGGCATACAATCTTATAGATAAGAAAGAGTGTGTGTGCATGCCTTCACATACACACACACATACACACACACACATCACCATGTACACGAACAGATAAGAACTTTATGGGATAATTAGTAATTCGTTCACATACACACACACATACACACACACACATCACCATGTACATGAACAGATAAGAACTTTATGGGATAATTAGTAATTCTAAGACATTAATAAAGAACACAGAGGAGAAAGATACTATCAAATCTTCTTAATATTCTACCTCAAATTCTATTACATAAAGCATTCTCCCAAACACCAATATGGTGGACACACCTATGCCTGCTGTTCAGATAGAACAAAGGAAGCTAAGAGAAGTTGAGTTTTCTTTTCATTAGAAATCACTGAGGACTCAGGAGACCTGGCCTCTTTTTGGAGTATAAGCAGACATAACTCTCTCTCTCTCTCTCTCTCTCTCTCTCTCTCTCTCTCTCTCTAAGCAGACATAACTCTCTCTCTCTCTCTCTCTCTCTCTCTCTCTCTCACACACACACACACACACACACACACACATGACTATAAAGAAATTAATTTGTGTGAAGCTATAATGTTTTGAAACATTCCTTACATGTGATTAATTCTATTTATTCAGGTTCTACACCAATCCATTTTGTTAAAAACTAGCCATCAAATTGAACTTTGATATTTCCACTGGTCTGATGACTATATATATAATATAAACATGCATACCTATCAACACAGCCTTGTGCAGTCTCAAGGATAATAGGCAAGCAAGAAAGAAACAGAGAGGTGGAAAAGGTAGGGAAAACGTAGAAAGAAGATAATGCTGAAGAGTGAGTAAGAAGAGGAGCAGGGAAGAATCCCAGTCTACAAAGGACACTGTCTTTTGAGCAACTGGAATTGAGGTCCTTGAAGAACACATCGGAGTAGGTCAATGGGCAGGGTAACTCTTACAGCTCTTGTTACAAGGCAAGGACAATTAAATTCAATACATATATTAACTCATTTAACTTTTCTCCACCCTAATGAAGCAGGTATGGTTATTATTATCCCATTTCCAGGGATAAGAAAACTGACCTCAAATGTCTAAGCAACTTGCCCAAGGTTATATAATAGTAAGAGATAAAGAGTCTGTGACCTAGAAACCCTGTCACTGCTTTTCAAAGTGGCCGGACAAGAGTTGAGAAGTGCAAATGACACTAGAGATAGATATAGAGAGCGGCTGTTGAAGGACAGCAGTATTTAGTGCAAAGCACGTGAGAGGCACCCAGAGCATATTTCACAGGTATTGAGGATATTCAGGTGGTAGAGACTCTGAGAGGGAATGTTGAAAGTAAATGGGAAAAGGGATCCCTCATAAGATGCAGGTGGGCTAAAGAAGTGAGAAAGACAGGGGTGAACAGATATAGAGAGTAATTCAGGTAGCTAAAAGTTTCCCTTTACTAAAATGTCAGCCAGAATTGTAAGGTCAGAGTCAGCCCCTCCCAGATTCATCTCAGGAGTGGCCACCATCTTCACAGGCAGATCCCACACAGATGTACAGTGGTGAGATTCTAGGAGTTGATAATATCTATGTAGAGCTGAGCACAGTTATCCAGCAAAGAGTGGCCCCCCAACAACTCTAACAATCCCATTACTTGTTATACTTATTACCTTCTTTATATTGTGTACCTGTTATAGGTTACCTGGTAGTGACACAAACACAGGAATTGTTTTATGCCAAGTCTGGATCCCACTTTTGCCACTTATTATTCATTATATCTTTGGTAAATTCCTTGCTTTCTTGGTCTCATTTTTCTTTTCTCAGAAATGTTCCTAATAGATACCAGCCCAGTACTGGAAGCATCCTGACAACGCACCCCCCCAAAAAAAAAAAAAAAACTTGTTAGAGTTCAACATATTTTGCCATTATGATCAGCCAAAGAATTAATGCACAGCCCTTTAAGCTGATGGAGCTCACAGTTTAGCAGGAATGAGAAACATGTAAACAACCACAGCAGTGTGTGTCAGACATCCTATAAACACAGGTGCAATCTGCAGGGCAAGAGACTGCAGATTAGAGACCACGTCACCTCATTTTTAGGAGGCTGCATTTGAGGGTATCAACAAGGTCAAGGTGACAACACAGCTGCTTCAGCAAAGCTTGAGGAATAGCAAAGGGATTCCACAGGAGAATTTAAACTTGACTCTTAGAAATACCCAGGAAAATGGCAAGGTTGCATTATAGGTTTAAATATAAATTTCATCAGAAGCCTGGGAAATATTTCTGAGGTTCAGCATTCCGTCTACACACCTGAAAGCAAACCTTTGTCAAACTACAAATTCCATCACAAAGCAATTCTTCACATTATTTGGCAATCATTTGTCATGTAGTAATTATCCTTTTAATCCAAATTAAACCCTTATCTTCTGCTCTTCATCCAAAGTGTGAATATAACAATTACTGGGGAGATGAAAAGGGGGAGAATTTCAGAACCATGCCTTGTCATGAAACTAGATGTCATGCATTTTTAGCAGCAAGAAAGAAATACAGTATCAACACATATAAGAACTGAGATATAAGAATGTGTCTCATAAATACAACAAATTATAGGTTTTTAAAGGTCTTCAAAGTTCACATAGTGATCTTCTGGGAGAATCTATAGAAAGAAAGCAGGCTCAGTTATTGAGTACACTGGATTCTAGAAATTTCTTTTACATATCTAAAGACATTTACTTAATACAGGATCCTCTGGCATAGATCCAAAACACAGCAGCAGTGAGACCCACCACCACGGAGGAGCCTTGTGTGAATTTCTAATCATCCCCTGGAGGACCTGTTATTAATCAGATTTTGGAGCCTCACATTAGAGACTCTATTCAGTAGATTGAAGTGTGGTTCTGAGATCTGCACTTTTTATTTTTTTGTTTGTTGTTTGCTGTTTTTGTCATTTTTGGTGTATGACAGTTAATATGATTGTGGTTCATTTTGACATATTCATAAATGCATATAAAATAGTTTTCTCCATTTTAATCTTCAAAACTAATCCATTCCCTTCCCCCACTCCCTCCTCTAATCCCCTCCCTGTACTCTGTGGTCTTCCTTCTGTTTACATATTTAATTTTTTTAGCTGATACATTATAGTTATACATAAAATTGGAATACATTGTGGTACACTCATATATGCACCTAGTGTACTTTGGTCATCTTCATATTCACCAGTTCTTCCCCTTTATCTCCCCTCTTTTCTCTTATTTGATTCCCCATTTCTAGTCTGTTGATCTCCCTTCTGTTTTATTCCATTTTTCTCTAGCTTCTGCATATGAGAGAAAATATTCAACCCCTGACTTTATGAGCCTGGCTTATTTCACTTAGCATGATATTCTCCAGTTTCATCCAGTTACCAGAAAGGGACATATTTCATTCTTCTTTATGGTTTAGTAGAACTCCATCGTGTATATATACCACATTTTCTTTATCCATTCTTCTACTGATGGGCACTAAAGCTGGTTTCATAAATTGGCCATTGTGGATTATGCTGCTATAAACATTGGTATTAATATAGCACTGAAGTATGCTGTTATTAGTTCTTCTAGATAAATACTAAGGAGTAGGATAACTATAGGGTTTTTTTGTTTTTATATAAGCTCTCCAAGAAATTCCCAGAGCTAAGTGTAGAAAATTAGTGACAACTGACAAATGCAAATCTCACATGATAATGAGAAGTCTTAGGCTGTTAGATAAAAATGCAGACTTCAGGCCACAGCCAGACTTACTGTATCAGAACTTGTGAGCTCTGAGCCTACATGCTCTATTTTAACTTCCCATGCCTTAGATTTAGCTTCTGTCCTAGTGTGAACCTACGTACATGACAGAGGTCTATAAATTTTTCTGCTAACAGTACCAGTTAGTTCAGCACTGGGGACAGCTCTGAGTTTAATTCACTTTTACCTACTGGACTTGTTATGGAATTCTGGGTGAGTTCCATAGCCAACTGAAGTCTTAATGGCTCAGCTGTGAAGTATTCAGAGGTCATTGTGAAGATTAAATTGTAGCCAGTTTAAAATCCCTAGTAAATTTTCTGGCAGATAGTGAGAACTGAATATTCACTTCTCCCTGCCACAACTTTATTTATCTCTTAATAATATGAATTCAGATTTGAGAAAGTTCAGAATTTTTGTCAAGTAATTATGATCAAAACAAAAATAAGATCATTTTTCACTTCTGCTAAATCATAAAATAAAAATAAGGATAACACCAATTTCTGATAAAGCTGAAATGAAACTGGAACATGAATACATTACTGTAAGCAGTATACATTGGCAATGTCTGTTCAAAATTTGATGCGCTTTTAGATTTTTTTTTTAAAGTGATCAGATTTTTTTTATTTAACCATTTTCCTCCTGGGAAATTTACTTAAGAAAATTGCATTCAAGAATGGAAAATTATAATTTTTAGAAAGATGACCATTTCAGCATTATTCAAAAAATAAAGAATTTTACAACAGTCTGAGTGTCTAACAAGATATTGAACAAGAAACATCAGATTAGATGTAATGTTATTGCAAAGGTTTAAATATGTCTCCCAAAGTTCATATATGGGAAACTGAATCCACAGTGTATCAGTGTTGAGAGGTGGGACCTTTATGAGGTATTCAGATCCCTAGGGCTCTGTTGTGTGAATGAATTGCGGCTGTTAGTGCAAGAGTGAGTGAGTTATCAAGGGAATATATTCATAATAAAATAAGGAGCTCTCTTTCTCTCTTACACTCTCATGACTTTCTGCTTTCTACCATGGGATGACAGGTGAGAAAGCCCTCACCAAATATAGAACTTGACTTTGGACTTTCCAGTCTCCAGAACTTTAAAATATAAATTTCTGTTGTTCCTCATAAATTTCCCAGTTCATGGTTTTTCATTATAGCAACCTCAAAACATACTAAGACAATATGAAGCCACTACAAGTAACAACTAAAATTACACAGATAAAGGAAAAAAGTCACTATAATTTGAGAAAACCAAAGTATGAAATTGTATCTATTCCATGATTATAAATTTAAAGCATTTATATATATAAAGCATGGGAAATGAATAATTAAGTGGCTATATGGATGAAATGTTATGGTTTTGCTTCACACACAGAGGGTTCTGATATAAAGCCACCTTGAACATCTCTGATAATCACAAAAAAATATAATTTATATAGAGATCCACCCTATGTGGCCCTAAACAGAAGCATATCAGGTTTCCTTGACAGGAAACCAAAAGGAGGATATCCACAGGTGCAAGTCAAACTGGACACAGGAAACTGAGACAAGCCCAGAATCAGGTGCAAATGCAGGGCAGGAAGGGAGCATTGGTCCACAAGGCAGCTGCACTCTGATGGGATCAGGAGTGTGGATACCCTCATATGATTGTTAGGTCATGAGGCATGGACAGATCCCTCTGGCTCAATGAATCAGGAGTGAAACCAGCAAGAGTGCATTTTCACATAACAGTTTAAAAAGAATTGTGAATCAAGAACAGAGCCAGGCACTAGCTTTGATGCCTTAGAGAACAGATTACTCCTGTCCTGTGCCTTCCCCTCTCCTCCATGTCTCTACCTGCTCCAAGGCCATGCTCAATACCCTGGGCAGAGTTTTGTTAATTAGAATTATGCAGGGAATGTATTCATTTACTAGGGCAATCATAATAAAGTGACTCAGATCAGTAGATTAAGCTACCAAAATTTATAGTCACACAATTCTGGGGGCTGGAAATATGAGATCAAGATGTCAACAGGGTTGGCTTTCTGTGAAGGTTCTCCTCTTGGCGTGTAGATGACAATCTTTTAACTCACATCTTCACATCATCTTTCCTTTGTAACTATCTGTGCATTAATCCTCTTCTCTTATGGACACCAATCAGATTGAATGAGGAACTATCCTAATGACCTCATCTTAAGTTAATCACTTCTTGAAAGGCCACAGAATACAGTTACATACTGAGATTCTGGAGGGTTAGGACTTCAATGTATGAATTTTGGGGTGGAAACAATTCTGCCAATGGCCATTGCCCTACTTAGCTCAGAACATGAAAAGACTCCTTTGAAAAAGATAGGTCTCAAGTCATGTGACACTGTGTGTGCCTGGGTAGAGAGACTCTGGGGTCTGGGAAATATCTTAATGACTGCCTTCCCTAAATTCTTATTTTATATAATAGGATGAGGCTTGGGAATTAAGTCGGTCTCACAAAACTTTAGCTGGTGAGTTCACTGCTCATTTTTTAATCTTCTTTACCTATTGGCACACTAAACAAGGCTTCACTTCTTAATTTCATCTTTCTCATTCCTGGACTTTCCTTTGAAGTAGTCCCAGTTGATTGTGTCCTAAATAGGGGTCCCTACAGATGCTGACCTCAGTATGGAAGAATTCAGAGCAAAGGTCAGAGAATATAAGACTCATGCTTCTCACGCCTGAGGTGTGGCTCTATCAGATACCATTGAAGGCCAGGGAGTCAAAGGCTCTATCATATCCCAGATGAGGCCTTTCCTCTGTAGGCTCCTGGCACAGGCAGAGTGGAAGAGCAGTTCTCACCAGAGGATTCCACTTCCCCACCTAGCAAGAGGAAAGCCCAGGTCAAGATAATCCCTGATCCTGGGGATCAGTTAGGCCATGGAATTGTCTCTCTGTGCTCCCCATCTGACTTCTTCTCCACACTCACCCTTTTCTAGCACTCCTTGCTGATCCTTAGATATGCCAGGTACCCTTGTTCTGTCTGAAGAATTTGTAGTGGTCACTCATCTCTCTGTGAGACACTTCCTTCAAATGTCCACATGGCAATGTCCTTTATATTCTCTCACTAAAATCTATTTGATCATCCCGTTTTAAATTCCAGGCTCTATGCCCTCCAGTCCGGACCTCTTACCATCTATTCTATTTATGTGTTTCTATAGCAATTATCATATTCTAATATATTCTATGATTTATTTAGTTTATTTTTGTTTATGGTCTATCTCGGTACAATTTTAGTCACAACAAATTTTAGGAAGTAAGCAGATATTCAATAAATAGCCATTGAATGGAATGAATGAATGAATGAATGAATGAGTAGCAGTGTGTGAAAACTGAGTACTCTTTCTTATAGGCAGTTTAAGTTATTCAATAACAAACATGGAAGGAGAGAAAAAGGAGTGATTATAGAAGGGGGTGACTGGTTATTCTTCTGTGTCCTGAATTGGATTGTAGAGGAATAAAAATTTCAACTGTCATCATATAATAGCTATATGTCTTATATTTACTGAAAATCTATTTTACTCCAGTCAATTCACAATGTTACATCACACAACAATTACATTTTACAGGTCCAAGAAAGTCCAGAAAAAAAACAGGTGACTGGCTCAAGGTCACACAGCAAGTAAGAAGAATGAAATCAGCACTCAAATATAAATCAGTCTAGCAGTCCATTGCAGTCCATTGTCATCCATTTAGTAACATACCAGATGCTAACACTCCATCTTTATATTCCTGGAGGAACAACATTGCAAATGGGGGAAAATTCATTTTCTAAAGATTTTGAGAAAGACTTAGTCTGACCCCAGTTTTATTTTATTCTGAATACCAACTCAATTCTTCCAGAGGAACCCCACTTCAGTGTTATTGATCAGTTTTAGGGTGTGTCCTCTAGCATTTGATATTAATAAATGTTGAAATATATCTTACATGATGAGGGAATTTTATAAAGTGAAGAGAATTAAATATTTACAGCGTTACCACTCTTTTTTTTCTTTTCTATATTCTTTCTTTAGCGTGGGGGGGTGGGGTAACAGATGGGCAGTAAGTGCCATTGGCTTTCCTAGACAAGGGATTCATTTGTGCAAGTTCCTGCCCATCATCACATGTATCTGCTCAGCTAGGGGACAGATCCCACAAGATGTGCACAGCAGGCCTGGGACTTGGAGTCACATATGTCTGAAACAGGTATGAATCATATCACATAAGAGAGGGGTAAAGAGCATTCATTTTTCCTAAAGTGGAATTTAATATATGTTTTCAGTTCCCATTTTGACAGGTGCAAATATTTAATCTGAATAGATTTAAATCTGTCATAGGCAGCTGGTTCATGGTTTCCTTACTGTGGAGGAGAGGCCATCAGATGCCATGTTTTGCTGAAGATGGGAGTAGAACAGATATCCTATCCAACAGAACAGGGAGAGCAGTGTTCACACTCTGAAATAAACCAGCAAGCCCTCTTCATCTTCCCTGATTTCCTCATCTGAGATGGTTAGTTTCATGTGTCAACTTAACTAGGTTAAGGGTTAGATGCCCAGCTAGCTGGCAAAACATTATTTCTAGGTATGTCTTTGAGGGTATGTTTCTGGAGGATATTAGTATCTGATTTGATGGACTGAGTAAAGAAGATCCAACTTTAATTCTAAGATATTTTGATAGAATATTTTGGGTTTTTTAGGTATAGAATCATATCATATGCAAATAATGATAATTTGAGTTCTTCTTTTCCTATCTGTATCCGTTTAATTTCTTTTGTCTGTCTGATTGCTCTGGCTAGAGTTTCAAGAACTGTGTTAAATAGAAGTGGTAACAGAGGGCATCCCTGTTTTGTTCCATATTTTAGAGGGAATGCTTTTCAATTTCTTCCATTTAGAATGGTGCTGGCCTGGGTCTTATCATGAATAGCCTTTACAATGCTGAGTTATATTCCTATCCTTAGTTCTTCCAGCATTTTGAACATGAGGGGATGCTGTATTTTATCAAATGCTTTCTCAGCATCTATTGAGATGCTCATATAATTTTTATCTTTGAATCTATTGATGTGATGAATTACATTTTTTGATTTCCATATGTTGAACCAACCTTGCATTCCTGGGATGAACCTTACTTGATCTTCATGCACTATCTTTTTGATATGGTTTTGTATTTGATTTGCCAGAATATTATTGAGAATTTTTGCATTTGTATTCATTAGAGATATTGGTGTGAAGCTTTCTTTCTTTGATGTGTCTTTGTCTGGTTTTGGAATCAGGGTGATATTGGCCTCATAGAATATGTTTGGAAACGTTCCCTCTTTTTCTATTTCATGAAATAGTTTGAGAAGTATTGGTGTTAATTCTTCTTTAAAGGTCTTGTAGAACTCAGTTGTGTATCTATCCAGTCCTGGGCTTTTCTTGGTTGGTAGGCTTCTGATGGCATCCTCTATTTCCTTGCTTGAAATTGATCCATTTAAATTGTGTATATCTGCTTCTAGAAATTTGTTGATGCCTTTGATATTTTCTATTTTATTGGAGTACAAATTTCAAAATAATTTCTAACTATGTTTTATTTCTGTAGGAATATTTCCTTTTTCATCACAGATGTTAGTAATATGAGTTTTCTCTCTCCTTCTCTTCATTAGCATGGGTAATGGTTTATTAATTTAATTTATTTTTTCAAAGAATCAACTTTTTGTTTTTTCAAGTTTTTCAATTGTTTCTTTTGTTTCAATTTCATTGATTTCAGCTCTGATTTTAATTTTTTCCTGTCTCCTACTGCTTTTGGGGTTAATTTGTTCTTCTCTTTCTAGGGCTTTGAGATGTAAAGTTAGGTCATTTATTTCTTGATGTTTTCTTCTTTGAAGGAATGAACTCCATGCAATAAACTTTCCTCTTAGCCCTGCCTTCATAGCATCCCAGAGATTTCAATATGTTGTTTTGGTGTTCTCATTTACCTCCAAGAATTTTTTAATCTCCTCCTTGATATCTTTTGCAACCCATTGTTCATTCAATAGTGTATTATTTAGTCTTGATGTGTTGGAGTAGCTTTTATTTTTTATTTTATCATTGATTTCTAATTTTATTCTATTGTAGTATCCAATGGCATTTCTTATAGAAATAGAGAAAGCAGTCATAAAATTCATCTGGAAAAATAAGAGACTCAGAATAGCCAAAGTGATCCTTAGCAAGAAGTGTAAAGCTGGTGGCATTACTATTCAAGACCTTAAACTATACTACGGAGCAATAGTAACAAAAACAGCATGGTGTAGGACAAGGGTGCAGAATAGAGGCCAGAGTCTAACCCACATAACTTCAGTTATATTATACAAAGGCACCAAAAACACACATTGGAGAAAAGATAGCTTCTTTAACAAATGGTGCTGGGAATACTGGAAATCTACATGTAACAAAATGAAATTAAACCTCTATCTCTCATCATGCATGGAACTCAACTCAAAGTAGATTAAGGACCTAGAAATCAAACAAGAGACCTTTCACCTAATGAAAGAAAAAGTAGGCCCAAATCTCCACCAGGTTGAATTAGGCCCCAACTTTCTTAATGAGACACCTGTAGAACAAGAATTAAAACCAAGAATCAATAAATGGGATGGATTCAAACTGAAAAGCTTCTTCTCAGCAAAAAGAACAATAAATGAGGTGAATAGAGAGCCTACACAAAGTGAACAAATATTTACCACAAGCATGTCAGATAGAGCACTAATCTCTAGGATATATAAATCACTCAAAAACCTTAACACCAAAAAATAAATAAATAATTAAAATAAAATAGCACAATAAATAAATGGGCCAAGGACCTGAACAGACACTTCTCAGAAGATGAAATACAATCAATTAACAAACATAAGAAAAAAATACTCAAAATCTCTAGCAATTAGAAAAATGCAAATCAAAACTATTCTAAGATTTCATCTCACTCCAGTCAGAATGGCACATATTAAGAATACAAACAAGAATAAGTGTTGGAGGATGTGGAGAAAAAGGCACACTCATATATTGCTGGACTGCAAATTGGTGCAGCCAAACTGGAAAGTAATATGGAGATTCCTTGGAAATCTGGAAATGGAACCACCATTTGAACCAGCTATCCCACTCCTCAGTTTATATACCTAAAGGACTTAAAAACAGCATACAACAGGGACACAGCCATATCAATGTTTATAGCAGCACAATTCACAATAGCTAAATTATAGGACCAACCTTGATGCCCTTCAATAGATGAATGGATAGGGAATCTTTGTATATATACACAATGGAACATTACTCAGCATTAAAAGAGTATAAAATCATGGCATTTGCAGGTAAATGGATGAAGTTGGAGAATATAATGCTAAGTGAAGCAAGCCAACCCCCCAAAACCAAAGGCTGAGTATTTTCTTTGATATGAAGATGTTGACTTATAATGGTGATTGGAGCAAGGAACATGGGAGGAATGGAAGAATTTAGAGAGAGCAAAGGGAAAGGAGGGGAAAGGAGCGGGCAAGGGATGATGGTGGAATGAGTTAGACATCATTACCCTAACTACAAACAATCAGTGTCTTGAAAAATTGTGCTCTATGTGTGTAATAGGGAATGAATTACATTCTAACATCATATGTAACAGATTATAATAAATTTTAAAAAATAAAAATACATCATATTATTTAAAAAATAAAAAAAAACCAAGATCCACCTTGACCAAGGTTGACAGGCATCATCCACTCTGAGAGAATATAATGTAAAGCAGAGAAAGGGCAAATTTGCTCTCTACTTGAGCTAATGTATCCATCTTCTCCTGCCCTTGAACATCAGATTCCCTGGTTCTCAGACCTGTGAATTTCGATTGAGATTGGCACTATCAGCTCCCCTAGTTCTCAGGCCTTTCGGTTTAGATTGGATTTTCCCAGGCATTAAGTTTGCAGATAACAGATATGGGACTTGTTAATCTCCATAATCATATGAGTCAACCCACCATTATAGAAAATCTATATATCTCCTATTATTACTTTTCCCTGAAGAACTCTAACTAATACATCTCCCACATTTTCATCATCTTTTTCTGGAGAGCATCCTACAGCCCCTGTGTACTCAACCATACCAAGAACTCTCCCTTCCTGTTGGAAGATCATAGAAATAGGAAGCAACTCTTAGCATAAAGCCCAGGCTTTCTCTCTCAAACATACTAGAGGCTGAGACTTGAGCTAGAATCCAGGATATGGGGCACCTTATCCAGGACTCAAATTCAACTCAGTTCTCCCTTTGCTCTCCTGACTCCCTCTTCTACACACAGCCCATGGACTTTTTAATAATCTGGGAGCAAATTTGCTCAGCTCTCTATTCCTTTTTCCCAATCCACCATAGATAACTGAGGTTTATCCTCACTATTCTTTGTAGCTTAGAACTTTTAAGATAAAAGCTTACATTCTCCAAATCCCTAAGCATATCCCTTCAAAATCCATCAGGGAACTCAAAAGCCTAGAATTGACTTCTCTATTTTCTGGGTCCTACTATAATAACTCTAACTTGTGGCAGAAAATCCTTTCATAGACTGAGAAGAGTCTTAAGTTTAAAAAATTATCAGACAAAAAACTAGCAAAATAATAACTCACTAGCCACCTTACCCAATGAGCAAAATAGTTGGCCAAACTCATCTATAACTATGGCAATCCTGCTAAGATAAACTGTTAGGCATATCTGTGTTGTCAGGGACATGGAAATAAGGAGAATTCAGAGCAAGGCAATCACATATCCTCTTGCTTCCTGGCAGGTTTGTGTCTGTCAAAGCCTGAGAGTTTTATTTTTTTTATTTTCATATTTTTCCAACTAGTCTGTCAGCTACTGTGTGCATGGCCTAAACTGGTGCTTCTCAAACTCCTGCAAGTCACTCAGGACATGGTCAAAATGCAGATTCAAATTCAGCAGATCTGGGGTATTGTCCAAGATTCTGTTTTTTAAAAGAGCAGCCAGAAGCAAAAAGTGCTGGTCCATGGACCCATCTTGAAGTACAAATTATTAGCTTGAATTCACCTGCCAGTTTAACACATGGATTCTATCCTTCAGACATACAAAATATTGACAACTTTTAATTATCTATCTTTTCTTTGTGCTGTTTGACCTCTGTCAAGGAGAACTACCCAGAGTAGATGATCATGTATATCTGTTTTCTTCAGTGCTCAGACCAAGCTTTCATGATACTTTGTTTCATTTATGTCTGTCCAGTTTTTTTTGTTTTGATACAATTTCATGTCATAATACATCATACTGCACTCTGGCTTTAGGGATTTTTTTTCATCTGATTATTAAATGATGTGATTATGTGCTTCCTTTCTCATTACCTGATACAGTGAATGGTCTAAATCAGATAATAGTGATTGCTCTAATGGATAAATGATCAAATGAATGAAGCTTAAGGCTTGACAGGTAGACAAAGGTGTGAAAAAACTCTTATTCTCCCAACTGTCTGTAGGTCACAAAGCCTGTGACAGAAGAGGGACCAAAGACCCTGAGATTTTGTTTTGTCACTAATGAGATGAATTGATGTGTGTGAAGCTATTCGACTTGTACCTCCAGCACTCTGGGAAGCAACCAGAAATTGGTGAAGATGAAGATGTTCCCTGCTGCTCAAGGTCCCCCTCACCACATAGTGCAGATCACAAGGGGATGTGCATGATGATCATTACCTTTTGAAGATGGGTGAATTCATTTCTGCAGAAGCCAGTTCCAGGTTTATTCCCATTAATCCCCTGCTTGATGAGAACGGCAGGGTGTACTGCTAATGGTTCCTGGTTGCTTTTGGGCTGATGTGAAATGCCTGTGATAATTAGCTAACTAATTTAGTTCTGTTCTCATTATTTTTAATATAAAACGGTTTGTAGGTATTTTTTTTCTACAATGATTTCTGGTCTAAATCCTTATTATCGCCATTGAAAATAAGCCAATAGCATTCTTCTCCCCATTCTCTGGGGTATCTTTCTTGTTCACTTTTCCTAGTGCTTCCTAACCTGCTTATGTATGACCTGTTATCTACATTAAACATGGAAAGCCTTTGGATTTCTCCCTCATGACTTCTCTTTTTGGTCACAAGACTTTCATTGCTGTTGGATTTCTCTTAAATGTTCAGAGATTAGTGGAGATTTTTTTTTTTTCCACAGCTGTTGTGGCAGAAAGAACTACATAAGATTTACTTAGCACTTTCTGGTACTAGAAGAACACGAACTTTCCAATTCGACACGTTAACATCCCAGACGTATGACATGAGCCACTCTCTGGGACTTACCCATCTGTTCTGAGTCTCAGCCACCTGGTGATTATGCAGAAAGAGCAGAATGTGGCTTTTTGTCCTGGCATGGTCATTAGGTTTTAGGACCTTACAAATCCCTGCATTTACAACCTGCTCTGCAGATGCCCTGTAGGATTTTTTATGGTTCATTGTGTTGAGTTGCTTTAAATTATTTGAATTTACACCTCCTTCTTAGAAACAGATTCTTATTTTTGAACAAATCAATACTGGACAGTCTTATATTTAGGAAAATTTCTAGCTAATATTGTAAGTTATATTATATGATTTTACCTATGTTGAAACTCAGCTACTTTATTGGTAAAGTAAGATGCTCTCTGGAGTTCACTTATCTGAAATGTGATAACATGAACCATGGAATGGTATAACAACATTTAAATCTCATATGCACTGTGTTACCATGGTATGGCTTTTCAAAAGATGGCCATAAACCCTCTGATATTCTTCCTGATGACAGATGGGGTCTAATTAATTTTTATCTTCATTATCTGGGCTGGGCTCGGTAAGCTGCTTTACCAGGAGAAGTTACATTCTAAAATTTCTGAGAGCAAGAAATCAGAAACTTTGAACCCAGACTATTGGATGATTGACATCCCACTGCACAGGATATCAGACACCATATAAAGAATCTAACTACTCTTATACTGCCATGAGAAAGCCCAGGCTCAACAGGTGGACAGGAGAAGGAGAAAGGGAGAGAGCTTCAAAGCCCTTGATTAGGCCATCTCAGTTCAGGAACGATAGATAGGTAGGTAGATAGATAGATAGATAGATAGATAGATAGATAGATAAATAGATAGATAGCTAGATAGATAAATGTCATTGTGAATACCCAATTCAACAGAGCTTTCAGTTTACTTCAGCCACAGCTATGGGTAGGAAAATCAGTGAATGAGCCATTCATCTGAACCCAGTCAATTCACAAAGCCATGAGAGATCATATTGAAGTGTTTCTCTATTTATTTCTGTGTTAAGCTAGTAAGTTTCAGATGATTTGTTAAACAGTTATAGAAAGTAGAATAAATAAGCAAAATTTTCAGTATCCTCATAAATAAGCAGAGATATTGATGTTATCTCTTATGAATATTGAGGATATTTAAGTATAAGTAGGTCAGTCCTTTAACACATTACCTGCAAGAGGAGATTCTTAACATTTTCATTTTCTCTTTCTTTCCAGTTCTAACAATCTCTTAGCTGACACCCCATTAGATCTGTATTTTATCTTCTAAAATTCAGCTTTCTGAAACATACTTAGAAAAAATGAGACACTTAAAATCATGCATTTATTTCATTAGTCATTACTTTTAATAATAGGTAAATTTTGGCCACAGAGAAACACCAAAGAAAAAACATTCTGGAGAATCAAGTTTTACAGAGTTCAGGGTATATTTTGTATTCTCCAGTTTATTTTGAATATTCCTAATTTATGTGTAAACCTTGTTAATGTCTGCTAGTCTTCTTCAAGCTATCAGGGCACAATCTACAGAACATCCTGTTAATGTTCACTGATCACTTTGTCACTGTTTCTCATTGTCACAGAGTTATCATGCAGCAACTTGTCCCTACACAGCAGATTCATGGCTCCTATGATTTTTTTTTTTTACTGTATTCAATTTTACACCCATGGTTTTTCACTTATTGGTCAGCTGTCACATCTTAGACCTGACAGGATAATTGTTTCTAGAGATATTTCTGGACCCCCTGGGACAATGGCAAGACTGCAGATGTCTTCCTTTAGGTGAGATGCTCCTCCATAGTTCTGCCGGCTCTGGAAGGTCTGGGTGGCATGACAAAAAAGAGTCTACTGGGAAGAATTCAACAGACATACCTAGACAGGCCCATGAATATCCTAATATCTAGCCCACCTGAGGGTTAGAGAGAGTCCACTTGAGAGCCAGTAAGCTGCAGCTGTTCACACTGATCCAGCTCTTCTGTGCCCATAGTAGCCCAGCCCATGGGACTCATCTTCCTGCTTCCCCTGATGGGATGGGGGCTCTTTCTGGCCCCACTTGATTGGGGCCTTAGAAATTTTTTCAACCCTTGCTAACCCCAATGCCTTCTCTATGGGGTCTGGAATTCATTCAGCAAGCTGCTGTCTGTGGCCTTAATCACATAAGATACAGTAGAAAGAACCAAAATGCCATCATCCTTGTATATTACCACCCCTAGAGATGAATAAAGAAAACAAAACAAAATCAAGCCTTGAGTAACAGTGCCGTTCACAATGAGCCAAACAAAGATCAGTCATCTCTCTCTGGAAAGCACTGCACATTTACTAGCATCATCCCAATAACCATAATAATGACTGCTAATATTCAGAGAGCAACCATATGTTCCATGCATTGTGCTCAGCCTAGTCTTATAAGTTAGATATTGCCATTAGGCATGTACCATAGAGAGGAAATGGAGGTCAAAGAACTTGAGGGAATTCCTTAAAGCTGCACAGTGAGCAAGGAGGAGAGCGAGGTTCCAAACCAGTGACAGTGGCAGAGCTTGCTCGAGTAACTGCACCACAGTGCTACCCAGAGGCTCACTAGCCTTGCCAGCCCACTGACCCTATGTCTGCAGCTCAGTGATGACACAGCCCAGGAGGCCTATGGCTTTGTAGTCTAGAGAGGGCATGGGAGCTGTCTTCAGATCACTGTCAACGTAATGAGAGAAGCAGAGAAGACTTACCCTCCCCCCCCCAAAAAAATTAGCAACTCTGACCCCATGATTAGGCTTACACTTTTCCTATCCAATAGTGGCATGTTTACAGGATTTTAAATTCTTGTGTTCCTTTAAAGAATTACAATCTTGGAAGCACCTCAAAAATTTCACATCCCTTAACTATATATTTCTGGTTCTGCCCTACTTTGAATTCCTGGTGGGAAATAGTGTAATTATTTGTGAAGATTACCTGGAAACATAACATTTTTTTTTCCTCCTCTCACCCACGTGTCCTTCTTAGCTATCACTCTCCTTAAATTGAAGTGGAAATGATTTCATAAATTAGAAAGTCCACAAATGTCATTCAGACATATTACTTTTTATAGTTAATTTGTATTTAATTTTCCTTTACCTACTTTTAAACAACAACTCTTTTCCAGGGTTTTAATTAAGCCTGAGTTGTTCAAAAGTCTATGTTTTCTCTCTTATTAATAGGGGATTTAAAAATTCTCCCAGCCATTTTATATTTAGCCATTGTGTATTCTTCGTGTGAATAATGAACAGGCTATGTAGCCTATATTTCTAATTCTTATTCCTTGAAACTGAGTAATTTAAATTCTCAGGAAATTCAGAAGGATCCCCTGAGGAATTTGATTTGGTTTTTGGCTGTACATATGGCATTCACAGAAACCCTAACTTGGTAACTTTATTATTCAAATAAATATAGAAAGATAAAAATGTAGATGGTTTTAACAATATGAATTTAGAAATAAGAATCTTGTAATTTTTTCCCTTATGATTTGTTAAAAATAACAACAGAAATGAGGATGATTGTCAGTCTTGAACTTTACAAGTTCTAATTGAGTGACTAAAAAGATTGCTCTTGTAACAGCAAGTTGTACCCCAAAACTATTAGATAGAACAGACAAAGGAAAGTTGAAGTAAAATGGTGTTTATTTCTTTCCCCACACCTGCATTACCCAGAGAGAAACAATACCAACTATAATGAGAAACAAGGAGAGGGATTTGTGTGTATGTGTGTGTATGTGTTTGTGTGTGTGTTTTAATCTTTGGCTCTAAAGAGACACAACTGATCAGGTAGTTAACAAAGGTTGTTTTCTATAACCTAAATATAGGCGAGGGTGTTTCTCATGAAACTCTTAAATGGAAAAAGGCAAAACAGAAATCCATTTTTAAGTGAAAATTTTCAAGATTCTTAATCCTCTCATTTGAGTGTGGGCTGATGGACCAAAACCTGAATCATTCATCTCAGATGCTGTAGTCTAGCCAGATGGGAGCCCTGTTTGTGCACATATATCTGTGTGGTTCTTCTGTAGCATGGAATTGATTTTACTCAACATTGCAGACAGCTGCTTGAGGTTAAACTATACTACCCCTGAGTTAACTTCATCCTAACCAAACTTCACCTTGGAGTTGGGTCCAATAAGTTTCTGCAGCACTGACCAATAATCTCTAGCTCCTCAAATGGAAGGGTATAGCCTGGTTCTTCCCATTTTCTCCTGTTTCTATATGTTTCTGTACCTTTCAACAACACTCCAGTTACATCTGATCATTCCATAAGTCATGACAAGACAGATGCTATTCTTTAGTGTTCCCTCAATGTTTGGTCTGGATCAGCCGGGTTAGCATGGGTTCAAAGAATTCAGAATAATCTCTTTCCATGTCTGACCTTCCCAGAGGGTCTACAGTGCGGTCCATGTAATATCTTGGGGATGATGATGAATATTTTAGGAGGTCAGAACAATCCACAGCAAAAACCATAGTCCCAGAACAAGAAGAAACAGATTATCCTGAACTAGAATTATGACAAACAAAGGCTACATATGTGAGATAATCTTCAAAATAAATGTCATGAATTTCTATCCCAGGAAAGGAAAATTAGAGCTTGTGGACTTTTTTTGCTGATAAGAAATGCCTGGCTAACTAGAGCCTTGTTGTCAATTCATTATGAGACCAATCTTACCCTAATACAAATCCAGACACAAATAACAGATTGGTAAACCTGAGGAATATGGACCCCAAATCTTCAACAAAATACTAGCAATCTGAATCCAGAAACATATTAAAAGACTAATGCACTTTTGCCAAAAGGGATTTATCCTTGGATTACAAGGCTGGTTTAAGATATGAAAATCAATGGTGTGTTAATAAAAAAGAAGAAAACTACATGATCATTTTAATACATGGAAGAAAATTATTTCACAAAGTCCAAAATCTTTTCATGATAAAAAAAAAAACAATTAAACTAGTAATTGAAGGGATCATTATACATCACAGAGAGAAGCTGGATGCTTTCCCTCTGAAATCAGGACAAAGCAAAGATGTCTGTCCCCTCTTACTACTCTTATTAAAATAAGAAATAAAATATAATTTAATATTAAAATAAGGATAATATTAATAACATTAAGGTCATTATTTTAATTAATAATTAACTATAATTAATGTTAATAAGAAAAGTAATTATTATAAAAATAATAATATAAAAAATTAAAATAGAAATAAAGAACATCCTGGTTGCAAAGAAAGAAGAAAAGTCATCACTATTTACAGTTTACATAATCTTACATGCATAAAATACCCCAAACTCACAAAAACACTATTAGAAGTAATAAATGAGTTCAGAAAGCTTACAGGATAAGCTATCAAAATTCAGTATTTCTAGCTGGGTGTGATGGTGCATATTTGTGATTCCAAATGGTTGTATTTGTGATCATTTGCTATACAGCAATAGAAAACTGAAGTTCCTTACATTAAGAAGAAGAAAGAGGAGGAGAAAATACAGAAAACTTCCCAAGACCACAGAATCCCCCTTAATATTAGGGATCATTCTCCTCTTGCTCCTAGGAAACACTCCTAAAACAATTGCTATGTTCACTGTCCTCATTTACTTAACCTACTTTCTCCTTACCCCACTCCAATCTGGTTTCTC
Organism: Urocitellus parryii; assembly: GCF_045843805.1. Lineage (NCBI taxonomy): Eukaryota > Metazoa > Chordata > Mammalia > Rodentia > Sciuridae > Urocitellus > Urocitellus parryii. The sequence continues at coordinate 11,948,766 of NC_135544.1, forward strand.
TTACTAACCTTCATTCGAAAAGTTATTTCTGGTCTACATTGCTCAATCCAGCAAACAATGCTCAGTTGAGCAGAGCTTGACTCAGCCACCCTTTCCTATTCCTTCTTAACCCTTTGTCTTGGTTTCTGTGATGGTTCAGGACTTCTGCTCCTTCTTTCCATTCCCATTTGCATGCTTAGCCCCTACTATGCTATGCAGAAATTAAGTTATGATGTCTGTCAAGATTTGATCTTATGTTTGGTTCTTTTCTTGTTCCATCCCTTAGAAGAGTTAGTAATTATTGATCTAAGCTCCTAAATATTTAATCCATCTCATTGATACTGTAAACTTAAGGAATCAAGTTTGGACAAAACTTAATCATGTCCAAGTGCACATATTAGTAATTAGCAGTGCTGGGTTTCCAATGGCAGTCTAGAGTTGGTAAAGCCACACTACCATCTGCATCCCTGACTTCACATAATATCTACAGGGATAAACAAACTGCCTGCTCTTTCCTTAAAACCTAACCCTTCCGTCATAATCTTTGACATAACAATACCAAAAAGTTAGAAGCTAAAACAGCAATTTTTTATTTCTCCCAGATGCATGGGTTGGTTGAGGTGTTTCTCTTCCTGTTCACCTGGAGGTTGCTCATTTGGAGGGCCAGGAGTCTGAAAAGTCCATTCTGGCTTCATGTACAAGTCTGATAGTTATTGCTATCAGACTTTTAGGTTCTCAGGAATTATTTTTCCATATGTGTCCTTTTATTCACGAGTAAGTTAGAACCACTTTCAAACACTGCAAGGGAGAGAAAGCAGAATGAGTAAGGAATTTTAAGGTTGGGTCTCAAAATATTAGAATTCCAATTTCAACACATTAGTCAAAGTAAGTTCTGAGATGGATACTGATCCAGTGAATGGGGAAGAGATGCCACTTCTTGATGGGAGAAGCAACAAAGTCACACTGTAAAGATATGTGGAAGCCAGGGTGGGAAGATTATCATGATAATAGTTTTTAACCCTTCAACACAACTCCCATTTAAAACAATAAACAAACAAGCAACCTCCTCTTTCCACAACCTTCCCTTTCAGTGAATGGCAACACTTTCATCCACTGGGAAAAAGTCATAGTTGTGAGCTCTAAGATCTACTCTTCCTTACCCACACATGGAGTCCATTTCTGGGCCTTGATTTTTTATCATATGCATCACCGCAAACCTAGTCCAAACTGTCACCAACTTTGTTTGGTATATTAAAATACATTCTTTGGTGTCCTTCTAATCTACTGTGCTTTGCAGCTACCTATGTATTTCAATATGAAAATTTGTTTATGACATCAGCATAGCTCAATCCATTACCGGATCCTCATAATTTGCTCATAGGGTAACCATCAAATTCTTTTTTGATTTATCCCCCCCCCCTTCCCCAGTACTAGTGATTTAAGGGATATTCTACCACTGGGCTTCATCCCCAATCCTTTTTAACTTTTATTTTGAGCCCAGACTGGCTTTGAAGTTGTGATCCTTCTGTCTCAGACTCCCAATTAGCTGGGATTACATGTGGGTGCCACCATCCCTATCATCAATTTTTTTATAAACTGGAAGATAATCGTAATTTGTCTTCCTTTAACTTCTATGGTCTCTTTAAGCCCAAGGCCTTTGATCATGCCATTTCTTCTAAGTGGCATGTTTATCACCTCCCTTTGACCTGGCTAACTTCTAGATTGTCATTAGATTTTGTTTCAAATATCACTTCCTCTCCATGACTCCAAAACAAGATCTCCCGTTTTATTTTCTAATACTGTGCATAATCCTTACTAGGGTTGTTATTTTATAGGTGTAGTTTTACATGCTTGATGAATAAACCTCCCACAAAATTATAGATTACATAAGGAAGGGCAGAGTCTTATGCCTCAAGGAGCATACTGGACAAAGTGAACATAGAATAAGAATTTGTAAATAATTGAATATATGTATGAATAGCCAGAGTCATCAGATATTTTTTATATACCAATTCTCCACTCTTGACAATGTTACAGTAAGGAAGTTATTTATTTTCCCAAGCTAGGATTCCTTATCTGTAAAATGAGAGTAGCTATGCAAGTATTCTGCAAGGATTAAATCAGATAATATATTTTAAAAGCTTGTAGCTGAGCTCAGTTGTGCACATCTGTAATCCCAGCTATTAGGAGCCTGAGGAAGGAGGAACACAAGTTTAAGTCCAACTTGGACAGCTTAGCAAGACCATGTTTCAAAATAAAAAATAAAAAAGGGGGCTGAGGGTGTAGCTCAATAGTAGAGTATTGACCTATATGTGAAAGACCCTGGGTGCAATACCCAATACTGCAAAAAATAAACAACACAAAGTTTCTCATACAGCACCTGAACTACTTTACATGTTCAGTGTTCTGGCAATGTGTTCTCCCACAGCTTCATCTTAAAACAAAGCCCTGGAGATGGGTGGGATTTTCCCAGTATCAGACAGCTTGACATGAGCCTGAGTTGCATTTTTACCACATCCAGGCCTGTGTTGTCTTATTCATCTGTGTGACATGCTCAAATTTCCATTTTGGCAATATTTTTCTGGCTGCAAATTGTGTGTGTGTGTGTGTGTGTGTGTGTGTGTGTGTGTGTGTTGAACAATGGTCACCATTCCTCTCTCAAACCAGACCTTTAACATGTAGGTGGAATCCCATGCCCTTACAACCCTCAACCCCCAAGTGTCCTACAGGAAGAATTATAGAATTCAAAGGCTTTTGTGTGTAAAGCTGAGGGCCATTATAATTCTAAGCCCACTGTTGTTCCATAATCCAAGTCAGGTGATGCACATTGATTTGCTTTTGCACACACACAACATCATCTCTGTGTTGTTATTATTCTACCAAGTGATTCAAGCGGGATTGTGCATCAGAAATGCTTTGGGATGCATACTGTTTGGTAAAAGGCATTGCTTCTCTGCTGACATGGTGTGCAGGGGTTTAGTCAACAGCTTGTTCTCTCTGCTTTCACAACAAGAGCTTCTGAACTTCAGGATGTCTAACAGGAAACTGAAACAATCGGAAAGCAACAAGAGAAAGGTCCATGGGGGGCAGCTATGGCTGCAAGGCAGGGGGTCTGCAATTCACAATTCCTGGTTCCTGTGTCAAAAGCAGCAGCCTGACTGACAGCCTGGGGAGAGAGCCTTTCTCTGTCTTGCTTCCTGGGCCGCATGCTTACCTTGTCTTTTACTTCCCTTCTCTTTCTGGGAAAGGAAGTGAGAAGATCATTTGCTGTTAGTTGCCGAAGGGGTTTAGGAATGCTTTTCCACTTAGTACTGAAATCAGCCCACAAATTACCATTCACCATCATGGACCCTTCTTAACTGGGCAAATCCAGACTGCCAAACCTATCTTCTTTTTCTCAGGTAGAATTATCACTCTCAGGTTGATATTTTCTTTTCTTTTCTTTTTTCTTTCTTTATTTTTCTTCCTTTTTTTCTCTTATACTAGTCTAATGTGGCAGGGGGGTGGGGGGTGGGGATCATTGTTGTGTAATTAAACCAAAGGTCAAATCAATGTTTATTTCTTCCTCAAGTTCATATGCTGAAGCCCTAACCCCAATGTGTTGGTATTCGGAGGTGGCACCTTCTGGAAGTAAGCAGGATTGGAGGTCATGAGGGTGAGGCTCCTTGATGGAATTAGTGCCTTACAACATGAGACACCAGAAAGCATGAACTGAGGGAAGGCCATGTGAGGACTTGGCAAGAAGGAGCTTTTCACAGGCCCGAAAGTGAGCCCTCACCATGAACTGAATTAAAATAGCACCTTAGTCTTGGAATTCACAGCCTCCAGAACTGTGAGAAATCAATTTCTACTGTATCTAAAGCACCCACTCTACAGTATTCTGTGATAGCAGCCTGAGCTGACTAAAGACAGCCAGTCAAAGGGTACCATTCAATGAAAGAGATATAAAAAGATGTCACTTTTGTGATCTCAGAGGAAGCATGGGCAACTTGGTAATCAGGTTAAAATGAGAGCAGAAGATTGGGAGAAGCAAATGAAGAAACTGCATACATTTTTGGTTTCTCATGGTTAATTCCTGAATGTACCCTGTGACTCAGCTCTCTAAGAGCTGGGGCCAACATAAGCTGAAATCATTTCAGTGGATACTTTGCAGTTTGTTTGTTTTTCTACTCTCTCTGCTTCCTGGTGGCCATGTGCTAAGCTGTTCTCCTCCTCCACACCATTCTACCATGATGTTCTGCCTCCTCTTGGGCCCAAAGCAACCAAGTCTGCCATCTATGGAGTGAAACCTCTGAAACCATGAATAAATCATTTTCTTCTTTTCTTAGACCCAAGACCTTGAGGAAACCTCAGTAACAAAAATTACTCACCAATAAGAATTAAAGATCCAATATAACTCTCAAAGGATCCATATAAGTCACCCCTCATTGAACCACCCCAGAACTCAGGGTTCCCTGTCCATAAAGTTAAACGATTGAACAGCCTTATACTTAATATTTTGTGTTCTCTTTGTATTAAATGGAACTTTACATGTTTCTTAGATGCCCTGTGGCATCTAAGCTATGGTGCACACCTGTAATCCCAGCTATTTTGGAGGCCAACACTTGAGGATGATAAGTTCCAGACCAGCCAGGGAAACCTAGTGAGGTATTATTTCAAAACAAAAAATAAAAGAGGGGATGTAGTTTAGTGGTAAAGCACACCTGGTACTTCTAAATAAATAAATATACCAAAATACCCCAAACACTTATTATCTTATAGTTTCTTTGGGCTAGGAATAAGGTCTTGTAACCCAGGGTCTGTCACAAGATTGCTCAACCATTGGAGGATTTGCTTCTGAGAATGTTTCCATGATTGTTGGTAGGGATCAGAAACTTGTTGGGCTTGGACTGAGTCCTCTTTTAGTTTTTTGTCCCATAGGTCTCTCTACTGGGTAGCTCACAATAAAGTAGCTGGCTTCCATCTGAAAGAATAAGAGAAGAGCAAATGAAAAAATGGTTATAGTCTTGCTCTAATTTAATCTTAGATGTGCCAACCCATTGCTTTAGCTGTATCCTATTCATTAGAAGTGAGTCATTGGCCCAGTGCCCTCCAGATGAGGTGATTATATGGGCATGAACCAGGAGGTAGAACAGAGGTGACAACACAGAGGCAGCCCACCACACGCACACTTCCTTCCAGGGTGTCACAGGCACTTAAAACTCCACATGCCACAAATCAATTCTGTGGATGTTGTTCCCAAACCTGCTTTTCCTTCCAGATCACTCTTGAATATAAGTCACAGGTTGTCATCTACACAGTTTATTCTTTGTTTGTGTTTTACTTTTATTTTTGGCATGTGAGTTTATTAAATTTACTCTTTTTGTTTTCTTATGTTTTAAAATTCTGGAGGGTGGGGAGAATCTGGGAAGCTGATTGATGTAAGCTTGTGTTACGAGTTGAGAGACCGTGGACCACAGTACAGTGGGAGGAGAGCACAGTCTGTATGTGTCATTTCAGGAGACTTCATGGAGGGTGAATTTCTGTCTGAAAGATCAAAGATCTCTACTTTTCTTTTTTTGCCTGGCCTGGTCTCCCTCTACCCCATTTCCTTTCTCTTTTACAACTGTGTGGCATGGTGATATCTGGCATCCTTCCTGAGGTTGCCTTCACTCACATGTCATGTGGAAGCACTGCTTCTTCTAGAGTTAATGGCCTTCCCTTGCTGAGACTGTGAATGACTTGTCTGCACAGAACACTGCTGCCGAATGTCAATGGGAACTGGGAACCCAGAGGAGTGGATCCGAATTATACTATGCCCTTATCTCAAGGCCAGCTCTTACATTTTCAAGTCAGAAAGCTTAACATCTCCACCACTTGCTTCCTTGAATTCTCAAGCAAAGGAATCACAAGATGGTTTAGATCCCTTATGTTACATATGTTGGCTGTTTCCCTTTATTTTTTTTGAATGTAAATAGTACCTCATGATGTTTTCATATGAGCATTTCTGTTGATGATTTTTCTGAGATCTGGGATGAGTTGGAGGTAAGTTGAGGCAAATTATAAATGTGGATTCAACTGCCTTCTTTATACAGAATTTTCTTTTCAAAAAGAAAGAAAGAAAAACTTCATTGCCTACCTCACTAACAAAATTTGATGCTATTATAGAGACTTAATAACGTCTTGAAAATTTCTCCTGTCAAAAATAATTAGCCACCAGTTCCTCCTTGTCCAACCATTTATTTGTCCTTCCCAAAGAACTCTAGTAGATTACTAAGAGCTAATGTTGCCGTGTTCTCAATAGACTGCATTTCTGAAAATAGCATTATGCCTGCAACTTTCCTGCATGGAAGTAAAGCTAATTTAATTTCATGTGCTCTATTGCTTTTTCTGGAAACTTTCTGAGGGTTGGGGCACATCATGGCATGCCCTCTCTGGTCTCTAAAAGTAGCTGTTTGTATGACCATGGACATGTACATTAATTATGGTTTATACAATTTATCCTTATAGTTTACCCAAAAGTTTGGCTGGAAATTCAGTTTTTGTGTTTTACTTCATCAAATAAAGCAAAACAACCAGTCTCTATTCTCTTTTACATTTTACTTGTCTACTAAGATTACTTGGGATTGACATTCTTTATAAAATCTTGTAAATAAGCTCCAAAATAAAGTGTACGGAAGCTTTGCTGTTTTCTTGTCATTCCCGGGCATGAATATACTACCAGAAAGATAAAGTGGCTCCAGAGATTTAAATTTATTTAAAGAAATCTTTTATCATAAACTGTATCCACATGGCCAGTAGTCCCTGGGAGTGCCCAAATGTTTACTCTTATCTTCGTGCTTTATTTTTCTAAAATTTTCTTTACATGGTTAGAGCCATACTTTTCATTTCCACTCAACAAATGCTTAACTGTTTTGGTATCCTCTGTTCTGAAATTGAGTAAACATCTTGTGGATATCAATGACATCAGGGCCTCCACTTGCTGCCAACCATTTCAAACATCAATTTTCTTTTTATGCCTCTAGTATGTGTCTGGAGGCATTTGTCTATATTTCCCGGCTTAGCTTTTCTGCCACTTCCTATAGTTGTCAGTTATCTGAGCATTTAGAGGATTACCTCACTGTTCCCCTTCTCAACTTTTGACAGAGAATCTCTGTAAGGCTAGTGTCCATTTTTTGCTGCTCTGTACCCATCCTTTATTTCAACATTATTTCCTAAAAAAATCACTTTTATGAACATTTGACATTTTAGTGCTAACTGCCTGGATGCATTTTTATTCATATATTCTTTCTTTTCCATCAATAAGTCCTTCTCTTTATGATGGAAACATTTCTTGTGAGTTTGGTCAAACTTCAGGTGGAAGCAATGCTTGTTCTAGACTTAATTTATTCTCAGTGTCAAAGTGGAATCAGCTAATGGCTTTGATTTTTATTTCACTGATAATGTTCAAGCAATGACAGGAAAACTGATTTACTTTCTTGTCACCAGATTTGTCAAATCCACATACATGTAACAATATATTTTATCTTTCCTCCTGCTACCAGGCACCTAATACTCCCATTCTAAACAAGGCATCATATTATGCACTTGGTTTAACTCATTTTCTTCTATTCAAGGGCTTTTGCTCCTACAAATAAATCATCTCTTTTCCGCATCATCAAATTTTTCTTTTTAATGAATGATTCCCATTAGCATGTAAACATAATACAATATTTGCCATCGAAAACAAGCAGCCTAAACCCAGTGAATGATGATTGATGTAATTTTTCAGTTATTCAAATTTTACTTCAGTCAGATTAAAATTACATATATAGTCAAAATGTATATGCATTAACAACATGAATACTTCCTTGTTTATTGTAGAAAATAAATAAATAAGGCCAACAAATTTTCATGTATTTGTTAGCCAACTGTACAAGTTCAGTGTAGTCTCTTGGCATCAACTTTTTTCTATGAACTATATATAAAAATTCTTTAACTTTATTGACTTCTTTATTTTAAAGAATAATTAACACATATGATCTGGTTAAATTGATGATATTCATTGTAATATTTCCCTACATGTGTATATCATGCATTAATTGTATCAATTAACCCTTCTACATTCAACCTCTCCCAAACTCTTTCCAATACCGAAAAGTTCCTTCTAATCTCTTTCCGAGCTCCTTGCCTCTTGCCATTCTTCTTATCTAGTGACCACTATTCTGTTGCATGTTTGTACAAATTTGACTTATTTGATTCCTTCAATGAGTGAAAATGTGTGGTATTTGTCTTTCAGCATCTGACTTGTCTCACTCAACATAATGTTTTCTGTTTGTATCCATATTGCAGCAAATGGCCATATTTCATTCTTTTTATGACTGACTAGTATTCCACTGTGTAAATATGCCATGTTTTCTTTATATGTTCATCTGCTGAAGGGCATCTGGTTTGGTTCCATATTTTGACTATTATGAATCGTACTTCAATAAACAAGGAAGTACAAGTATATTTTTGGTATAAAGATTTTTAACTTCTTTTCATATACACATGGTATTGGAACTGCTGGATCATATGGTAGTTTTATTTTTAGTTTTTTGAGAAATCTCCATACTGTTTTCCATAATGACCATAATAACTTACATTCCCATCAGCAGTGTCTAAGTCCCTTTTCTCTGAATTCTCACCAGCATTGTTATTTCTTGTCTTTTTGATGGTGGCCATTCTAATTGGGTTGAGATAATAATCACATTGTGATTTTTCAAATTGCATTTCTTTGATGATAAATGACAGTAAGCCATTTTTATGTATTTGTTGGCCATTTGTATGTGTTCCTTGGAGAATTTTTTGTTTAGTTCTTAAGCTCATTATTTTAATTTGGTAATTTTTTGGTGTTCATTTAATTGAGTTTCCTACATGTACAAATTCTAAAGGCAAGTCTTATTCCAGAATAAGATTGACCCAGAGCATACATGTTTTAATTCTTTGACTATCATCAAAACAAAAGCATTTTTAAAATTCAAAAAACAATTCCTAGATTCCTGATGAGGAAAAATAGAGTTTGAGAAACATTTTCATTCAAAAAGAGGATAGGGAATTAATTCCAAAACTCAGATGTGCAATACAATGGCAAACATTTATTTATTTACCCTGAGTATCTCCATATCTCTATGGATATAGAGAAAAGAGAGGGCTCAAAGACTTGAATATTCCAATCTAGTCATTTCTTGCATTTTTCCAATATCAATATTCAACATCAAAATGATCCTTTTATATATATTTAGGTAGTGTTTATTACTAATAAATGTAATCACTCAAATAGATTCAGACTTCATAATCATCAGCTAAGTGAAGCATTGGTATGGTGTAGTAGAAAGCAAGAAAACCAACTACTAGAGCCAGGAAACTGAGTGAGGCCTGGCTGTATGTCCTTTGGGAAATTGTTTTTCTCTTTACAGATTGAGTGTTGGATTAGATTATCCATATGGTCTCATTTGCTCTGAAACTCAAAGAATATTTTTTTGGCTAATAATAATTAAACTGCTTTGATCTCTTCCAAGTTACATTTCAAAATGCTGTTATAAGTGCTTAATATGGATTACATAATTTAATCCCACAATAATCCTTTGAATTTTGGTACAATTAATATCATATATAAAGACACTGGAGCTTATAAAGGTTAATTAATATGCCCAGAACTTCACAGCTGGTAACTGGGAGAGCTGAGACTTAAATGTAGGCTGTGTAACACAAGAGCTATAGACCTCTAACCATATCAAAAGGCTACCTCTCTCAAAGTGTAGACAAATTCAGAAAGAGTGAATGATAACATAAATTGAATGATTGTTTATTTTTAAAAAGATTTGTGGTGGGATTAAAATTCGTGATATTATAAACCTTGTCATTTCCTCATTCAATCTACTTGTTCCCAGGAGACTCCCCTCCTCCCCGAGAATCAAATATTGCTTCAGGGGAATGATTTCACATAATACAGGGAATAATGATTCAAATTTTATCCCTTTGAACATCTAAGTTGATTTTTAAACTCCTAGGGAAGGCAATTAGTCTATTGAAGTAAAATTTGTGATGTTTTTGAAATTTAAATGTCTGGGCACCCAGACATATTGAAACTAAGTGTATGTTCTAACCAATGTATATTAAAGGGCAAAAATGAAGAGCATGTCTATCCTTCATTCAGAAATTAGAGTATCCTAGGCAGTAAAGAAGACACAGGAAGCAAGTAAGGTTGAGTTCCAGAATAAGGGTCTATGATGATTCTTCTGAGTCTAAAAACCTAGGAGGAGGAGGCAAGCAATAAAAGTTCCAATAACCCTGCTAGGGATTTGGAGAGTAATGAAGATGTCTGAAGGTTTTTGTTTTTGTTTTTTTAATTTTTATTGTAACCCCGGAGTTTGGCAGCCTCTCTGAAGATCCTAATAGAAAGAAGACCCCCAGGAAATGAATGTCAAGAGTGTATGTGCCTCTAGTGAAGAATCAGAGGGCTTGAGACAATCTTCAACAATTTTTCTGAGTTTGTGTTAACATGTGATAACATCTTGTTTTCCTTGTGGATTGTGTGAAAGTTACACAAAAGAGACTTTAATTCTGTAGTGGACTTGAATTAGGGATAATGAAGATACAGAGTGAAAGGATTCAGCTAGAAAGATCAGGAAAGATGAGTAGTGATGACCAGATGTCAGAAGAAATAGAGAAGTATCAGCAGGTACTGAAGATGTTATAGGAAATACTGTAGCTCAAGGTAGTCCTGATTTCAGCATCTCTTGACTCTCCTTATCCTACCATTTAAACTCCAATCATACTGACTCTCTTCCAGTTCCTGAAGTGAATTAAACTCTTGTCTGGCTGATGTTATTTTCACGTGTTCTCGTGCAACTCTTTTCCTGGTAACTTTGTGTATCCTTTGGTTTCAATGACTATCATTTCTAGAATATTCTGCTTTGAACCTCTATCCAAATCAAGACTTTATTATAACTTTTATCATATCATTTTTTTAACACTAACGTTTCTAATTACACATTTATTTGCTGAATGCTTGTGTCCTCTACTAGACTATACTCCTCATAATCATATCTGTTTTGTTTCTTGATCAATTTCCAGAAGGTGGCCCAGTAACTGGCACACACATAAGTTTTCTTTTGAATAAGCAAATAGAAGAATGTCAGTCAGTGATATGAAAGCCAGGTTTCAAGTTTGATGGAAGAAAAGATTTTTTTTTTTAAAAACATGCTAGCAAAAATAAGAGTTGGGATTTTTGCAGTTGTAAATTATAGAAAAGCAAAAGATAAAAAATTAGCTCTTTCGTATCTTGGGATACATGGTTTAGCCTAGTGCAGAAGCTCCATATTCATCAGAGCCTTAGATTCCATATATTTTACTGTCCTGATTTCCCTAGAATTTTCCTGTCTGAACCATTGAGATGGCCATACAAATTCTCCCACAAAAGACTTCTCTTTATGTCTTATCAGCCAAACATTCAGTGGCCATATCTAGTTTCAAAAGGGCTTCCCAGCTTCAACCAGAGTTCTGTTATCAAAAAGGAGAGAATGAGTATGTGTTTGCACAACTCAATGTCTAACAAGGTAGCTATGATGAAAATTGGAGGGACTGGAACAAGTATGGGCCATTCTAATTAGAGGGGCTCTACTACATTGTGTTTCATGGCTGAGAAAAATGAGGTCAGCTAGAATGAGTGTCTGCACCCACACATTTCTTTCCATCATTCTGATAACATAAGGCTCAATCCGGGCAACAAATGGTTTCACTTCTGCTGACATTTTCAACAAATTTCATTTGAACTAAAACTTTATGAGAAATTCCAAAACATCCTCAAAATGCTTAAGCAGTTTGCACAATGTAAATATTTAAAACAAATATATCCAAATACATAAACACCGACTGTCTCATCTTTCTTGTAGATAAATCCAAACATGTCAATGGGGCGGTAAAAAGTCAGCTATCTTTGTTCGGATGTTCTTTAGCATATTCTCAGATACAGTGGAAAGCATTTTGGGGGTGTTCTTTCTGTTAATCTTTTTATCATTGTATAGCATTTTAAAATACAGAGACATAATACTGCTATTGTTGATTATGCCCAATTAAAATGTCATCCTTATAAGTGTGTCCCACTCACAGAATGAAATTTTAAACGATGAAATAAAGGTTCTGAAATATCAGCAACTATTTTGTGTTTAATTATACCTTATTTTAATCAAATAACATTCTGTTCTTGCAAAATATCTTTTATAATATGTAGTAGTTCATCTTCTAATGATTTTCTTTATTTTTCTTTCTGGTCAAATTTGCAAGTTTCTGTTAATAATAACTTCTCATTTCAAGTATTAGCTTTTGTCAAAGTTCTATCACATTGAAGTATAGTAAATTGATTACCCATTCATGGTAATAGAACCATGGCAAAATAACAAGAAACAAAATAATGGTCAATGAGAAAGTATTTATAGAAGTATGAAGGGTGTCCTTGATACTTAACATACATTATCTAGTTTAAAATGAATCATGATTATTTTTAGATTTCATTCTTTTTTTTAAAGAGAGAGTGAGAGAGGAGAGAGAGTGAGAGAGAGAGAATTTTTAATATTTATTTTTTAGTTCTCGGCGGACACAACATCTTTGTTGGTATGTGGTTCTGAGGATCGAACCTGGGCCGCACGCATGCCAGGCGAGCGCTACCGCTTGAGCCACATCCCCAGCCCTAGATTTCATTCTTGAAGAAAATAAGTTCAAACACATTAAACATCATGTTTAAGGGTATACAGCTCACAAAATAAAGCCATATCTATGTGACTCAGGGCTTGTACCATCCCACTTTTGAGTATATGTACTCTCTGTCCCTTTTCCATTAATCTTCTGACAGATACTTCATTCATTTAAGAACTCAGAAAATGTAGCTAAGGAGGACTGACTTATTTGCTTTCTTGGAAGATGTGGGTCAACAATTACATTAGCTCTTATCAAAAGTTCATAACCTAGACATCCACAGACCCCTGTTGAATTTAAAAAATATGTGTCCGAGTGCCTATGAACATCTGAAATTTTATGTGTTTATTTAGGGAGACTGTTCATGGGCTCCTTCAGATTTTTACAAGAGCCATGATTTCTAAAAACCTAAGACTATAGAAAAATCAATAAATATTCATGAATGATGAACATGAAAAAGTAGTAAGAAATTCGTTGATACATTCCTTTGAAATATAGCAATGCCTTTGTTTTTTTAAGGAAGCTTGAGTAGATGGTAGGTGACACTTGTTGAAATATATCCACTACTTTAAATTACTTACTATAGGAGAGTGTGTAATAAATATTTTTCCAGGAGGCTGTTGACTTGTTGAAGGTACTGAAATGTGTGGTAAGAACACAGAAGAAAAGGTTTGAAGACTGAACTCAATTGGGGATTCAGATCTTTTCTTCTCTTTGAGGTAAGTTTCTTAACTTTTCTCCTCAGTTTAAAAAAAAAATGAGATGATGATATAAGTCCTGTCTAGCTAACAAGGGCAAATGAGATCATGGGTATAAAACAAACAAACACAAACAAATGAACACCATTATTAGTAACAGCTAATTGAACCTCTAGAGTTTTCTACTGCATCCCAGGTTTTATAATGACACAAGTAGGCAAGTCACTTCACTGAGCTGGGACTTTACATTCCTCTTTGGAAAATGAGAATGTCCTCTTTTCTTTCTGTCTCCCAGAAGCAGTGTTTGGGAGAACAATAATAACCAAGGGATAGTCAAATGTTATTTCTGCAGTGAGCTTGGCTATCTGAAATGGCATCTAGTTCATTAATGCAACAATGAACTAGGTTCTTTAACTAGAACTGGAACAATGAAGTAGGTGCATTAACTTAATCATTCACTCTTCCCTGACTATGATCCTTTTTTCACTACATGAGGTTAAATTACTTATTTGTTCCTTTGCTTATTGTTCCTTTGCCCCACTACAGGGGGAAAAATCTGTGAAGCCCAGGGCTTTATTTTGCCATAGACAGTAGTTAGAATAGTACCTGAAATATAGTCAGTATTGGTAATGAGTGTCAGGTAATTTACACATGTAAATACATTGATAAGATTAAGAGAAAAATACTACCACATAAGATTTAAATTTATTACAACTCACCACTGACTCCTCCCTTATTTTTCTGTTATTTTCTCCTTAGATCCTTTCCTTTCTTCCCAGTTATGGATGAGGTCCTCCCCAGTTTCTTACCACCACTATCACAAACTTCCTGCTTTATCTACACTGGGCGTTTTCAAGTCATCACTGCAAACACATCACAAGTGTCAATGGCTTAAGCTCCAGAGTTAGTCATGAGGGGGCATCCTGGTTCTGTCTTACTAAAACTTGTTAACCTTTTTAAGACTTTATTTTTTTCCCTATAAAATAAATTTTTAAATTGAGAATAGAGCCAAAGAAAAAGAAACTAAGAATCTTTTCAAACTTTACCTTGACTAATGGGCAAAGACTAGGAAAAAATCTTTAAAATGAGAATTCATAGGATAAACCTGATGGCAATTAGCAAAGTAAGTGATTTGTAAAGTAGTAATGTAGACTTTGATCAGGTTTCAAGTTTATCAGCAGCTTTTGTAATGTTCTATCCTTCAGTAATTATGCCAACAGGCCCTCCTGTAGTTGTTCTTACTATTTGGACTTTAACAAATCCCCTAAAATGTGTGTTTTCCAGGGAACTTTCAACTGTAGTCAGAAGCACACCAGGAGTTCCTATGTGGGCAGAGGCACAGATTGTTGGGGCCATATGTGCCTGTGGACTTCAAGTGTAATCATGTACTAAGAAACCTTCTCAGATTATTTCTTCCATCCAAAACCTCCTACTTGGTTCATGTTCCTCCTTCAAACCATGGCACATAAGTCATTTCATACTGAGAGTTCTAAACTTTCTCGGTAGGAAGGTGAAGAATGAAGACATATGAGGTAATTCTGGGGAAAAATCAAGTTATTACAGATGCTATTATTTTAATGATTTTGATGAAAACAGAAAGTTTTAGAGTCAGTTATATGCTAAGGTGGAGTTAGGTGTAGTTGATTTCTCACTTTTGGATATTA
Source organism: Urocitellus parryii (assembly GCF_045843805.1). NCBI lineage: Eukaryota > Metazoa > Chordata > Mammalia > Rodentia > Sciuridae > Urocitellus > Urocitellus parryii. The sequence continues at coordinate 11,963,800 of NC_135544.1, forward strand.
ACAAAATCCATTCTACCTAAGTCTGTTGGGAGGATGGGTCCTAAGAATTGGCTGAGATTATTTGATGTGGTGGGATTAAAAAAAGCTATAAAAATCTAGGTACAGTGGCGCACGCCTGTAAATCCTCCAGCTGAGGCTGGAGGATTGTGAGTTCAAAGCCAGCCTCAGCAACAGTGAGTGCTAAGCAGCTCAGTAAAACCCTGTCTCTAAATAAAATACAAAAATGGATAGGGATGTGGCTCAGTGATTGAGTGCCCCTGAGTTCAATTCCCAGTACCCTCACCCAAAAAGGGCTATTACTAGTATCAGATAAGTCTATGAATGAGATCTTCCTACAGAAGTTGCTATGAGATGACCTGTTTTCCCATTGGCTCCATAGATTTTTTTTTAATATTTATTTTTTAGTTGTAGTTGAACATGATACCTTTGTTTTACTTATTTATTTTTATGTGGTGCTGTGGATTAAACCCAGGGCCTCACACATGCTAGGTGTGTGCTCTACCACTGAGCTACCTACCTAGCTCCGGCTCCATAGATTTTAACCAGATGATTATGATAATGAATGCTTTTTAAAAATTTTTGACCTGTTTTATATTTATACATTGACTAGATTCAACTGGTTTTAATGAGAAGCAAATTAAGAAGCTATGAATTTAAGTTTTACTTATCAATCCACAAAGGATGCTGTATGTACCTGCATGCAGGTTTGTACCTGCAGGCAATTTGTCTCCATATAACAGTAATTGGCTTGGTCTGCTACAATTTAAGTCTATGTCATTTTTGTCAGAGTAGTAGGGAAGCTTACAAGTTCTGTTGCTATATAGGAAGGTACTGTTACTGTGGATGCTTTGCCTGTATCTCCTTAGCACTCCCCATTCTGTACACACCAATGGATTATAACTTGTGTCCCAATGGTATGTTTCTCAGTTCTTTTTTATGTGGCAACTTGGAAATATCTGGGTAATAATTCTAAGAGCAGACTAACCAATGACTGACAGCGGATAAATATCTAGCTTCCTTGACCTTTGAGTTGAACAAGTTTGTGGCTTGCCTCATGGAGAGTCCCATCAGCTCCCAGAAGAACTGAGCCCTAACTGTTGGACCATGACAATCTACTTAGTGATATATTTTGCATAAGCTTCCTTTCCTGTCTCACTTCTTCATTTCAGTCCTTAGGCTTCCTGGGATTATTTCTCAAATAATCTATTACACTCAAATCATTATCTTCATCTTTTTTCCTAGAGGGAACTTAACCTAAGATGGGGTCAATAGGATTCAGAAGCGCTGTGGCTAGTAAGACAGATGCTATTCATTCATTCTTTCATTCATTCATTTATCATCTACTGATTGGCGGCCTGCAATGTGCCCATAACTGAGGTAGACATTTTAATGATGAATAATACTTGGTTTCCCTGTATTGGGAGCTCATAGTGAAATATCAGGCCTTTTAAAAGCTAAGACTATTTCAAAAATATTTTCTTGCTGTTTTAGGAACCAGATTCCAAATCGACAGGATGAATTAATAAGGAGAATTTGATAGTTCTTCATTTGTAAATGATGGGGCTTTAGAATTAAGCACAAAGCAATGTTAAGGCAGGGTGGCTCTTGTCTACATGAGCTGCCATTTTGTTTCATACGAAAAGGGAAATCTGTACCATACTAACTGAACTCTCTATATCCAACTCCTAAGGGTGCCACTAGTGAATTCTTTCATAGTGGCTTCCCTGGGCTTATGATGGCTCCCAAGTACAAGATGTTATGTTCTCAACTCTTGCAATATTTTTTCTTTAAAAAAAAACCACACAGTTTTTGTTTAAAGTAGTGTGTAGGAAGGTTTTAGAAAACACGTTTTATGCCCTCTCTCTTGTTCAGTTCCCTCGGTGCCATCTGGTACAAGGGAGAGCCTCCCTAATTGACACTAATGACTGGGAGATCCATTACAAATTACTGAATTTTGCAGATTAGCAAACGTGATTAGAAAAATCAAGGGGTCTGCATTGAACTAATGTATTTGTTGAGAACTAAGAAAAAAAAGTTTAAACACATTATTAGAGCTTAATATTTTAATATAAATAGATATTTTATAGGGGTGACTATGCTATTAGAAACACTGGAACAGAATGTTCTGTGGAAGAAATTAGTTGCAATTTAAAAGGAAAATGTGCTCATGCTTTATGCATTTTCTGAACCCTACCAATATCCACAATGTGTAAGAACTAAAACTTAAATAAAAATTTTCGGTAAAAATCCTAGAGGTCATCTAGTGTCATTTATTCTGATACAGGAAATACAGAGAGTTTATTTGTGTATGTGTGTCTCTTTATGCTGTGCCTTATTGCTTTATAATAACACTGCTTATGTTAATGGAAATTTTGTGGTTTGTAAGCATTTTAAATGTCAGCTGTTGAGGCCCTTAACGTTTATTATTCTCAATTCCCATTCCTCTGTTATCCTTGCTCTTTATCAGTCAACAAAATTGCCCTCTTCCTCCCACACACCAGAGTAAATAGTTTAACACACAACCCATATATGCATACAACTTTCTTAGGCCCAGCTGTGTGTGCCTTCTGGATCCTTCAGGAATTCAGTCATCAAGTTGGGGTGAGAGAGGGAGGGAAAGAGAAAATGAATGTAGATATTTGTAGCAAGGACAATTTAGAGATTTTTTTCCCTACCTTAAAGTGTTGTGATATACAGTATGTTATATGCTATTGTAATGTGAGTTATTTGTCAACTTTTCAAATTAAAAAAAAAAAACTCCTTTAAGATTAAGTGAAGTGTGGGATTTTGAGCTTCAGCTATTGTTGCTCTGAATTACCTACTTTTCTCATCACAAGAAACTGGGATGAAAAAAGGTCACTTTGTTGAGATACAGTAAAAAGCCAGCAGGAGGAGTGTCCAGGCAGAGGTGGCTGAGAAGTAACCCTACCTGCTTTCTCCAGTTGCAGGCTTAAGGACACAACATCCTAGCTTGCATGGGACATAGTTAATGCTTCTGTGACTAGAAGCGGGAAAAGTGAAGGAGGCCTCCTGACTCTGTTTTTTTTTTTTTTATTGGTTATCCAAAACATTACAAAGATTGCAGAATCACAATGGTTACACATCCACATTTTTACATAATGCCATAATAGTAACTGTTGTATTCTGCTACCTTTCCTATCCTCTACTATCCCCCCTCTCCTCCCCTGATTATACATTTTTTTTATTGTTGGTTGTTCAAAACATTACATAGTTCTTGATATATCATATTTCACACTTTGATTCAAATGAGTTATGAACTCCCAATTTTACCCCATATACAGATTGCAGAATCACATCAGTTACATTGATTGACATATTGACATACTCATGTCTGTTGTATTCTGCTGCCTTTCCTATCCTCCACTATCCCCCCTCCCCTCCCCTCCCCTCTCCTCTTCTCTCTCTACCCCCTGTACTGTAATTCATTCCTCCCCCTTGTATTATTTTTCCCTTTCCCCTCACTTCCTCTTGTATGTAATTTTGTATAACCCTGAGGGTCTCCTTCCATTTATATGCAATTTCCCTTCTCTCTCCCTTTCCCTCCCACCTCTCATCCTTGTTTAATGTTGGTCTTCTTCTTGTGCTCTTCTTCCCTAGTCTGTTCTTAGTTACTCTCCTTATATCAAAGAAGACATTTGGCATTTGTTTTTTAGGGATTGGCAAGCTTCACTTAGCATAATCTGCTCTAATGCCATCCATTTCCCTGCAAATTCTATGATTTTGTCATTTTTTAATGCAGAGTAATACTCCATTGTGTATAAATGCCACATTTTTTTTATCCATTCGTCTATTGCATCTAGGCATCTAGGTTGCTTCCACAGTCTTGCTTTGCGAATTGTGCTGCAATGAACATCCATGTAGCAGTGTCCCTGTAGCATGCTCTTTTTAGGTCTTTAGGGAATAGACCAAGAAGGGGAAGAGCTGGGTCAAATGGTGGTGAATTAAGAGAAATGATGGCATCCATTGATTTAAAACAAATAGGAAGCTATTGAAGCCATTGCTTATTTTTTAAAGCCCAGGTTTCCTCTAACACGAGCTCTTCATCTACATTTCGTTCTTGAAAATGAATTATCCCCCCAAATTAAACAAATACAAAAGCAGTGATAAAAACCTAATTCATTCTGTTATGTTCATGTTTCATTTAACACAATATATTAAACTTTCTCTAAGAGGAAATGAAGAGGGGATACAAATACATAATACAGTTTTGGTTTTTTCCTACTGCTTCTTTTGTAATCAAGCTTTGTGGAACTTTCCCACTCCTCACTGACCAAGTTGAAAAAGATTAGACAAGATCATCCTACTTCAGAGAGTATGTGGACTTAGCCTTCTCCCACTTCATCGTAACGTCTAGGAGTATTTTCTCTAATGTTTTCTCTTTTCTGCTGTTTTAAACACGGTCAATATTTTTGTTTGAAGACTCCTCTATAACTTGAGGCTCCTAAAGAATTTTAGATTATGAAATATACATGATTTAGTCACTGAATGGATTATGCTTATAATAACTAAAACCCCACGGATCCTTCTAGCAAATGTATTTATTAAAAGAATGATTTTTTTCCCTTTGGTTTTTATAGCACGAAAATATGTTCACTTCATAACTTCTTCCTCAGTTTTTTAAATTTATTTTTAGCCTCAGTTTGTATTATTTCACCCTGCTGACAGAATTGGGAAGAACATAATACAAAAGAAGGGTTAATTGCCTACACTTGCTAAGAGAAATGCTTGACAGCGGTGGCAACATTGAATTGAGTTCAGGACAAACTGAGTTGGATGGTGCAGCCATAAAAATTGCTCTGGATAAGGAAGTGTAAGGAAGGTTTCAGGAAACAAAAAGCAATCACCTATGCACCAGCAAATAAAAGAAATATCCATAGTGAATGGAGAGAAGCTCTAATCTCCTTCGATAAGGAAAATATTCTCTTGGCATTCATAGATAAATTGGTAAAGGATGGGAAGGGTGCTGAGTTTTGTTTTGGTATTCCTGTTTGTTATTGATGCAGTTGAAAAGCAGTCATTTCTCAGAACTTTTGAGGTATTTCTCAGCAGTCACCATAATGTTTATCCAGAGGGATATGGGCCCAATAACTTCAGCAACCAAATTGGCTTAAACACATCAAAGGTCTCTGTAGTGTTCAAAAAGAACCAATTGTCTTTTATCCACTGTTTAAATTGAAAGTGAAAGACAGTAGACATTAACCTGAGGTCTCCAATCCACAAAGCAGAATTGCATTAAAAGGCCCTACTTGGAATGACAGTCTGGTAATATCACTATGGCTCTAGTGCTTTAAAATAATAATCACTCTTTTTGTAGATCTGGAAGATAGAATGTAAGTGAGAAAACATTGTAACAAATGCAGGCCATAATAGGGACATTTCATTTGAGCCTTGGGAAATGTTTTGTACAATGAGCAAAGTATTCAGACAAGGGAAAAAGACTATAGTTATTGTACATTAGACTCCTCTGTAGTTATATAAGACACAAGTCCTTCTTCCACCCAGACTTTCTAACATGATAAATATTAACCCCATTTCAAAGACAGGAATACTAAGACACATATTTCTTTTTGCTTTAACTTGACTCATTCATAGTCATAATCAATTAGTACCAAAATTGAAGAGAAGATGAAATAAATCTTTCAACACAGCTCTTCCTTAGAGCTATTAAGTCCCGGGTTTCTGCTCATTCTGTCAAGTTCTATTGCTTCTTCTTTTTAATCAGCCATCAATTTTTCAAAAGGACTGTGTTCTAATTGAAGACATAACTACAGTGCTATTTCTGAAACCCTGTAGATAGACATGTCTGCTTGCTGACCTTCTCAGCAGCTGTCAGCATTCTCTGGTCTTGAGCCCTGGTTGTGTAATAGTCCCCAGGTCTCCAAGTCTCCAATCACTTGTGGCATAGTGAGAACCTAGGCTACACTTGGTCCCCAATGTATCCAGGAGTGGGGCTTTTGGGAAGTAATCGGATTTTGAGGTCTCCGAAGTGGCTTAATTCTTTTGATGGATTAATCATTTGAATAGATGACTGGGAGGAGGTAGAAACTATAGGCAGGTGGTGGGGCATGGTTGGAGAAAGCAGGGATGTGCCCTTGGTGACTATTTCTTGTCCTTCATTCCTTCCTACCTTGCATTCTCTGCTTCCTGGATACCACAAGCTGACCAGCTTTCCTCCACCATGCTCCTGTACTATGATGTTTTTCCTCAACTGAGGCCCAAAGCAAGGGCCTCAGTTGACCATGGGACTGAAACCTCTAAACTGTGAACCCAAACAAAATTTTTCTCCTTTAAATTATTTACGTTAGGTACTTTGGCCACAGTGATTAAAAAACTAACACACCATGAGATTTTGTCTCATACACAAAATTATTAAAGAATTATATGAAATCACCTCCAGATGGTGTGTATATGAAACAGGAATTAATTTCATATTTAGACTTGGGTCCCATCCCCCAAGATATCTCATTATATATCTACAACTCTTCCAACATCTGAAAAAAAATCCCCAATCCAAAAGACTTCCAGGCCCAAGCATTTTGGTTAAGATACTTAACCTGTACTCACTAATTTTCTTATACTCTCTGAAACTTATTTGCCCTATAGGTAAAAAGCATGTATTATAAATCCTAATCCACAAGGTTGCTTTGAGGACTCAACATTATAATGCTCCTGCCACAGTCTCTGGTATAATGGAGCCCAATAAATGTTTGTTCTTTATTGCCTTCTGTTTATAATTGCAATGACTCTACCTGAGTCTGAATGGGTGTGCGGTGCTGGCAGAGACTATGTTTTATTTCAGGCAATATCTCTCACTACAGCAAAGTTCCTGGAACACAGCAGGGGCTTAAGAGATGAGATGTCTCAGCTCATAGCAGCCTGTCCTTGTTTATGATGCTCCAGACACACAGGCCTTCCCTCTGTTCCTGTCCCAAGCTCCTTGCTGCTTCCTTTCACAGTTGCCCTTCTCTTGGCTGGAATGCTAGTCCCACAACTGGGTGGCGACCTTCCTCTTGTCATTCAAGTACCATCTCAGCAGGCTACAGTGAAAGTGTCCCAGTTATTCATACATTTAGTCATCCCAAGTGAGGGTCCTGTTCCAGGCCCAGATCCTGTGAGTGATCTTTCAGGCACAACTGCAAGGCTATTCCTGACAGGCCTCTTGTGTGTGGGGTGTTGGGGTCAAAAGGAGGGGGGGAGTGCCACAGCCAGTATATTGCAGATTTTCTGGAGGGACCTTAGTGAAGGATCCATCTCCTCACTATCTCCCTGAGCTGACCAAGCCCCTGAAAACATATGCATATCTGTCTAAGCTCCTTCAATTGGAGACCTGCTTATCTAGCCAGGACCGTGGCTGACCTTATATACTTTGACTTCATAACTTTCTATCCTAGTCCTTCCTCTGCTCCCTTGCTCCAGCCCATGTATCCATTAAAAGACAGAAGCCTTGTGTTTGGGGCTCAGGAGATGCAGGAGATGATTCTCTCATCTGCATTTCTTCTATCTTGTCCCCTGTGCCAATCAAGGGTGAAATGGAACGCAGCTGACCATCCTTCTTTTTGCCTCTTGCACCATTGGAAGCTCATGAGTAAAGATTTGATTGTTATTTTCAATTTAGTTCACTTATTAACAACATCTATATGTGATTGCTGTTTGAAATTATTGTGTTTACTTTTTTGGTCTTGTTTACTGACTTTATTTCCTGATTTGAAGTAAAGTTCCATGATTCTAGGGACCTCTTGACTCTGTCTATTGCTACACCTATACTACATAGAAGAGTAGCTGCCCTATACTAGCTCTTTGATAAAAAAATATAAATACCAAATAAACAATAGCTACAAACCTGGTAAACTGCTTGAACTTGGTGCTTCTCAGCAAGCAAATCTGTGTATGCCAAGGACAGCAATAAGATTCAGTTCTGTAAAGCTAGTTCTCATGTCACCTTTATTTTCCTGGATGTAAACACTACTTGTATCATGTTCATATTCCACTCACCAGAAATTCATACATTACCTCTTATAAGAACACTTGAAATAAAATTCTATATAACTTACTGTGTTCTACACTTAAAATTTCTATTTGTGCTATCTGATACTACTTGCTAGTTGGCTAAGATATTCTTCACTAGCTTGTTAATTTTTGCTTATCTTATTAAATACCCCATCTTTATACAACTTTCTTCTTTTGGGTTCTAGAAATCTTACTTGACCAATTTCATTTGTTGTAAAATAAAGGTTGGTAAGTTGTGGTCAATAGGACAAATCTAGCATGTGGCCTGTTTTTGTACAGTCCTGGAACTTTTTACATTTTTAAAAGGTTATTTAAAAAAAGAATATATGACAGAGATAGTATTCCTGAAATATTTACTATCTGGCTTTTTGTAGAAAAAGTTTTCTGAACCCTGCTCCTGAACACATCTAGCTAATCTCCATGGTACCAACACCCACTGATTCATTTGTTAGCAGCCAGAAAGATGCACTAAAATGGCAAACTAAATTCCAAAAAAACTACTCACCTAACTGTAGGTGAAATAAACTCTACTGTGTTTGACTTCTGTACCAGGAATTTAAGCTTTTCAAGGTGACTTCTTGCATAAATCAAGGTATGAAGTTTCACTTGTGACTTTTACATAGCAGACATGACTGTGTATTTTATCTTCTCTTCTAATCAGAGCACAGTTGAAAGCCTCCTTTGGACTTAAGGGTAAAATGCTTGTTATGATGTTTTTGGCATCTAAGGTCCTGGTGGCAATTATTTGCAACAATTTACTCTGAACCTTATAAAAGATCGCTATTGTAATGGACAGTTTCTAAATTCATCCTGGCAAACATGAGACAAGTAGGCTAAGGTATGAAGGGAAGGGGATAATAAAAGCAAAGCAGTTAATTAGCAAAAACACATCCATCAGAAACAAAGAACTATGTGGTCCTCCACTAAATTTTCTGTTGTTTTGATTAACATGCCCCACGCCCCTACCCCCCCCCCAAAAAAAAAAAAAAAAAGAAAAAAGTTAACTGCATTTAACAAATATAGAAATGTCTTTTTGGCTGTGAAGAGCAGTAACCATTCATCAAACCCACAGCAGGGCCTAGGTCAAAGTGTTAGATTCTCATGACCTGGTAAACAGTAAATGTTCAATGAATATTTGCTAAATGGTTACTGTTCTTCACAGCCAAAAGGATTTTTTTCTAGAACTAATGGAACAATGAAATTGACATTCGCTGAAATGGAAAAAATTATAGGAGGTAAGGTTTGGTAAGAGTAAACTGGAGGTTGGCTTCTAGACTTGTTTTGAGATAACTGTTAGACATCCAATTGGAGACGTAGAAGAGACAGATGAACCTATAGGTCAGAATGAACGTTTGGGGCTGCAAGTGTGTGTTTGGGGGTTGTTGTTTTATAGATTGTATTTAAAGGCATGAAATGAAATGAGGCCTCCCAGGGAGTTAGTACACTTGAAGAAAATGCATGACATCTGAGGTGTGGGCTCCAGGCATAGAAAATGTGGTAAAATAAGCCAGGGACATTGAGAATTAATATCCAGTAAAATACTGGGAGAATAAAGGGTAACATGGTGTTAGAAACCAAGTGACAAGAATGTCTCAGGGAAGATGTGACCAGTTCTGAAAAATGCTGCTGATGTGTAACAAAATGCATATTGTATTTAGCAATGTAGTGTCCACCAGTAACCTTTGGTGGAGAAGCTGGAGGTGGATTGGGTTCAACTGAGAATAGTATGGTAGTAAATACTTTCTTGAGTAAATCACTTAAATGCAATATTATGGTATAGCAGACATAAAAGAAATTGGATAATAACTTGAAAATGCATAGCTTCAAGGGAATTATTTTTAAAGGGAGAAATTTTAGCATATTTGTATGTTGATGGGAATGAATAGTGAATGAATTATTTTAAAAAGCAGAAGAGAAAGAAGAAAATGTCCAGAAAGGTGTATTTGAAGGCCTGGTATCCAGAAGATTAGAAAGAATGGGTTTTGGTAGGCACATGGATAGCCCATCCTTCATCAAAGTAGATGTAGACTGAGAATTATCATGGTAAAAGTAGGTAGAAATCCTATATATATATCGCTTATATTTTCTCAGTGAAATAAGAGCCAAGACTTGAAGAGTGATCGTGGAATAAATGTGAAGTAGGCAACAATTATTGGCAGCTGGCAGCCAGATCAGGGGTGAGGATAAGTGTAGTTGTTATGGGGCTGTGGGTGCAGTATAGGCAGAGCAGAAGCTCAAAGGTGCTAAATCTAGAATGTAGGGTCAGACCACCACAAAGCTTCAGGTTCAGGTGGAAGAAATCACAAAATGAACTAGACTTGGGCTAGAAAACACTGACATTATATATATCAACTTGCACTTTCATTTAACAACAAAAAATAGCAGCTGTGCCAGTTTGGAAAGACCTCAGAATGGACACCCTGGGCCTTAGGATGATTGTTCATTCTCTAATGGTACCAAGACCTGGAAGTTAGTCAATAGGGCTGTGGAAAGTGTAGGAAAAATATTTAAGTTATGAGTAATTGATTAAATGCCAAGCCTCACTTTTCCTGTGCTATTTTAATAAAGCAGCGAAGTCTGAGATCCAGAAGAATTTGAGTGAAAAAATAATATCTTAGCATTTAACTTTCTTTTTTTAGTTGGTTTTACAGTTAATCTATTCAAACCCAATTTAGAGATCTCCCTGTTATTCATGTTAATAATTTCCCTAAGGTTTTGCAAATTTATGAAAATCACATCAAATGCCATCTAGTTAATATCACCATTTTATTGTTGATAATCAATTTATTTGGTTATTTTCTTAAGGCATGGCTGTAGAAATTAAATGTATGCTTAACTTTATCTACAAATATTTTCTGGCAACATATTTGTTATTTTCATGGCTTTTATGAATAAAGGGGAAATCTTAAAAGCTAGTGTTCTACTATGTTATGTTTCAAATTTGTAGTCTTATATGACCTTTTTATTTCATTTACAATCATGCTAAAATGAGCTTTTTCCCCTCGTTACATTCTTAAGTACTAGAAAAACCTTTATACTAAGCTAACTCTAAAGACCAATCTTTAACATTTAATAGATGTATTGTAAGTACAAAAGGCATAAGCTCATCAAACCCTTGATATGGAATTTCACTGTATTTTATAGCTTATAATTTTATTTTCTCATTACCTAGCAACAATGTTGTTCAAGGTTAAACTTTGCTATTCTATAGTTCTACATGGAACATATTGATATTAGATTAGAGAGGAGTTGTTGAATGGCTTGCATTCTATAAAACCTAATCAAGAGGAGCTATTAGTTTGCAATTGATTTGGTATATACCAAAATTAACCAAAGTTTTCCATTAAATTTTACCTTTAAAAAGTTGCAATGGAAAAAAAAATGGCAATGGATACATTATAAATTTAGTTGCTACTGTCTACTAATCCAAAGCACAGTTTCCTCCTTGGGATAAAATGAGATGACCTGGGAATCTAATTTTTTTCTAATTCTAAGGTAATACGAACATTGTTGAAGTGATATGAGTCTTTGCACATGTAAAAGAGATCATCTATTGCTTATCTATTTGGTAAGCAAGACCTACCTTGCTTATCCTTTATATGTTTCTTAGATTCATTATCTTCTCTCTTTGTTATACTACCACCATCTTAGTCATAACACTGCAAGTCTGTATTTGTACAATAGCTTCCAAGTTGGTTTTTATGTGATATATATTTTGCATCCCAGGTTGTTCACTAACTCATTCATTCAATAAATATTTACTAAATATATTCTATGTTCCAGGTATTATTTTGTTCAGCTGTGATAGAGCAGACAAAATACTTTATTTCATAGGGTTGTAGCATAGGAAGAAAGACAATAGTAAACCAGTAAAATATACATGAGTTGAATCTTTATGAGTAGCATGAGGAAAGTAAGGAGGGTTGAAAATTAGGAAAAACTGAAGTGGGGCAGGGTGGAGTTAAAATTTTAAATAGAATTGTCTGGAAAGATCTACTGACCTTTTAGCTAAAACTGCTCACACATTTATTGGGAGTACCACACCCATTGAGTTCAAGATAATGTGACTTTGTAAGTTGTGCAAGGGGGAGAAAAATATATAAACACAATCCCATAACTCAAGGAGACAAGACTCCAGTAGAGGAGCTAATAAACTCTCCCAAATAAACCACCAAGTAAAAAAAGAGGTGTCCATAATATAATGTAAAAAAACACGAGTCCAGATTTATCCTCTGCCACTTTTCAGTTGTATAGCCTAGGAAAATTTCTTAACAATGCTAAACATCAGTATGTTCATCTGTAAAACTGAGATAATAATAGTACCTATATCTGTGTCTAAAAATAATTACAAAGTATAATAGCTGTTTTAGTTGTTTTTTTTTTTCACTGCTGTGATTAAAGACCTGACAAGCATAATATTTAACACAAGGGTGTGGGGGAGGAAAGCAGCTCAGGGCATGACAATCAGGAAACAGAGAGAGCTCTGATCACTAGGGATAAAATTTAGATCCTAAAGGCCCATATCCAGTGATCCACCTTCTTTAGCTACTTCCCACCTGCCTACAGTTATTACCCAGTTAATTAACACTTGTGGATAAATGCAATGATTAGGTTAAAGTGGTCATAACTCAATCATTTAACATCTAAAGTTTCTTGACTGTCTCACACATGAGCATCTGGGGTGAAACCTCATATTTACACCATAACACTATTGCAGACATACACAGTATTTATTGTGCTTTTCAGATATTAAACTTTTTTACAAATTGGATTTTTGTACAACCCCTCATCCAGTGAGTCTATTGATACCACTTTACCAACAGTGTGGACTCATTTCTTGTCTCTGTGTCACATTCTCCCAATATTTCAAAGCTTTTTATTATTATATGTTTTGGTGAACTCTAATTAGCGATATGTAATATTAATCTAGAAATTGTTTTTGAGGTGTCAAAAAACATGGAAGCCAGTGAACTTAATTGATTAATGTTGTGTATGTTCTGACAGACTCATGGATTGATTGATCCTCCATTTCTGTCTTTCTCTTCAGTGCTCCCTCTTCCCTGAGACACAATGATGTTAAAATTATGCCAGTTAATAACCTTACATTGTCCTGTATGTGTTCACGTGAAAGGAAGTTAAATGTCTCTCATTTTAAGTTAATTGCTAGAGATGATAAAGTTTAATGAAGAAGGCATGTTGAAAGCAGATATAGACCCCAAACTAGACCTCTTGTGCCAAGCAGTGACCAAATTTGGAATGCAAAGGAAAAATTCTTGCAAGAAATTAAAAGTTCAATCACTATAGTGAACAAAAGAATGATAAGAAAGCAAAATAATCTTCTTGCTGAGATGGAGAAAGTTTTAATGGTCTGGTTAGAACATCAATCCAGCTACAACATTCCCTTAAACCAAAGCTAATTCAGAGCAAGGCTCTAACTTTGAGTCTATGAAAACCAAGAGAGATGCCAGAGCTTCAGAAGAAAAGTTTGAATCTCACAGAGGTTGGCTTATGAAATTTAAGGAAAGAAGCTGTCCCCATAATGTCAAAGTGCAAGATGAAGCAGCAAGTACTAATGCAGAGACTGTAACAAGTTGTCCAGAAGATTGATTGAGTTAAGGTAACTGCGGATGAAAAGGGCCTTACATTAGAAGACTTGTGTAGCTAGAGAGAAGTCAGTGCCTGGTTTCAAAGGCTGAAAACTTCTCTTGCTAGAGGCTAATGCAACTGGCATTTTGTAAGGCTTTTGTTGCCATACTGATTTCTCTGATGGGGCTGGGCAAAGGAAATGGAACACCTTCAGGAAAGGACTCACCATTCTAGATGTTATTAGAAACATTTGTGATTCATGGCAGGAGGTACAAATGTCAACATTAACAGGAGTTTAGAAAAAGCTGATTCCAAACCTCATGGATGAATTTGAGAAATCAGTGGAGGAAGTTACTACAGATGTGGTGGAAATAGCAAGAGAAATGCAATTGAGCTGGAGCCTGGGGAACTGGCTGAATTGCTATGGAATTTTAATGGATGAAGAGTTCTTTCTAATGGAAGAGCAAAGAAAGTGCCTTCTAGAGATGGAATCTCCTCCTGGTGAAGATGCTGTGAACAATGTTTAAATGATAACTGCAAATTTAGAATATTACCTAAACTTTGTTGATAAAACAGTGGTGGGGTTTGAAGCAATTAACTCCAATTATGAAATAATTTTTACTGTGCTAAAATGCTATCAAGCAGCACCGCATACTACAGGGGAATCTTTCATGAAAGGAAGAGTTAATTGCAAACTTCATTGTTGCCTTATTTTAACAAATTGCCACAGCCACCCCAACCTTCTGCGTCTTCTATGGGGGTAAGTCAGCAACCATCAACATTGAGGTCAGAGGCTTCAGCAGCAAAAAGTTATGAATCGCTACAATCTCATATGATAGCATATTTTAGCAGTAAAGTATTTTTAAACTTAATTTGCTACAATATGGTAAAAGCAATTTTTATGAATTTCTGGCATTTTGTAAGACTATTGTTGTTATACTGTGATATTTGCTTTAGGGCAGTGATCTGGAGCCAAACCTACAATATGTCCAAGATATGCCTTTCCTTTTTTGTTTTGTTTCTTTGACTTGGTACTATAGCTAGCATACAGTGAGTTGGCACTTAATGTATGTTTAATGATTGGTTAAAAGAACAATAAAATATTTATTTTAGGAAGTGCTTTTTGTTTTAGTTTCACCTATTGTGCATAAACTTTGTGTGTCTTTATTTGTTTTATGGTAAATCTCAGCTAAGCTTTTTATATTTATGCTTGTCTTTTGAATTATCTGAGCTATAAAAAATATCTGAGTACAATAACAACCGTGAATTGAAAAAGAAAACAATCTAAAAACACCACTGATTAAAATGTTAAATCTTTGCTGCATAAATATAATTTTCAATGAACAAAAACAAATGTTAACATTAAATTCACAGTTATTATTGCTAACCTCCAGGCTTCCTAGGCAGAGTAAAAGAGTGTTTACAAAATGAATGAGTCTATTTCCTTGTGCTACATGAAGGTTTTAATTTTGATGACAATGAAAAGCATCTCTAGTACATAAGTAACAGCTATTTACATATTAGATTGGAGTTGGTCTTTGCAATTTTTTTTCAGGTAGAGTAAAATAAGCTGTGTCTCATTTTATGCCAAAATGAGGCTAATCAAAGGCATCAATCAAGTTCCTACTATAAAGGAGACAATATGAAAAGAATAAAAGTAATATATATATATATATTTGTTTTTTTCACTCAGTCATTTGGCACAATCATAGAGACCTATTACATGACTTTTTTCTAACATTTTCGCATCTTTCAGTATGTTTAAATTAAGAGCCATGTTTAGGATTGCATGAAAAGCCACAATCCTTCCATTAAAATCATATACCTAGTACATTTCCAAAACGGTGAACCTGATACAAATAGAACTAGAGAAATTGTTTTTGATGCATCTTGGCTTTTGCATCGAAAAAATATTGAAATAAGCACTCAAGGCAAATAGTTGTCTTTCAAAGCTATCAAAGTTTTTCCCCCTCATAGAGTCCATCTGCTTTTGAAGAAGAAGGAGTCTTTCACTTGGAAACAGAGGTCATATTAGGAATAAAAAGAAAAACAGTACATGCATGACTAACAAAATCCTCTCATTCATAAGCAAAATTTTATTTAAAATTCAAATCAGTAGCAAACCCTATCCAAACACTTTCTAAACAAGAAGAAATGAACTGTATTTCTATGGAGATAGTTTGTGAAGCATAACGTATGATAGAATCTTTCTTATCTTTCATGTGCCCTTGTTTACCATGAAAATTTCAAAAGGTCATGAAGAGGTACAGTTTAACTTATAAACAATGTTTAATTCAGATTATTACTTGTCATTCTGTATGAAAGCAAATAATTAATCTTTTAACCCAATTATAATAATTTCACTACACCAAAACAAAACTGTTACAATACATACAAGGAAATGTTTTTCAGTGCTTTGCTATGCTGGGGATTGAACCCAGGACCTCATACATACTAGGCAAGCACTCTATCACTGAGCTACATCCCCAGCCTCAAAACACTTTTCTATCATTAAAAATAAATTTAAATATAAGTTGTTACTAAATAATATTAAATTCTAGAAATTGTTAGTTATGTTCAAGCATGGGGCAGGAAGTGATAACATTTGTATTCTCATATCTAGCATCTTTATTGGCAAGATCAGCTAGCCATCTTTGAATTTTTTACGTATTATACAACTGATTTGGGAAAATACTTGTATAAAATACATTATACAAAACTAATGTTAGTAGATCATTTGGGAAATAAAAAGAAGCACATTATTGGAAGTGGAGATCATTAGAAATTTTAGTTTGAAAGTGACTTTGAATTAAGCTCTGAAGACAAAGCTTGTCATTAAAAGAGAAATATGATAAAGGTAGTTCTTTTCATAATTCAAAGTTCTGGATGTTAATTGTCGCGACCCCTTGCCTGCAAGGAAGATGCAACTCGGGAATCTTCTCTCAGCAGTTTATTCAGGTCCTTGATACTTTTTCGTCTATCTCCTGGATGCCCCTCCCAGCCTTAATAAAGCACCTCAAGCCCCAATGCGAAGCTGCCACGTGGACTTTTCTCACAGGGTGCCAAGTCACAGCATGCCAACTCATTCTGATAAGGAGTTGTTTGTCACAGACTACAGGGGAAACCAGCGCCATCTTGTAATGGCGACCACAGCTCACAGAAACGGCTCACCACAGTTAATAATTTTATATATCAGACAATTAATCTTATTTTTCACTTTTAGTCAAGTGTTTAGCATTGTGTCTACATTGCCATCCTGGGAAAACATTTGATGAAGCCACAGAGTGAGTAGTGTGGGTAACATATTTTCTTTGAATTACATCAAATCCATATGACTATTAACACTATTAACAAGTAC
Source organism: Urocitellus parryii (assembly GCF_045843805.1). Lineage (NCBI taxonomy): Eukaryota > Metazoa > Chordata > Mammalia > Rodentia > Sciuridae > Urocitellus > Urocitellus parryii. Next base: position 11,980,772 of record NC_135544.1, read on the forward strand.
AATATGTCACCATGGGAAAATAATAAAATAGCTTATTAGAGGTGTTTTGGAGGAAGAAGCCAAAGTTTTTCCATTGTTCATAGACAACTTCTTAACCAGAATCAAGCAGATAGAAACCAAACTTCTCTTACTGACCCAGTGACTATTGGAGGCTTATATTCAAAGGCAAGTAGATTTCTTAATATTCTACTGCAAATTAGGTGGAATTCTTCCCACAGTGACAAGAACTTCCTAGAGACTTGTAGTATAGCACACATTCTCTTGGTTTAAGTCTTTTTATCCTATGAAAAAGAGAAACAGAGGAATAGAATTGCACATGTTCAGTGTCTCTTTTCATGCTCACTAGTTAAAAAAAATCATTCTGAGATAAAGTCAGAATGTGGGTAGAGAGTCCAAGGATAACTAGCCATTTTCTAGATGGCCCCTCCCACCATCTAGAAAACATCAAGAATGGAGATATAGGTTACCATTGAACGCAATACAACTCTTTATATGAATTCTGACACAGATAATGAATAGTGTTAGATAGACAAAGACTCTGTAACCATAATTTCTATGTTACTATTTATCAAGTAGTTTCCATGTGCAAATGAAAGTGCTTTATACAGATGTTTACAACAAGGTGGAGTTTAGTAAGTATTTGAATTAATGAAAGGATAATATAAAAGCTCCAACTGAACATAAAAATCAGAACCACATGTTCATTCAGTTAATTGGCAGTATCATTCCAATTGGCTTTGTTTATGTGTTGAAAAAGAGAGAAAAGCAATATTCAGAGCTTCTATTGCCCTGCCATATATTTAAAGTAATTTCTTTCATGATGGATGGCAAAAATTGGCCTCCATTTTTTTCTACACTTTGTTTGATGTAATGTGATTGAGCAATGTTCTGGGATTGGCAGTGTACCTTGCCTGGGTCAGTAGGATGCAGCAAACATGACCAACCAGAACCTGGAACGTGCTTCAAGGAACCATTTGGCTTACGCTCTCTCTTCTACTGCTGCCATTACCATGAGATATACTTGGTGTAGTATGGTTGCCTGTGAGAGATAAGCAGCAGAGCTTGTTTACTCCAGTTGTCTCACTTGAGACCTTGGTAGATAAACTCAATGCCAAGCCAAAAAAAATGCAGCAAAGTTTAGCAGATCCACCGGGAAAGCATCATAGATGCTTGAACATCAAAGCCTGTATGACACTGAAGTTTTGTGATTCTTTCTACACAACATTATTGTATAGCTTCATTCCATTTCTATCTTTCCTTTCACTATTCTCTCTCCCTCAATGACTTTCTCTCTTCCTTTTTTTTTTAAAAAAAAGATAAATCAAAATCTATTCATTACTTGCTATGTGCCCGGCCCTATGCAGAGAACTGGGGATGCAAGGATAATAAGCCACTAACCTAATCACTTTATCCCAATGTATGCCAAATCTCCTCACAACAATCCACGCTCTCTTATGACCATCAAAGTCAATAGGCTATAAAATTAAGTGACTATCTGCAGCCAAGTGTAATTTGGTTAATTGTAGAATTCAAAACCTTTGAGCATCTAACTAAAAGTAAATAATAGACAGTGCTTAGTCATTATTTTTATTGTTAGCTCTACCAGCATGTCTTAGAGTCTGGGCATAAAGCCATGTGCTAATCTATAAGATTACTGGTGTCCAAAGTGCCAGGAACAAAACGCATCAAGTAGAAGGTATTCTTTTTTTTTTTTTATTGGTTGTTCAAAACATTAAAAAGCTCTTGACATATCATATTTCATAAATTAGATTCAAGTGGGTTATGAACTCCCATTTTTACCCCAAATACAGATTGCAGAATCACATCAGTTACACATCCACGTTTTTACATGGTGCCATATTAGTAACTGTTGTATTCTGCTACCTTTCCTATCCTCTACTATTCCCCTTCTCCTCCCCTCCCATCTTCTCTCTCTACCCCATCTACTGTAATTCATTTCTCTCCTTTTTTTTCCCCATTTCCCTCACAACCTCTTATATATAATTTTAGAGCCCTAATATCCAGAGTATACAAAGAACTCAAAAAATTAGACAATAAGATAACAAATAACCCAATCAACAAATGGGCCAAGGACCTGAACAGACACTTCTCAGAGGATGACATACAATCAATCAACAAGTACATGAAAAAATGCTCACCATCTCTAGCAGTCAGAGAAATGCAAATCAAAACCACCCTAAGATACCATCTCACTCCAGTAAGATTGGCAGCCATTATGAAGTCAAACAACAACAAGTGCTGGCGAGATTGTGGGGAAAAGGGTACTCTTGTACATTGCTGGGGGGACTGCAAATTGGTGCGGCCAATTTGGAAAGCCGTATGGAGATTCCTGGGAAAGCTGGGAATGGAACCACCATTTGACCCAGCTATTGCCCTTCTCGGACTATTCCCTGAAGACCTTAAAAGAGCGTACTACAGGGATACTGCCACATTGATGCTCATAGCAGCACAATTCACAATAACTAGACTGTGGAACCAACCCAGATGCCCTTCAATAGATGAATGGATTAAAAAATGTGGCATTTGTACACAATGAAGTACTACGAAGCATTAAAAAATGACAAAGTCATGGAATTTGCCGTGAAATGGATGGCTCTGGAGCAGATTATGCTAAGTGAAGCTAGCCAGTCCCTAAAAATCAAATGCCAAATGTCTTCTTTGATATAATGAGAGCAACTAAGAACAGAGCAGGGAGGAAGAGCAGGGAGAAAAGATTAACATTAAACAAAGACACGAGGTGGGAGGGAAAGGGAGAGAAAAGGGAAATTGCATGGAAATGGAAGGAGATCCTCATTGTCATACAAAAGTAGAAGGTATTCTAATCATAGGAACTGCGTAGGCTAAAATATATACTAATATGAAACTATCTAAATTCTGATAATATAACCATCAGTGTTAACAGCCACACTTTTAATGGCCTTATAGCAAAAATCTAAATCTTGTATGCTTCATATTTTAATTAAAATTTTTATTATTAAAAACTCCAGATACACATTAAAGTAAAGAAAATAATATAACTCAATGTCATATGTACCTGTTAACCCAAACTTAGTGATTATCAAAACTTAGGGTCAATTTTACCTCATTTGTGTCCATGCTCACCTTCCTCAACTTTATTTTGAATCAAATTCTAGTCATCAAATTATTTTGATTGTGATTGTTCAATAAATATATCTAAAAGGTGAAATCCTTTTTTAAAACATCAGACTTTATTCTGTGATTAGTATTCTATATTATAATAAAATGTAACTTATCATTAATAAATCCCATGGTCTACTTTCAAATATTGCCTGTTGTTTCATTGTCTCATAAAAGTGTTCAACAGCAAAACAATTGTATGCATTGTAATTGGCTAATATTAAATCAATTAATTTTAAGAAGTTAATCCTTTTTCTCTTTTTTCCCTGTAATTTATTTTTTGAAGAAAATGAGTCTTTCATGTTTAGATTTTGTTATAGTTTTAATTTTGTTATGGAATTTTAGACCACATCCTTTTGATCCTTGTATTTCCTGAAACATGGAAGTTCTGTCTATAGACTTTATCATATTTCAGTTAGATACTTTGTTTAAAATACACTTTAAGTGCAATTTTGTATGTAACTAACAGGAACTATGGGTGGCTATTTTTCTAAATGTGTTATCTAAATCTATTAATTCAAAAAGGACTGTGCAATAGTGGTGCTATAATTATATTTCTTACATTTGATAGCTAGAACATGATTAACAACAGATATTTTCAAGAAATATTTGGTTCCTCTGAGATATGGTTGGTGCAAGAAAAGGTGGACACATGAATAATTCTTTTCTCTATTAACCAATTTGCAAAATAATGAATAATGAATTACATCTTCCTAAGGAAGATGATGATTTTGTAAAGATTCTTCTTTCTTTTGCTCTCCCTCTGTTGCATTCTGTTTTTAAAAATAATCTAAGAGTCCACAGATTTAATATTTTACTCATTTTATTTCATTGGCTACTGAGTCTTTCTGAATAAACCCCAGTAGTTTTCGCTAGATTCTTTTACTTTCAGGTTGACAGAATGTTCCAGATTTAATCTCAATTTCTTTCCCAGAACTATATTTAGTCACTCTTTGAGGGGTGCCTTATTTCTTTGTGTGGAAAATGACATTTGGAGACTTTAATATGGACACACTAGTACAGTTATGCAACTAGGCTCATTTGTAATTTCTGGGTCTTTTCAATGGAAGAGCTAATGCATGCATCTACAATATTTAATGAACTCACGTGGCTTCCTTGAATTCAAATGCAGAGATAATTGAATTAGAATTGTATATATAACTTCATTGATCTTACATCTGTATCTCTTGTCAACCAATGCTGAAAATCCCATTGACACAGTATGATTACTCAATTGCTTTTTCTCTAAGTACAATACACATATATAATCATTTCAGAAAAAATGTCACCAGCACTAGCATTACCACCACATTCAAAATATTTTGAAATTATTTTTCAGTTGTTTTTGTGTTTAGGGTATATAAAACAAAGTATATACAAATTTTGGATTTAATTCAAATGATTTCTCTCTTACCTTAGTGATTCAATAACAAATTTGAATATGTAAATAGTAAAACTTTAATTTCATATTCTAAGACATTTTGATGACAGAAATTTTAAATTTTTTTCATAATTATTTAGAGCACTTTCTTTTTTTGAAAGTCAAATTCATAGAGAAGAAATTGTAATTCATTTCCAAAGTCTTTAAAAATTTTTTATGCCCACAAAGATCTTTGCTTCTTGATGTTCATACCCTGGTACTGTTTCCTCCTTGCACTAAATCAGGTTAATCAGTATGACCAATAACATACTGTGAAAGTGATGATGTGTGACTTCTGAAGATATGTCATAAAAGACATGTGGCTTAGCCTTGGTTCTCTGTATTCTTACTCTGGATAAACCTCCACCACTGCTAATGTATTTCTGAATACTTCATTGAGAAAGTTCTCCTCTGGGTCTTTTCAAAGAATTGAGTATTAAATATGTAAATGGCATGTAATAAATCTACTTCTACAGCTGTGCCTTCCTAAACCTTCAGCTCTCTCTCTTGACATTTCACTAAAGAAAATCTAGCATGTCAATGTTTTAAATATAGGGTACTTTTGCAGGGAAGTGGGGTACTGGGCATTGAACCCAGTGTTCAAGTGGTGCTTGAACACTGAGCTTCATCTTCACCCCTTTTTATTTTTTTTGAGACAGGGGCTCCTTAAGTTGCTTAGGGCCTTCCTACATTGCTGAGGATGGCTTAGAACTTGTGTCCTCCTACCTCAGCCTCCAGAGCCACTGAGATGACAGGCATGTGCTATCACATCCAACAAATATTGACTACATTTAAGTCCATGTTTTGGTTTAAAGACAACTGTTAGGGTTATTTGTAGCTGTAGGAGCCAAAACATTAAGTCCAGAGTCCCCCCAAAAAAATGCATTCATGGGGCTGGGGTTATAGCTCAGTGCTAGAGTGCTTGCCTCATACTTGTGAGGTACTGGGTTTGATCCTCAGCACCACATAAAAAATAAATAAAACAAATAAAGATATTGTGTTCATCTTTAAAAAAAATGCATCTATGACAATCATTTGGCATAATCAAAAGTTATAGTCTGTCTTCTATGGTTTGATGTTCTTAGAATTCATTTTCACATAAATTTCCCAGTTTCTGGAAATATAAATTAACAAAACATGGCAATTATTTTGGACTATAAGTCAACTTCCCTCAAGCCTGCTGAGATCTGACTTTAATTTAGGTCTAGAGACATAGTGGGTGGCTTAGGTTGGGTTTGAGGTACATAAAATATTTTTTTAACATATTGTGATCTCGGGTAAGTTTATTACATAGTCTTCAAACAAAGGAAGGCTAATTTGTTCAGACATGGAAAGAGAAGCCTTTTCTAGTAAAGAAGATGCCTCAGAAAACCAGAGGGTTTGGGTCCTCAGCATTATTTTAAAATGGGCTTCCAATCCAAATCTCTGGATCCCAATCTTTCCTATTCAATGATCACACATGCAGTCTGTGAATCTATAAGTTAAACTTACATCACATTTCTTCAAGCTGCACAATTAAATGTTGGGTATTAACTTTAGAGGGGTTGATTTTGCAGCTGTAAATAATAAGTCATTCCTTTAGTTCTGCCATAGAATAGAAGCGCTCTAGTTCTTTGTGATTTAAAATCCTATTTTAGTACTATAATATATATATATTATATTAAATATATATATATAAATTAAAAAAATATATATATATATTTGGTATTGGGAATTGAACTCAGGGGCACTCAATCACTGAGCCATATCCCCAGCCCTATTTTGTATTTTACTTAAAGAGAGGGTCTCACTGAGTTGCTAAGCACCTCACTGTTGCTGAGACTGGCTTTCAACACGTGATCCTCCTTCCTCAGCCTCTTCAGCCACTGGGATTACAGGCGTGTGCCACCATGCGTGGCTACCTTCTACTTTTGACAGAGCCTAACAAGTTGCCAATTGACAAATAATTTTCAGAGTTCCAGCCCCAACTCAAAGATCAGGATATAAAAGAACAGATGTGAAACGGAGGGATACTAGGTAAATAATTGCACAACCATGGGTTTTTCTATTCTCATAGTAGAGTATACATGACTTAAGGCATGTTTTCTACCTTCACATATCCAGGGCTTCTTCCTCTCTTATTAACATTAGATATCCAATAATATGGGCTTGTGCGCTCTTGAGATCTATACCATCTGATCCTCTCTCTACTTTCCCTTGGAATTTCCTTTTACTTTGCTCCATTCTTTCCTTCCTTCCCTATTTAGTTTCTCGTTCCAGTAGTTTATTTTCAGAATGACTGAGTCCTGGAAGCCATTTGGTTTTTAGAGTTTACAAGGCTCAGGTTGCCATGGACTGACCACATTCAAAAAACTCCTTTGCCTTTTTTTTTTTTTTTAATTTGGAGAGCGTATGACCTCTTTCAGTCTTAGTTGCATAGATCTTGACATGCAGATGGGTGGCGTCTTTATCTGGGTATGAAAAACTTGATGAAAATTTATTTCATGGAGTCTCTGACACCAGGGTTTTGGAAAGTTCTTTGCCTTATTTTTGTGTCTTCCTGTGTGGTTGCTGGTACTGCATGTATCTTTGGACAGTTGCAATTAGGCCCAGCCCTCCCCGCCTTTTTTTTTTTCCCATTCTGTGGATGTTCTGTCATCTGTCATTGATTTTGTGTAAAAGCTGCCTGTGATTTTTTTCTTTGTAATAGCTCTATTTCCCACACCATACATCCAATTCATTCAAAGTATATAATTTAATGAATCCTGAAGTTGTATAACAAACATCACTATCAATTCTGGAATATTTTAATCACCCTAGAAAGAAACCAGTTAGTAATCATAATTCAATAATTTCATTCCTACTACCAGCCTCTCTTCCAGAGAGCAATAGCTAATCTCCTTTCTATAGATTTGTCTATTCTAGAAACATCATATAAATTGAATAATACAAAATCAGTTATTTTCTAATTGGCTTCGTTCATTTAGTATAAAGTTTATATATATATATAGATAGATATCTGTCTTAATTAGTGTACTTGTAGTAAGACTTGAAATGTGTGAGTTCTCCACATTGGTTATACTAATTTAAGGTTATTTTGGCTATTATATATTTTAGTATTAACCTGTCAACTTTTCCAAGAAGTCCACTAACAATTAAATACATATTATGTTATATTTCTAGATCAATTTGGGAAGTATTACCATCTTAATAACATCAAATATTCTGATTCATCAACATGAAATTTATTTTATATTTAGATATTCTTTCTTTTTCTAATTTTAACCATGTTTGTAGATTTAAATATACAAGTCTTACACTTTAAAACTGTTTTTTTATTTTTTATTTTTTGTTTTTAGATAAAAATGAAGGTAGAGTGATATTCTGAATATTATACATACATGGAGAATGGCCCATTCCAATTAGGATTGCATTCTTGTGGTTGCACATACTGTGGAGGGAAAAAAAACTTATTCTTAAGTGTTTTATTCTATTTGACACTTTTATAAATGGAATTATTTTGTAATTTTTTCTTATTATTTTTTGTATGTTAATTTTGTTTCCTCCTGCAACTTTGTTAAACTCACTTATTTATTCTAATGATTTTTTAACTAGATTCTTTAATTCTTTTGATTTTCTATATACAAGATCATTCCATCTATAGAGATAGTCTTACTTCTTCCTTTCCAATCTGTATGTTTTTTACAAAACAATTCCTGGCTGGAAGTTTTAGGACAATATAGAATGGAAGTGGTGGGTTCAGATTTGTTTTTCCTGATCTTACTAGAAAAGTATTTAATCTTTTCCTATTATGTGAAAACAGCTTTGGAATTTTCATTGTATTACATTTATATGGTTCTTTCTGTTTCTAGTTTGTTGAATGCTGTTATCCTGAAAAGGAATGAGTTTCTTTAGTATATATATCCTGTGTCTATTGAAATTATCCTATATTTTTGCTCTTTTCTTCTATTAATATAACATATTGTGTTGATTCTTTGTTAAACTAACCATGTATTTCTGAGATAAATTCTACTTGATCCATTTTTGTGATTTTGGATTTGTTTTCCAATATACTGTTAAATATTATTCTATCTGTTTTCACAGGGGATATTGCTTTCTAGTAAATTTTTTTGTTTGTCTTCATTGGATACCTGGGTTTGCTATCATAGAAACACCTCATTGAATGAGCAGGAAAGTGTTTCACCTCATTTTTCTGCACTGATTATGTCTATGCAGATAAATATAGGCATCTGTGTCAGAACAAAGGGAGGAATGAGTGAAAAAGATAAGACTAACCTTGCATCAGGATGGATCTCTGCTGGGCGCAGTGGCGCACACCTATAATCCTAGCAGCTTGGGAGACTAAGACAGGAAGATCACATGTTAGAGAGCAGCCTCAACAACTTAGGTAGGACCTAACAATGTGAAACCCTATCTCAAAATGAAATAAAATAAATAAAAAATATTGGGCATGTAGCTAAGTGTTAACTTATCCTGGATGAAATTCACAATACCTGCCTTCCACCCAAAAAGATGGATCTCTGTAGGCTTAATTATTAAAATGTGGTTCTTTGGGCAAAGACTGCCAGATTTTACCATCTCAAAATGGCTATTTGGCCTTGTAAAGAGCAAATTATTAATGCTGACCTGCAAAACTTTAGGATTGGCATGAAGCTTCCATGAACAATCATGAGTAGAAACATAAAGTGCATAGTGACAAGTGACCCTCCATTATTGATATGATTGATGGCAGAGAGTCATAAGTGGTAGAGAGTGATCACCAGAAAGAATAGCCTCAAGGGAAGAAATCCTTTGTCCATGAAGATGAGTTGGAGAAGAGGTTACAGGACTGAAAACATGAATTATGGTTTGGATTAGGATGTGATAAATGAGATCCTTCTGTTTATGTTCAGTGGAACCCAGAGGCTACTTGAAACAGTTAGGAAACTAAACTGCATCAGGAGACAGACAGCTGCATGGTAAAAGGGTCTTTAAAATACTTAATTGACATGACCTTTATCTCCTTAAAAGGAGTACATTTACTGCCATTCCTCAAAGTCCTGGGGTCATCTGTGTATCTCAATTTAGTTTTTTCAAAATCAACTCCCCAGGATTGCATATTGACCATCTCTGAAAAAGAAAAAAAAATTACTATTTCAAGAACTAGCTTTGTGAAATTTTTAAAAGATTAATTTACACATTTCTTTTTTAGTAGTGTCAATCTTGCAGAATTTTATCCAGCTGAAAATAGAGAGAAAGAAGAATGAAGAATAAAACATCTATGAACTCCACTTACTGCAAACTTGTCCACTAATGGGGTGACAGCAAGCTTTTGATGTCTGCTTGAGAAATTTCTAGAATGTGTGAATGACTATTCTGCTCCTCCTTTTTCCATGCTCCCTGCCACCAAGGAACTGTGCAGGACCACCAAACCTTGGGGTCTAAGTTTTTGCTTCTGGTTTGTTATTTTTGCCTCCTTCTGATGCAGGGGATTTGCCTGGCTGTCACATTTATATATACTGAAGAACTTCAGCCCAATTCTTGACAATAGGTAGCTCTCTTTGCTCCCTGCTGAGGTCAGACTAAAATTGCTGAAATCATCAGTTTCTACCATCAGTTTCCACCATCACCCCCTTCACTTCTCCTTCCCCTTCACTTTTCTTTCTGCAATCCAATTCCTTTAATCACACATATTACCCTCCTGATATTTCATACTTAATTTTCCACACTAGCCATTAACTAAAACATCAGGGTCAGAAAAATATAAACACACATTTTTCTATCTTACTTTTATCCTGATATAATGCTGGGTAGGGTGTCGTTAGCTTTTTTATCTGTAATAGTCCAAGATAAAACAACATGAACAGCTACTTGCTTAGAATCTCTTGCAGATTTAAAGAAGGAAGAACTAATTGCATGACAGTTCCTGAGCCATGTACTTTTTACGTGCTTATAAAAGGCTTTTAATTTTGTGTTAGCTGTCTCATTATTAATGTAAACATGAAGACAGAAAACCATACCTGTCTGACCTTATTGAACTCTATATTGAGTTGTCTTCTTCATGGATGGATGCAAAGAGAAATTATAGGGCAAGATGATGAGTAAACCCAGTAGCAACTTATGACATCAAGAGCTTCAAATTACTGGGAGATAATCATATCCTAAAATCTCATAGTATTAAGTTTCTGCAGAGAAACAGTACTATCTTTCATCTATCTTTGTTTCTATCTAGCATCTATTTATCTATCAAGCATCTATCTCTATCTACCTATATCATCTATCATTATCATCTATTCAGAGACCGAATAAGAGAAGAATCAATATTGAAATTGGCTCTTGTGATTAGGGAGGCTAAATCCTATGATATATCTTCAGATATCTGGAGAACCAAGAAAACTAGTGGTGTTATTTAGTTTGAGTCTAAAGGCCTGTGCACCAGGGAATTAAGGGTAGGAGAAGATGGCTGTCCCAGCTCAGGAAAAGTGAAAGTTTATCTTTGTGTTCTATTGAGGTCCTCAACAGATATGATGTCTTTCTAAGCTGGGGAAGGTGGTCATCCTTAATCTAAGCATTCACATTCTAATCTTTTCCATTAATGCCCTCACAGACAATCCCAGTGTAATGCTTCTCCAGATATTTTAGTTAAGCCTCCCTTAGCCTGGTGAAATTGACTATCACACTAATAATAGTCTGCAAATTAACAATCGAGCAGAATGAAATTCAGGTTTTTTCAAAGCAAATAGTTTTCATTCCAATCATCATATCATGTACACTTATACTAGCTAAGGATCATGCTGATGAAGGGCTTCTTTTTTTTTTCTTTTCCTCATGAGCTCATATTTAAAAGTAGACAAGATTTCTGACAGTATGTGTGTGTGTGTGTGTGTGTGTGTGTGTGTGTGTGTGATAGAGACTTAGAATTAATGTTTAATTTTCCTATTCTGTAGTTACACCAATGTTAAAATGAGGAAGATAATATCACACCAATGTAAGTGAAAAGATGAATTAGATAATGCCTGTCAAGTTCCTGTAGCTCCTTAGAGAAAGGTATCATCATCTGATTCAAGCTCACATATAAATGAATAAATGTGTAAAGATCAAGAATTTACTTCATTTTCCTGAAATTATATTATAAAACATTGAATGTATTGGTATCTTGTGTTGCTACTATACATTGGACTTCGAACTCTACTTAGGTTCAAATTTAAGACAATGCATTAATTTATACAACCTAGGCAAGAGCTTTATGATGAATAAAAATGTGAATATAAAATAAAATTATTCACATTTTTAATATGCTTCATGATTAAAGAATAAAGCCACTTGATAAAAAATAAAGATGACACACCAGTATTAATCTTTTCACTATAACTTACCATTATGTTTCTACAGGCCCTTCTTCTAAATGTTTCCCATTCAAAAATTTAAAACCTAATTTAGTTGGAGGAAAATTTCAACTATGATTTTCTCAAAAGGGCTGTTCTTTAAATTGTATCTCTCCCCCCCTTTTTTTTGATTAATGACCTTGTTTAGCATTACTGGAATTGGCTAATCCTCTACCTGTAAAAATGTACAATGTTAGTCAAAGATATTGATTAAAGACAATAGAAATCAACTCCAGGGGCTCAAGAAAAATTGTGAAATCATAAAGTATTTTAAGCAGCTCACAGAATCTTTGGATAGATCAGAGAAATAGGCTTGGAGGGTAAGTACTTTAGAACAATGTCTAGAACACATGAAAGAATGATATAATTGTTGCTCATCCAGGGCTTGTATCACCAACATTGGACGCTTCTGCAGTAACCTTGACCTCTGCTGCTTATGGAAACTAAATAGGGTCTATGGTTAATATAACCTTCATAAAATATTCCATTTGGTATTTCTCTTCTGTGTTAGTCATATGTTCATCACTATGACAAAATATCTGACAAAAATAACTTAAAAGAGAAAAGATTTCAGTCCATTGCTGATGTACTCCATTGCTGTGGACCTATGGTGAGGCAGAACATCATGGCTGAAAGAGTATAGTGGAATAGAGCTTCTCATCTCATAGTGACTGGAAAATAGAGAGGCAAAGAGGGGTGGGCAGGGACAAGATGTTATCCTCATCCTCAAGGGCACATGCCACTCCCTTCAATTAAATCCTACCTCCTACAGTTTCCATCACCTCTCAATAGTGGATCCATCTATGAACTCACCAGTGGATTGATCTATGATGAAGTTAGTGCGCTCACGAAATAATCACATCCCCACCCCTGAACATTGCTGGAAGATTCCAAGCTTTTAGCACACAATCACTGTGGGAACATTCCAGATATAAATCACAATATTCCACCCCTGGCTTCCAAAGACTGATATGCATTTCACAATGCAAAATGGATTTAGTCCATCATCAAGAATCCCCAAATTTTCTACAGTTCCAATATTTCTCCAAAGTACAAGTCCAAAATCTCCTCTCAGAACCAAGAAAATGCTTAGCTGTCAGCCCCTGTAAATAAAAATGCATGTTTCCAACATACAAAGACACAGTATATATAGTAGTATAGAGAGAAGGGATAAGACCAATGGAAGATGGAAATCCAGCAGGGCAAACATTATGTTCTCTAGCTCCGCATCCAGCATCAAGGGCAAGTGGTGGAGAGATGTTAACTCCAAAGGGCGCAGGAAGCCCCACTTGTATGGTCTTGCTGGTTGGAGCCCACATGACCTCTCTCGAGCTCACTGTGCTCACTGCCTGCAAATATTTTGGGGGCAGATGTTCCATATTCCTAGCCTTTCTAATTTCCTAGGGTCTCCATTTCAGCTTTGGATTCACTCTCACAGTTTCATGCACTGTCTGTTCAGACCACAGGGATTTCAACCTGCCACACATTGCCTGGCCTCCCAGCCATCTTTGTGGAAGCCTCAGTGACCCCAAAACTCCTGCATTGTATGTACTTGAGAAACCAACATCATGTAGATGACACCAATGTCTTCCACCAGGTCAAACAGTAGCCAGGGGTCCCCTTAATGCATACCTTCAGAGGCCTTTGAGTTCCCAGATAGGTGAACATAAGAAAACGATTCCTGGGGAAACAAATTCATATGTGGCCCTGTGCCAGCAGGGCACCTTGGTGCTCTCTTCTCAGTCATTCAAGCAAAGTTATACCTTTTCATCACTGAACTCTGATGGGTTATGTCTAGCTAATTCCTGAGATGCCATTAAGGCATCTTGTCCAGTTATAAAGGACATGGTTTCTTTTTAGTGGCATTAATCCATTTAGCACCCGTATCTTCCTTGGTCTTATTTTTACATGGATTTTTCTGCAGGTGTTTCACAACTTTTCAGTTTGCTTTTTTGCTTCTTGTTTTCACTGTAAGTCTGGGTAAAAGCTGCCAGTAATATACATGCTACCACCTAAATGCTGTGTCCTAAAATTCTTTCTCCAGGTAAATAAGTCTATCCCTTTAAAATCAGCCTCAAAGAAAGTCTCAGGACATGGGTGAAATGTAAATGCGATCTTTTCCAGAATGTTACCCGTGTGGCCTCCAGTCCAATTCCCAATAAAATCCTCATTCCCACCTGAAACTTAATCAGCACACGCTTTACTCTTTTTTTTTTTTTTTAAGGAGAGAGAGAGAGAGAGAGAGAGAGAGAGAGAGAGAGAGAGAGAATTTTTTTTTAATATTTATTTTTTAGTTCTTGGCGGACACAACATCTTTGTTGGTATGTGGTGCTGAGGATCGAACCGGGCCGCACGCGAGCGCGCTACCGCTCGAGCCACATCCCCAGCCCAGCACACGCTTTACTCTTCACATTCCTATCAGCATTCTGGTCTTCTGTGCTCACATACTTGTCCGTTAAGCTTACAATATTCTAGTGCTTCTCTAGCCTGCATCGCCAAACCTTTCCAGGTCTTTTCCACAACATATTCCAAAGGTATAGTCATAGAAATGAACCCATATTTGGTACCAATTTTCTGTTAGAGTTTTTGTCACTGTGACAGAATATCTGAGGAAAACACTTGAGTACAGGAAATACTTATTTTCTTTCATGGTCTCAGAGATTTTATTCTTTGGTCACTTGGGGAATTGATTCTGGGCCTGTGGTAAGACTAAACATCATGTCAGGAAGGGTGTGGTGAAGAAAAGCTTCCCACCTCATGGCAGACAAGAAGCAAATAAAAATAGGGGCCTGGGATAAGATGTAGTTCCCAAGGGCACAACTCCAAGGACCCACTCCCTTCAACAGGTTCCCACCTCCTATAGTTTATATCACTTCACAATAGTCTATTTAGCAATGAACTCATCAATGCACTAATCCATTGACAAGATTAGTGCCCTCATAATCAAATCACTTCCCAATTGCCCCACTTCTGAACATTACTGGAGAGTGATCAAGCCTTCAATATATGAATATTTGGGGGGGAATTCTAGATGTAAATTATAGCCTCTTCTCTCTTGTATGTGTGTGTGTTTGTGTTTGTGTGTGTGTGTGTGTGTGTGTGTGTGTGTGTGTGTAGGGGTGCTAGGAATTAAACCCAGAACTGCTTTCACAATGGGCTGAATCCCCAATTCTCTCAGTTTTTTAAAATTTGAGACAGGTTCTCACTAAGTTATGAGGGTCTCATTAAATTGCTGAACCTGGCCTTGAACTTGGAATTCTCTTGTCTCATCCTCCCAGGTTGCTGAGATTACAGATGCTTGCCCACCATGCCTGGCAACATCCTCTGAATCAAAATGTGCTCTGATTGCATATGACTTCAATATAAATTCATTTAGCAAACAGGTGGCTTCCAATTGCCCTTTCTTAACGTGACCCTGTATCGTTAGCCACTGACCATGGAATTATTGAGAACATGTAGATTTTCTCACACTTTGTACTATTTAATCTCAGAATTATCCATGGCTCTGAACCAAGCTACATATGGCTACTTACCTCTTTAATTTCAAAGAGTACACAGAGAAAGTGAATTTTCATTTGAAGTGATTTTAAATTTAAACATGACTTGACTCAAATAGTATTGAACAGCCCAGTTCTGAAACATTTAATGATATCTAAGAATTACACAAGAAATATTTGTTGTTTTGGTGAATAAGTGATGTTTCTCCCCTAGCCAGTGCTTCTCTCTCCACACTCATTTTGCTGCAGACATATGTATGCTTAAGACTGAGTTCTCTCTATATTGCACACTCACGGCAGATCTCTGTAACCCCAAAATGATGATAGAACTAGGAAGTAACCTAATTAATTTTGCCCCTTTCTTCTTCTTTTGTCTATATTTTCATGTATGAAACTGTATTTTGATCCTGCTTGTTGTAAGTTCCTCTTCCCTTCTTTAAATGTTAGGATGTATAACATTAGTTCCTTATTTTTCCCTTCGGATGAGGATATTAGCAGGAAGACATCAGGTCAATAACATGTGAAGTACTCTCCTTTTATATATATATATATATATATATATATATATATATATATATATATATATACAAATGAACTTCTCCCTATATCAGTGAAAAACTCCTGGATTATAAATACCCAAGTACATCTAATCTGAAAATTAAACAAATACAATATTTCATATTCATTTTTATTGTTACTTTGTTACTGGCAAAACATAGACTTGAAACCAGTGAAATAAATAAAACCATTTCATTAATAAAGGTAAAAGTAGGGAGTTTTTCCTTTATATACTTATTTAAATTCTTAGAATACATTTATGTGTTTTACCAATTTTCTCAATTTAATAGTTAAGTTCTTCATCTGCTTATCAATAAACAATAGACATAATAAGCAACACACACACACACACACACTTTGAGTAAGAGCTTCTGTCTTAATTTGGTATATTTAGCATTGATTCAATATGATTAAATGCGTTGGTCTAGAGTCTTGTTAATATATCTCCTTAGACTGATCAAATATTATTTTATGGGGCTGGGGATGTGGCTCAAGTGGTAGAGCACTCACCTGGCATGCGTGCAGCCTGGGTTTGATCCTCAGTGCCAATACAAACAAAGATGTTGTGTCCGCCGAAAACTAAAAAATAAATATTAAAATTCTCTCTCCTCTCTCTCTCTCTCTCTCTCTCTCTCAAAAAAAAATTATTTTATGATGAGTAATGGGGGGTGTGTCTCTGTATGTCTATGGTCTTCACCCAAACCACAGTTTTACAAAGTCAATCACTGTGTACACATTTTCTGAATGTATTAGCATAAAACTCGGTGAAGATACCAAATATGCATGTTTTCTGCAATCTGGAACAAGGTATGCCATCCTGGAACCCTGCTGTGAAGATTTCTGTTCCAAAATTTGGGCAACAAAGCCTCTTATTTCTAGGATGCACAGTTAGTGCTACTATTTTTATTGTGTAAATTCTGAAACTCAGTTGTTGGGGTCTCATGGGGTTTGCATAATGGACAGACAATATATAGAGTCTGATAGGCTGAGACCATCAACCTAGGTAACAGGAAAGGGGTGAAGAATCATGCTTCTTTTTCATCCATTGATTTATCTTTTAATGACCTACTACGCCTATATGGTACTAGGGAAATCCCAGGGAATAAGAAGCAAGTAGTTGTTTTCTGTCGGGGTGGGGGGTACCGGGATTAAATTTAGGGAGACTTGACCACTGAACCACATACCCAGCACTATTTTGTATTTTATTTAGAAACAGGGTCTCACTGAGTTCCTTAGTGCCTCAGCATTACTGAGGCTGGTTCTGAACTCACGATTCTCCTGTTTTAGCCTCATAAACTGCTGGGATTACAGGCCTGCACCACTGTGCCCTGCCAAATAATCTCTGGGAAATTCTAAGAAATGGAAAAGTCCCATAGAGTGGTGATACGAAAATATTGTCCAAAATGGAATTAAACAGTGACTTCAATTAAAAAAATATTTCAAAATAGGCATATATAATCTGAGTAGCAAAATAATAAGAAGAAATAGCTTAATCTCATCTGCAGAAGGAAAATAGTATGCATGAAGAGGACCTCAATTAATGTACTTGGGCTGTCATAACAAATATTACCGACTGAGCAGATTAAACAATGTAAATTTATGCCTCATGGTCTGAAGCTAGAAGTCTCAGATCAAGTTGCAGCAAGTTTCAGTTTCTGGTGAGGGCTCTCTTTTTTTCTTTCAGATGACTGCTCCCTTGCTGTGTCTTCAACATTGCTATTCTTTTGACAGCACATGGACAATGAATGAGTGAATTCTCTGGCATCTCTTCTTATAAGGACATTAATCTTATCAGAACACCCACTTTTACCGTAAATACCTCCTTACCTCCTTTATAAGCCCTATCTCCAAACATAGTAACATTGGTGGTTAAATCTCCAACATACAAATTTTGGAGGGAGGGACATAATTCAGTCCATAGCAAATATTAAGCATATTTTATGATATATATATATATATATATATATATATATATATATATATATATATAAAATATACTATATAAATAAATATAAATAAATATATAAATAAAAGAAATTTTATTTATATATAAATTTCTTTTGGAAACTCCATATTATTTTCCACAGTGGCTGGACATCTACTTTTTTTAAAAAAATATGGTTCCCTATTCTGTATTCTTACCTACATTATTCTTTGGAGAATTGCTCATTCTGCTTTTTTTTTTTTTAAATTGAGCTATTTGTTTTGTTTTTGCTGGTTTTTTTGCTTGCTTTTTTTCTGTTGAGCTTTGAGTTCCTTATATATTTTGGATATTAACATCTTATCATATTTATGGTTCACAAAAATTTTTCCCACTCCAAAGGCTGACTTTCCATTTTGCTGTTTATTTCCTTTGGTGTGCAAAAGTTTTTTTTTAAAACTTGATATTTTTTTACTTGCTTATTTTTGCTTTTGTCTACTGTATTTTTGGTATCCTATCCAACAAATCATTGCCAATACCAAAGTTAAGAGGCTTTTCCCCTATATTTTCTCCCAAGAGTTTTATAATTTTCAGTCTTATGTTGATTCCATTTTGAGTTAGTTTTTTTCTATGGTCATTAAAAAGGTACAATTTCATTCTTTGCCATGAGGTAGTTCATAATTATCATCACCATTTGGTTGAAGAAACTTTCCCTCCCTGTGATATGTTATTATTGGCATCCTTATCAAATTTATTTTTCTGTATGTACTGGAGTTTATTTTAGGGATCTCTATTCTGTTCCATTGGTCTATGTCCTTTTTTAGGCTATTAATATACTCTTTTGATAACTATAACTTTGAGGTAGATTTTGAGATCAAAGAATGTGATGCCTCAAGCTTTGTTCTTTTTTGCTCAGCTTTGTTTTGGCTATTTGAGGTTTTTTTATGGTTTCATATGAGTTATAGGAATAATTTTCCTATTTTTGTGAAAAATGTCCTTGGACTTTTGATAGGGATTGCATTGGGTATATAGATTGTAAACATGTTAGCAATGTTAATTCTTTCAATGCATGAACATGAACTTTTCCCCATGTATTTGTACCTTCAATTTTTTTCATCAATGTTTTGTAACTTGTCTGTTTGCAGATCCTTTACTTCTGTGGATAAATTGATTCCTATGTACTACTTTTTTGAACATACTACTATAAATTGGATTCTTTTCTTGATTTCTTTTTCAGATAGTTCATTATCAGCATATGTAGATAATACTAATTTTTGTATGTTGATTGTAGCAGGAGAATTTTGAAAGAATATTTGTCCTTTACTGCACTGATAACTCCATCCACACCGATGGGGGAGTAACGGTAGCAATCTTGCTTACTGGCTTTGCCATCCTTAATATACTATTCCAAAACCTGGTAACTGTTGAACAAAACAGAGGCTATGGCAATAATTTCTCTAAGAACTATAACCCCATGCCACATTATTCAGTCTGGCCATACTATAGATTTAAGGGCCTTTGATGTAGTCTGTTAGGTATTTTTGAATTCTAAATATGCATTAATAGAACAAAAAGACATAAAACATACAATAAACAGAAAAGACAAGAAACATGCAAACTAACTAAAAAGTCACATTTTTCAGAGATTGTAAACTAGAGCATTTATTATAATGATCATGTCAGTCTTAGAGTATATATTTATCTTCCCCTGAGATAGTATGTATATATTTTAAATTATAATGAATCTCATATAAGTTTTTCTCCCCCTCTCACCAAGTTTGAAGTATACAGTCTTAAGTCAATTTTATTTATCTGAAATATTTTAGATATTGTGTATTACATATCCACCAAAGTTTGATGCATCCTAATTGTTTGCCTGTGACTGAGAACACAAGAATTAAGTGAGCTGATTGTATGTATATTTTTCCTTGAGATAATAATCACTTTTCCTTGCTGAAAGTTAAAAGTTACCATACAATTTATTTTCACAAAGGAATTTCTCTGCTTAATTCATGGACATGTTTATTATGGAACATTCTCTGAAGTAAAGAATAATATATTGTGAGCATAAACTGGTAAACAGAGACAAACAAACAATTTTTCCAAGAGACAATGAATATGTATTCAATAATATTAAATAAAGCAGAATTTCCTCCAAATTCTACAAACAATGGCTTTATACTACAGTAAATAATGAATATCATTAGTGTTAATTTTATATAGGATTTATCTGCATTTATTTTTAATTGGAGCAGGTGCTTGGAAAAATAAAGAAAGATAGTACACTTTATTCCTTCTCTTTACTCATAAATATTTTATCTCAAAGGATCCACATTAATATTGTATTTGGCTTTTCATTCAGTCAGCTAAGTGATAATCTTGTTATATCATTATAACACTGATCAATTTTCATTGAAAAGAAAGGAAGCCTTTAATAAAATATGAACCTGCCAATATACTTGATTATCTTTAGTAATAAGGAGAGGCTTTTTGTTCTATTGGTAAAGTATAAAGAAGTTAAAGGAATAATGTTAAATACTCTTTGAATTTTGAATATATTTGAATACTGTTTAAAAATATAGCAATGTTTTTGGTTATAATATTGGATTAACTTATTTTGAAAAAAATATGCAACATGGGAGAATTGACATAGAAAAGCATGAAGAAAGTATAGTTTTATAATGTTTCAATGTCTTAGAAAACTTTCTAAATATTCATCCTGGCAGTTTAATTAAGATTTTAGAATAGGTTGGGTGCAGTGGTGCTTGTTAGTGATCCCAGCAACTCATGAGGCTGGGGAAGGATTTGAGTTCAGCCTCAGCAACTTAGTGAGGCCCTACACAAATAAACAAGATACTATCTCAAAATAAAAAATAAAAGAACTGGGGATGTTTGTGGCTCAATGTAAAAAATGCCCCTAGGTTCAATCCCCAGTACCCAAAACAAACAAAGATTTTAGAATAAATCTCTAAAATGGAAATATCTGTGTTGTCATTTTTTTAATTATCCTTATATCCATTTTTTGTTTGAACTGTTTGATAGTCAAAATAATGGCTCCCCTAGCAGCCTACCACACCCTAATCTCTGGAATTTGTGAATCTGCTATATTACATGGCAAAGAGAAATTAAATTAACAGATGCAACTCAAGTTGCTAATCATCTGACCTCAAAATAGTGAAGTTTCCCTGGATTATCTGTTGTCTCCAGTGAAGTAACAAGGGCTTTTAAATATAGAGAAGGTTGTCAGATGAGGTGAGTGATTTGATGTGAGAAGAACTTGATCCACACTTGCTAGCTTTGAAGAGAGAGAAAAGAACCTTTAGCCAAAGAACAGGAGTGGCTCTAGAAACTGGGAAAATCAATGACAACAACAACAAAGAAACACACTTCCTGAGAGAGCCCGCAGAAGTGAAGACAGCTCTGAGGTCACTCTCCAATCCTAGAGGCCGCCCTCTTGTCCTAGCTGCTTGTCCTTCTCCTGACATGAAGACTCACTTCTCTAAAGTCAATGAGAGAATGGAGAGCCTGTCTTTTCAGCCTGACATGGCAATGTCTTAGGTAATGTAATGTAACCAAATTAAGAAAGGGACATTCCCTCATACTCATAGATCTTGTCCACATTCAAGAGGAATATGTATTCAACTTGAATACAAGGGACAGAGTTTTGGAACCATTCTTCGCACCACATTCTAGGTGCTCCCTGTCCCCTGTATGTACATACACACACACACACACACACACACACACACACATCTGCTTAAGCTTGTAACATGTTTTATAATATATCTTATAGATCTGATATGACACACATCAGTTTATAATATATGTCTTAATTTTTTTGCTACTTCATTTTAATATTTCTGTTTTTAAAAATATTTATTTTTTAGTTATACTTGAACACAATACCTTTATTTATTTATTTATTTATTTATTTTCTTTATGTGATGCTGAGGATCAAACCCAGGGCCTTGTGCATACTAGGTGAACGCTCTACTGCTGAGCCACAACCTCAGCCCCTATATTTCTGTTTTAACTACCAGTTTCCATCTGATTCATGACAAAGGTATAAAAAAGATAATTTCTCTGTACCTTTTCTCTCATAACATTTGATTGCATATCTGTCATCATCAAAATTTCAGATGATCTCTCTTAATATTTATTTACATTTAAAAAGATTTTTCTTTATCTGTGAAGGCAGAGTAAAAGTTAATTCCCTGCTCTGTATTTCTGGTGACAGGAGAAACAGTAACAGAAAAATCTTCACACTAATCTAGCTTTAAATCCTCATAGGGTCAAGTAATTAATTAAATCTCAGCACTCCTTTGAAGGAGATTGGACATTTTTTCAAATGAGAAAAATTATAGCTCACATCTTGAATTAAGTCATTTTTATTATCAACCTCATGCACTCAAACTTATACATAAGAACAACAAAAAGTTTTAAAGATTTCTTATAGGAAAATGTATTGAAAATTTTTCTCTGAAAAGCAGCTGATGATATTATAAATGATAAATATTTCTATAGTAAATTTATAAAAGTATGTGATAATTTTATGAGCCAAAAAGAGGTAGGGAATACATAAAATATTGTATGTAGATAAAATCTTTTAGAAAATATAAATGAGGCTGCAAGCCACGGGCGGGCGGGTCAGGCCCAGCAACCAGCCAAGTGACAGCAGCTACACGCGCCTGCGGGGAATGCGGACGGGACCCACTAGGACAGGTCCGGCGGATGGCTGAGGGCTAGGCCCGTCCCCTCCCCCAGTGTCTGCAGGTAGGAGGGACTGTGAACACAAGCAGAGCGGGCCCAAAGCCTGCTGAGGGGCGGAACCGGCCCCTCCCCCAGTGCCTGCAAGCTAGGCGAACCTGCAACCCATCGGGAGGTTAGGCCCAGCAACCTACGGAGTGACACAGGTGCCCCTGGCGCCTGCTGGGTAGGTGGACCTTTGACCGACCAGCAAAGCAGACCTAGGGCCTGCCAGCATGGTAGATGGATCACACTAATTGGAGGAGAATCACAGCCACTACCTGCCCTGCAAGGGTGATTTTTCAACTATACAAGAGCAATATAAATAAATAGAGGGAAAATATCAAAGACACAACAATTTCACCAAGCAGAAAGAAACGCCAGCAGTATGAAATGACAAGGAAAGAAAGGACCACAGGCAATGCAGGTCAACTCAACTTTAGAAGAGGTAATAGCTGCAACAGATGGAATGTCAGATAGAGAGCTCAGGACATACATGCTTCAGATGATCTGGAGTCTCAAGGAAGACACGAGACAGCAAAATCAGACAATGAAAGATCACATTGACAAACAAATCCAGGAAGTAAAAGATCAATTTCACAGGGAGATAGAGGTAATAAAAAACAAACAAATAGAAATACTAGAAATGCAGGAAACAATAAACCAACTTAAAAACTCAATTGAGAATACTACCAGCAGAGTGGATCACTTAGAAGATAGAACATCAGACAATGAAGACAGAGTATTTCAACTTGAAAAGAACATAGATAGCTCAGCAAGTCTACTAAGAAACCATGAGCAGAACATTCAAGAGCTATGGGATAATATCAAAAGACCAAACTTAAGAGTCATTGGGATACAGGAAGGCACAGAGCTCCAAACCAAAGGATTAAGCAATCTATTCAGTGAAATAATACAAGAAAACTTCCCAGACTTGAAGAATGAGACAGAATCCCAAATCCTAGAAGCCTACAGGACGCCTATTGTGCAAAATCATAAGAGATCCACACCTAGACACATTATAATGAAGATGTCCAACATACAGAATAAGGAGAGAATTTTAAAAGCTACAAGGGAAAGGAAGCAGATTACATTTAGGGGTAAACCAATCAGGATAACAGCTGATCTCTCAACACAGACTCTAAAAGCTAGAAGATCCTGGAATAACATATTTCAAACGCTAAAAGAAAATGGATTCCAACCAAGAATCGGGTATCCCGCGAAATTAAGCTTCAGGATGGAAGATGAAATTAAAACATTCCACGACAAACAAAAGTTAAAAGAATTTGCAGCTAGAAAACCATCTCTTGAAAAAATCCTTGGCAAAACACTACAGGAAGAGGAAATGGAAAACAACAATGAAAACCAACAGTGGGAGGTAAGACAGTAAAGGGGGGAAAATAATCAAAGAGGAAAACAAATCAGGTTTAATAGCATTAATAAACAAACTGTGGCTGGAAGAACAAACCATATCTCAATAATAACCCTAAATGTTAATGGCTTAAACTCACCAATTAAGAGACAAGGGTAGTTGAATGGATCAGAAAACAAGACCCAACAATATGCTGCCTGCAGGAGACGCATTTGATAGGAAAAGATATACATAGACTGAAGGTGAAAGGTTGGGAAAAATCATATCACTCATATGGACTGCGGAAACAAGCAGGAGTGTCCATACTCATATCAAATAAAATAGATTTTAAGCCAAAGTTAATCAAAAGGGATAAAGAGGGACACTACATACTGCTCAAGGGAACCATACACCAACAAGACATAACAATCATAAATATATATGCCCCAAACAACGGGGCTGCTATGTTCATCAAGCAAACTCTTCTCAAGTTCAAGAATCTAGTAGACCACCATACAATAATCATGGGAGACTTTAACACTCCTCTCTTACCACTGGACAGATCTTCCAAACAAAAGCTGAATAAGGAAACTATAGAACTTAATAATACAATTAACAACCTAGACTTAATTGACACATATAGAATATACCACCCAACATCAAGCAGCTACACTTTTTTCTCAGCAGCACATGGATCCTTCTCAAAAATAGACCATATATTATGTCACAGGGAAACTCTTAGTCAATATAAAGGCGTAGAGATAATACCATGCATCTTATCTGATCACAATGGAATGAAACTGAAAATCAACGATAAAAGAAGGAAGGAAAAATCATGCATCACTTGGAGAATAAACAATAGGTTACTGAATGATCAATGGGTTTTAGAAGACATAAAGGAGGAAATTAAAAAATTCTTAGAGTTAAATGAAAACACAGACACAACATATTGGAATCTATGGGACACATTGAAAGCAGTTCTAAGAGGAAAATTCATTGCTTGGAGTGCATTCCTTAAAAAAAGAAAAAACCAACAAATAAATGATCTCATACTTCATCTCAAAATCCTAGAAAAAGAAGAGCAAAACAACAGCAAAAGAAGTAGAAGGCAAGAAATAGTTAAAATCAGAGCTGAAATTAATGAAATCGAAACAAAAGAAACAATTGAAAAAATTGACAAAATTAAAGTTGGTTCTTTGAAAAAATAAATAAAATTGGCAGACCCTTAGCCATGCTAACGAAGAGAAGAAGAGAGAGAACTCAAATTACCACCATACGGGATGTAAGAGGCAATATCACAACAGACACTTCAGAAATACAGAAGATAATCAGAATTTATTTTGAATCCTTATACTCCAATAAAATAGAGGATAGTGAAGGCATCGATAAATTTCTTAAGTCATATAATCTGCCCAGATTGAGTCAGGAGGATATAGACAACCTAAACAGACCAATATCAATTGAGGAAATAGAAGAAACCATCAAAAGATTACCATCTAAGAAAAGTCCAGGACCGGATGGGTATACAGCAGAGTTTTACAAAACCTTTAAAGAGGAACTAATACCAATACTTTTCAAGCTATTTCAGGAAATAGAAAAAGAGGGAGAACTACCAAATTCATTCTAGGAGGCTAACATCACCCTGATTCCGAAACCAGACAAAGACACTTCAAAGAAAGAAAACTACAGACCAATATCTCTAATGAACCTAGATGCAAAAATCCTCAATAAAATTCTGGCGAATCGGATACAAAAACATATCAAAAAAAAATTGTGCACCATGATCAAGTAGGATTCATCCTTGGTATGCAAGGTTGGTTCAATATACGGAAATCAATAAATGTTATTCACCACATCAATAGACTTAAAAATAAGAACCATATGATCATCTCGATAGATGCGGAAAAAGCATTCGACAAAGTACAGCATCCCTTTATGTTCAAAACTCTTGAAAAACTAGGGATAACAGGAACATACCTCAACATTGTAAAAGCAATTTATGCTAAGCCTCAGGCTAGCATCATTCTGAATGGAGAAAAATTGAAGGCATTCCCTCTAAGATCTGGAACAAGACAGGGATGCCCTCTTTCACCACTTCTGTTCAACATAGTTCTCGAAACACTGGCCAGAGCAATTAGACAGACGAAAGAAATTAAAGGCATAAAAATAGGAAAAGAAGAACTTAAATTATCACTATTTGCAGATGACATGATTCTATACCTAGCAGACCCAAAAGGGTCTACAAAGAAACTATTAGAGATAATAAATGAATTCAGCAAAGTGGCAGGTTATAAAATCAACACGCAAAAATCAAAGGCATTCCTGTATATCAGTGACAAATCCTCTGAAATGGAAACGAGGACAACCACGCCATTCACAATATCCTCAAAAAGAATAAAATACTTGGGAATCAACCTAACAAAAGAGGTGAAAGATTTATACAATGAAAATTACAGAACCCTAAAAAGAGAAATTGAAGAAGACCTTAGAAGATGGAAAAACATACCCTGTTCATGGATAGGCAGAACTAACATCATCAAAATGGCGATATTACCAAAAGTTCTCTATAGGTTTAATGCAATGCCAATCAAAATCCCAAAGGCATTTCTTGTAGAAATGGAGAAAGCAATCATGAAATTCATATGGAAGAATAAAAGACCCAGAATAGCAAAAGCAATACTAAGCAGGAAGTGTGAATCAGGAGGTATAGCGATTCCAGATCTCAAACTATACTACAGAGCAATAGTAACAAAAACAGCATGGTACTGGTACCAAAACAGGCGGGTGGACCAATGGTACAGAATAGAGGACACAGAAACCAACCCACAAAACTACAACTTCCTTATATTTGATAAGGGGGCTAAAAGCATGCAATGGAGGAAGGATAGCATCTTCAACAAATGGTGCTGGGAAAACTGGAAATCCATATGCAACAAAATGAATCTGAATCCCTTTCTCTCACCAAGCACAAAAGTTAACTCAAAATGGATCAAGGAGCTTGATATCAAATCAGAGACACGGCATCTGATAGAAGAAAAAGTTGGCTACGACCTACATGCTGTGGGGTCGGGCTCCAAATTCCTCAATAGGACACCCATAGCACAAGAGTTAACATTTAGAATCAACAAATGGGACTTACTTAAACTAAAAAGTTTTTTCTCAGCAAAAGAAACAATAAGAGAGGTAAATAGGGAGCCTACATCATGGGAACAAATCTTTACTCCTCACACTTCAGATAGAGCCCTAATATCCAGAATATATAAAGAACTCAGAAAATTAGACAATAAGATAACAAATAATCCAATCAACAAATGGGCCAAGGACTTGAATAGACACTTCTCAGAGGAGGACATACAATCAATCAACAAGTACATGAAAAAATGCTCACCATCTCTAGCAGTCAGAGAAATGCAAATCAAAACCACCCTAAGATACCATCTCACTCCAGTAAGATTGGCAGCCATTATGAAGTCGAACAACAATAAGTGCTGGCGAGGTTGTGGGGAAAAGGGTACACTTGTACATTGCTGGTGGGACTGCAAATTGGTGCAGCCAATTTGGAAAGCGGTATGGAGATTTCTTGGAAAGCTGGGAATTGAACCACCATTTGACCCAGCCATTCCCCTTCTCGGTCTATTCCCTAAAGACCTAAAAAGAGCATGCTACAGGGACACTGCTACATCGATGTTCATAGCAGCACAATTCACAATAGCAAGACTGTGGAATCAACCTAGATGCCCTTCAATAGACGAATGGATAAAAAAAATGTGGCATTTATACACAATGGAGTATTACTCTGCAGTACAAAATGACAAAATCATAGAATTTGGTGGGAAATGGATGGCATTAGAGCAGATTATGCTAAGTGAAGCTAGCCAAGCCCTAAAAAACAAATGCCAAATGTCTCCTTTGATATAAGGAGAGTAACTAAGAACACACTAGGGAAGAAGAGCACGAGAAGAAGATCAACATTAAACAAGAATGAGAGGTTTGAGGGAAAGGGAGAGAGAAGGGAAATTGCATGGAAATGGAAGGAGACCCTCAGGGTTATACAAAATTACATACAAGAGGAAGTGAGGGGAAAGGGAAAAACAGTACAAGGGGGAGGAATGAATTACAGTAGTGGGGGTAGAGAGAGAAGAGGGGAGGGGAGGGGAGGGGAGGGGGGATAGTAGAGGATAGGAAAGGCAGCAGAATACAACAGACATGAGTTTATCAATATGTAAAGCAATGAAGTGTAACTGATGTGATTCTGCAAGCTGTATACGGGGTAAAATGGGAGTTCATAACCCGCTTGAATCAAAATGTGAAATATGATATATCAAGAACTATGTAATGTTTTGAACAACCAACATTAAATTAAAAAAAAAGAAAACATAAATGAGAACATATGAAGCACTAACTCTATACATGTGCTGATAACCTCTCTTCTCCAGTGCTCAACTCTAAAGTTCACAAATCAATTATATACCTTATTAACATACTGAAATTTTCCATTTGTGGTTAAATGCAACTTGAAATTTTTCAAAATTATGAGTGTTGAAAATGATTTTTAATGTCTTATATTGCGGGGTTAAGAAACAAAATATTATTTGTCTATGCATCTTAGTTTTTAGGAATGAAATAGTTTTTAAATAAGAACTATTCCATCTCTCCAAGAGAGGTTTGTATATTTAACTAAAATGAGGCCATTCATATGATAGAAGGCCGCAAGAAAGATTTGCAATCTGCAAATCCCATTTGGTTAAAAGACTAAATAAATGAAATCTCGCTGCTTTTTAAAAAATCATAAAGAGAGAAAAGAAAAATTAAATTCACTAGTAATCCTATTACTACCTCCTCGAATGTCTCTGCTACATAAGGATGGATTTCCTTCAATTCTCTCCTCTTTGTTCCCAATGGAGTTGTCATGTGATGGAGCATGTCTTGTGGGATATAATCACAAAGTCTATTTATTCTTGTTTCCTCCTGTCTCTTTCCATTTATTCTGTTGACTAATTCTTTCTCTAGTCCTAGTTCTTTTCCTGGAAGAAATTTATGGCAAGTCCCCAGGCTTCTCTAGTCACTTTCACATAAAATCTTCTCCAAAACAGTCATTAATATTTTCATTCCTCTGTAATATTCAACATTTTAACCTCATTCAAAGTACAAGGTACACCCCATTTCCTAACTGTGTCTGTTGTAGGACAGGTAGATGTACTAGGAAAGAAGGGTGCTGTCTGCTTTTTCTCTGATTTATATCTTTGCTGTCCTTCATCTTGTCAATCACAGGTCTACCCCTAAGGGGAGAAGAAGAGGGAAAAAGGAAAGGAGATAAATATTTGACTGAGACTGTTTAGAGCTGGAATAAGTGGTTTGGGAAGCTGGGTATTTAAAGCTAACTTTTCTACATTGCTGGTGGGACTGCAAATTTGTGTAGCCAATATGGAAAGCGCTATAGGGATTCCTTGGAAAACTG
Organism: Urocitellus parryii; assembly: GCF_045843805.1. Taxonomy (NCBI): domain Eukaryota; kingdom Metazoa; phylum Chordata; class Mammalia; order Rodentia; family Sciuridae; genus Urocitellus; species Urocitellus parryii. The sequence goes on from NC_135544.1 coordinate 12,010,246, forward strand.
GGAATGGAACCACCATTTGACCCAGCTATCCACTCCTCAGTATATACCCAAAGGACTCAAAAACAGCATACTACAGGGACACAGCCACATCAATATTTATAGCAGCACAATTTACAATAGCTAAACTGTGGAACCAACCTAGATGCTCTTCAGTAGATGAATGGATTAAAAAAAAATTGGCATATATACACAATGGAATATTTTTCATCAATAAAAGAGAATATAATCATGGAATTTGCAGGTAAATGGATGCATTTGGAGAAGATGATGCTAAATGAAGTTAGCCAATCCCCCCAAAACAAATGCCAGATGTTTTTTCTGATATAAGATGACTGACTCATAGTAGGGTAGGAAGAGAGAGCATGGGAGGAATCGATGAACTTTAGATAGGGCAGGAGGGTGGGAGGGGAGGAGGGGAGCAGAGGGTTAGCAATGATGGTGGAATGTGATGGACATCATTATCCAAAGTACATGTATAAAGACATGAATTGGGGTGAACATACTGTATATACAGAGATATGAAAAATTGTGTCCTATATGTGAAATAAGAATTGTGATGTATACCGCTGCCATGTATTTAAAAAATAAAAGCAATTAAAAGCATGATACAAAATAAAGCTAACTTATCATGGAATAGTCTCATAGGTTCTTTGGAGTCTGATCTGCCTGATCTCTTCCCAATAGGAAAGGAGTCTTCACCTGCTATTCCCTTGTCCAGGTAATGGCCTCACCTTCTTGAAATCTTTCTTTCCCTAATTCTCAGTCTTTGCCCCTCTAAGTGGAAATCCTGGGCAAGATTCAATGCAAACTCACTAGGCTGTCTTTCACATGAGATTCATGTCTTCTCACCTAAAAAACTCCCTTATCTTTTGTCTGGATGGTCTTGAGACGGAGTGATCCCAGCAGCAGACTGACTTGTGGAGTTATTCATGCTCAGAATCCTCAAGCTCATTCTGACACTGGCCCTCTTTGGGCACCAACAACAGGTGACACAATGGAGCTTTCTGAATAGCTTCCTTTTTTGTTCTCTATTTAGTTGAGGAGAAGAGAGATTTTATTCTTTCTTCCTTGGGGAGAATGGTGGAACTTTTGCTCACAAGCATATCAAAGACTTGGTCAAAAATCTCTTCAGATCCTCTATTTCTCCTCTTGATGCTGTTAAGAGGGGTAAAAACAGGGTTTTCATAACTTCCTTTTGTGAATTTTACATGAAGGTCTTATCTTTTGTTTTGGAATGTAGCATCTAGTTTTTGATCCTCAGAAGAAATTATAATAAAATATTCCTGTTGTAGCATTTGATTACACTAGCTTTAAAAACAAACAATACTTATCTATATTAATATAATATGTAGTTTTTTGCAATTTTATAATTCAATTTTGTATCATATTTTATTCAATTATTAAGTTCTACTTTTTTCCTTCTTTTTAATGTTTTTTATGTTATAATATATTCATATGTTCACACAATAAAACAGTATAATTTGATCAATTTTATTCTTACTACATATTTCCTGAAAACATGATTTTAATGTCTGTATAACACTTAATAATATAGATGTGCTATCAATTATTTAATCATGTTCTATTGTTGGGCATTCATATATATGATGATTTTTAAGTACTATTATGAACATATTTTTGTCACATTTCCTTTTGAAAGGGGTGCAACAATTTAAATTATCATGAATTACTGAATAAAATTTATAGGAGTCTGTTGACTTGGATTAGGGTCCCATATTGGGCCCAGAAGGACAAAACAATATGGGGTTATTCATCCTAAGTACAAACTAACTTATGAATATATTCATGTAATAAATAGCTGAGTTTCAGGCAGTTGTAGTAACTGAGCTTCAGTGAATAGTGGGTTTTTAGCTGACTCAAATAGGAAGGCAAAGTGTTAATCAAATAAACTATATTTTATTTTTTTCCCCTGTTCAAAAATACTGCTTGATCATAGCAGGCAAAGAGCTTTTTGATTGTGTTCTGAATCTGTGGGCTGCCTGATTCATGAAAAAAATCTTACTTATTTTTACTCAATAAACTCAATTAAATTTAAAGTTGTCTAAGTTTTTCCACTAACAGTACTGTTTAACTAAGTACACTTTTGATAGCCTTGAACATGCATTTTTCAATTTAATAGATAAAAATAATGCATCATTGGTTTGTCTATTTGCATTTATTTGACAGAGAAATGTTTTTTTCATGATTATTTTTCTTTTTCCTATCTGATATGCTCTTTTTAAAGTTGGTTTTTCCCCATTATTTGTATAATTTATATTTAACACATCATTTTATATTATTGTTGTTGCCCTTTTTCTTTCTATTTTTCTACTTCTCTTTCCCTTCTCTTGGTTTGAGACAATTTTCTGATTTTTTTTACTCCTTTTTTTCTTTAATGGCTAAAGGCTACAGATTGAAGCCCTGTTCTTTTAGATGTTTTCTAACACCTTTAATACTGAATGTTTACCAAAAGTTTAAACAAACAAACAATGTAAGGTTTATATTTAGTGACTTTTTTTCCTGAATAAAACATGTAAGTAGGATAACTTTCCTGTCTTGTGAATTGCCTCCTAGTATACCCTCCTAAAACCACACTCCTAAAATTGCATATCAAGTTATTTAAATATATAAAATATTTTAACAAAAGTTGGTGTGAAACTTGATCCAAAGAGTTTTTTTTAAAAATTATTTTTAGTTGCTAATAGACCTTTATTTTATTGATTTATTCATTTTTATGTGGTGCTGAGGATAGAATCCAGTGCTTCACATGTGCTAGGCAAGCGCTCTACCACTAAGCCACAACCTCAACCATTGATCCAAAGAGTTTTACATTTTTTTTCTTAATGCAGGTCATCTTCTAATAAATTTTCATAAAAGAATGTGAATGTTGAATCCTCTATGTTAGCCCTGCCCAATAGACATATAATGCAACCCACAAACAGAAAGCACATGTAAAGATTTTTAGTATTCACACTAAAAAATGGAAAAAGAAATAGATGAAGTGAATTTTCACTTCTAATGCATACTTTATTTAATATGATATGTTCAAAATAGTATCAACATATAACCAACAAAGCTGTAATAAAGTACTTTATATCTTTGTACCAAGTCTTTGAAAAGGAATGTTTATTTTAAACTTAAAAGTACAACTCCATTCCAAGTAGGCACATTTCAAATTAAGTAGTCTATTGGAAAGTCCAGTTATCTTTCTTAATTTTTAAAAACTAAAGATGAAAATATTTAATTAATTTATTTATGATTTATTTATTTTGGCACACTTGGGATTGAACCCAGGAGTGCTTTAACACATCTTCCAGCCCTTTTTGTATTTTTATTTTGAGACAGGGTCTCTAGAAGTTGCTAAAGCCCGCGCTAAATTGTTGCTGAGGCTGGTTTTGAAGTTGTGATTCTCCTGTCTCACCCTGCAGATTCACTGGGATTACAAGTGTACAGCATCACACCTAATTGAAACTAGTCTCTTATACTTATCCCTATTTTTACTCACATGTTGTTCTTGCTTCTTGTTTCTCTTCTTGCTGGTTTCATTTTCTTTCTTATTAGAGAACTTTCATTAGTCATTCATGAATAGTTGGTCTTCTGGATATAAATTATTTAGTTTTTCTTTTTCTGAGAATGTCTTATCTACACTTCATTCCTAAGGTATACAAAAATTCATTTATTCTGTGTTGAAGTTCTTTCCTTTCAAATCACTTAAAAAGTGATTTGCCAATTTCTTCTAATGTTCATGGTTTTAGATAAAATGTCCACTCTTATTTGAACCACTGTTCATTTCTAAGTAATGTGTCATATTGCTCTAGTGGTTTTCAAGATTGTTCCTTTGTCTTTAGTTCTCAAAGTTTTATTACGATTTTTCCTGGTAAGTGTTATGGGCTTGAGATGATGAGTCCCCCGCAAATCTCCAGTGTTAATACAGGATTAGATTATGAGAGTCTTTACCTAATCAGTTTATTAATACATTTGAGAAATGATGAATAATTTCAAAGAACTACCATACTGAGTGTCATAGTGTTGATATGAGATATATTCCCAATGATCCTGTGTTAATGCAGATAAATTTTGATGTAAATTGATTAGATTATAAGAGCTATAACCTAATTAACCCACATAACCTAATATAATCCATATATCCTAATCTAACCCATGCTAGTTTGTGTTAACTTACTGGGTGGTAACTATAGGCAAGTGGACCATGGCTGGAGGAGATAAAGGTGCGTCTAGTAAGGAATCATCTTCCTTAAAGCATCCTTCCCCTCTCTGTTTCCTGGCCATCATGATCTGATCAGTGCTACTGCATCATGCCCTCTGCCATGCTGTTAGGTCCAGGACTATGGAATTAGAAAATCATGGAATTTATCTCTGAAAGCATGAGCCAAAATAAACTTTTCCTTTTCTTCTTATAAGTTGTTCTTATCAGGTATTTTGGTCTCACAACAACAAAAACTGTAATGCAGAAATTAGAACTGGGAGTGTGGTTATTGTGGTGACTAATCTGATCATGTGATTCTGAAGCCTTTGGAAATGGTTTATAGGAGGACTTTGGAAAAGTTTGAAGATGCAGGCTTGAGAAGACTTCTAATGTTATAAGTAGAGCATAATAGGTGATTTTGGTGAGAGTTCAGAAGACCAGAATGCTGATAGAATTATGGATAGTAAAGACTGTGCTTAGGAAGTTTCATGGGGAACAGGGACTCTATTGGAAGCTGAACTAGAGGACATTTATGTTACATTCTGGGAATAAACTTATCTACATTTTCCTCATATACTGAGAGTTTTTATGAGACTGAATTTAAGGTAATGACTACTAAATCTCATGCAAAAAATTTCAAGGCAGCACAGAATTCAGGCAGTGGCATGGGTATTTCTGGAAGTTTTAGCCAGGTTTACTATAAGAATGAGGAGGAAAATGCAGAGAGAAAGAATTTGCAAAGCTTGCAGTTTGGATAGAAAAGAAGCACATATCAAATTGTGGCCAAGGAAGATGTAATTGTTGAAGAAATTACCATCACTGAAAAGAAACTAAGTACTTTGAAGAGAGATAGAGGAAAGATCCTGCAGGACACATCAGGAATTGGTAGAACTACATCCATTGAAGACTCAAGGGTGTAACAGAAAAATGTTCTTTATGAAGATATGATGGGAGCACCCTGCTTACACAGGAGTACGTAGGAATTGTTTCCCTACAATTTGTTTCATCATGCTCAACCATCCAGACACTCAGAGGCTTCTGCAACTTGGTCCAAAAAGGCCCAGCTACTGTTGAGCTGGCAGAAGGTCCCCAGTATTCATGTGCTGCTAGTGCAATAGTAATGCAGGTCTCTAGAGTTAGAGGATCATGGATTTCAGAGCATGTCCTGAGAGGTTCAGCAAAGTGTAGCAAGATAAGAATATCTTTGGAAGTACCTGAGAGGGTAATGCATGAAGATGTGAGAAGGAAACAAAACCTGCAGAGAAGACCCCCTTAGCTTAAGTGATGTTGGTAACTTGGAATTGTGGACAGCCTAAGAGAGGAGCCATGTGGGCTGCAAATGGCAAAGATTTGGGGTGGGATTTCACAAGACCTTTGAAGATCACTTATCACCACCATGTGCCCAGATGCTAGACATGTACCTGTAGGACTTGTTTGCACAGCTAGGCTTTGCCTTGTTTGGTCCCACCTCTTTTTCATATACCCCTATTTCTCACTTGGTAATGCTTACTCTGTGCCATTGTATATTGGAAACATGTAGCCCACTTTTTGACTTTTTTACAGAAGGACACAGCCATGAATTTTCCTTGAGTCTCAGATGAGATTTTGAACTTAGGCTTTTGAGCAATGCTGGAATTGTTGAGATCATGGGAACTCTTGGAGATGGGCTAAATCCATTTTGCATTGTGAAGTGAACATAATGGTGGTGGTGGGGGGAAGCAGGAACAGAATGTTATGTTTTGGAAATGAGGTGTCCCACAAAAGTTTCTGTGTTGACAGATGAGGTGAAATCATCTCATGGTAGCCTAATCCTTGGGTTAATCCATTTGATGGATTAATAGTTTGAAAGCACTACTGTTCTGTTTGGTAACTGTAGGCAGGTGTGGCATGGCTGGAAGAAGTAGGTCACTGTAAATGTTCCCTTAAAGATTATATTTTGTCCCCCTGGATCCTCATTTTCACTCTTGCTTTTCATTGCTATTTGGCTTTTCTTTGTGTGGTACCCAGAGTCTCATCTGAAAACCTGGAAGTTTTCCACACACTAATTCAGCTCCCAAAAATCTGCCCCTTAAATTTGGTCAATTTCTCATGTAGGTTGTTCAATAATCTGTCTAGGAGAAGGGAGGTGGTGGTGAGGTGGTAGGAACATTTTTTACACCCCCATACTGTTAACTGAGGCAAGATTCTATTCTTCTAGGCCATGCTTTTCCTAATTCTTGGCTTGAGAGAACCGTCTTGTCTTGGGTTTTTTTACCCATGCTAATTGGCATATCTGAGTTCTTGGCTCCTCAACCCTAATTTTGGAATATATGAGAAGCAAAAAGACAATCCAGGAACTCACTGCTGTGAAATTCCTCAAATCACAGGATCTGCCTTCTTTCCACATTTTTACTCTTCTTATGTTGATTGTTGTATTTTATCCCAGGGCTTTGTCTTGCACTTAGGGGAAGAACTAAGGTAAAAAGAGTCTATGCCATTACATTTGGATATGGAGTTCTTCTTGCTAAAATGAAATTTACCTTTATTGATGTTATTAATGGTTTTGATAAATCAGTTTAAAATAATTCACAAATATATTGATATTCACAAATACAGTCATTTCCTTTTAGTATGGATATTTATTTAAAATTGTGCTGTACTCTAGCAGCTAATCAAGTTACAGAATATTAGTTGACATGCAAACAATTATCCTTCATAGTAAAACTCTATCTTATCTAGTTGATAACTATCCTTCTGAGATAAAGAATGATTTTCCTTTAGTTTTCCTTTCTAATAATATTTAAGGTCTTAATACCAAAGATAAGATTCAGAACTTGAGAGTAATCCATTTTAATATGTAATCTTTCAAATGCTTTAATAATTTGAAAGAAATGGCAAAGAAGGATTATTCAGGGATTATGCTGTTAAGAGGATCTAATTATATTTAACCATGTTCTATTAGAGTTAATATTAGATACTGAATGAACTGATTTGTTTATGAGAAAAGTTTATGCCTGATCCTACAAATACTTTCACAATGATTTTTGCAAAAATAGCTAAGACTTTTCAAGATACATCAATGAGATACTTCTGTATTTTGATGATCTTTTTGTATATCTTGTAAAATTGCACATAAATTTATAAGATGAGAAATATATTATCATATTTAAGACCAAATATATTATTTGCAGTCATTTAAAATGTGCTTTATAAATGGGTAGTCATCTCTTAATAATATACATAATTATGGTTTTAAAATGTATGCTATATATTATATTGCTGAAAGTTGTTTGATAAATATAGAATAAACATAAAAACGCATTTAAATAATTAAGCACTTTATAATCCTCTTAAATATCAGAAGGAATGTTTTGGTTAAATTTTTCTTTGCATATACAGTTCACTTGAGAAAACTACATTATGTATATTGTAAATCATCTCAGAATTAAAATCTATGAATTTAGTAAATCATCTTTTGATTTCATAATAATATTTATTGGTTATTGATTTTTGTTTTTATTACTAGTGTGTGATACAATACTTCCAATATATTTCAAATTTATATATTAGTTAAAATTGGTAAAATAAGCAGATGTTATGTTTTTAAGTATATTAAATCTCTGAAGTTTATGAATTAGTATAGAATGGGGAATAGCAGGCTTGTTCTCTATTCAGTTCTATAAATGAATTATGGACAACTCATCAGACTACTCCTCAGAGTTATATGAGGGCACTAGTTTGTGACTTCTTTCACAAGGGTAGTATGAAATATTATCTCAAAAGCATTATGAATGTCTTAAAAATGGACATTTTTAAATATAAGGAATTATGTTGATAACTTGATGTCCTTGAGGAAAAATAAACATATATTTTTACATCTAAAATATTCTCAACAGTCAAATCATCATGTTTAGAGGTAGAAGTGTTACAATTCTATGTCAGTAGCAATAATTGGGGAGATGTAACAAACATATGCCAGAATTAATGCAGAAGTAACAATATGGGAAATATTCTACCTCAACTTCTACAAAAAACAATACATCAGTGTGATTTATAAAATCATGTCTACATGATTTTCTTAATTTTCTATACCCAAATTAGGATTTAGAGTTCATCAGTGGACATTAAGTCATTTGTTTGGGGGTAAATAATGAATGTCATCCACTAGGACTGTTGAAGAATGCCATTAAATCATATATTTTACTCATGTTTAGTCACATTACAAGTGACATTGAGTGGGGTATTTTATTGTCTAGAAGATATGGGATTTCCTATTTTGTCAGAAAGAGTTGTATTCTCCCCCCATAAATCATGTGTTTGGAGATATCTTCTCTACCAAATTAACCAGATTAATTTGCAGTCATTTATTTATTGAACAATTGCTATTAACCATTTTCTATAAATTAAAGACTACTTTTTACTGTGGGGATACTGTCTCCATTTAAAGCTAAAAATATTTCCCATTTCATAGTAATTGAAGACATAAGCAAATTCCTGAGAACCAAAAGTATTAAAAGGGCTTGTTATAACTTCTGGCAAAAGCAAAATATCTAGGTGATTTGCTTTATCTGTTCAGATTAAGTGCCTTATGTTTCTAAATTTAGAAAATAGCCCAAGGGTCCTTCATTACTAACTCTAGACACCTAAGGATACAGTGAATCCCTCTAGGGGAATTGCCCTGTAGCTTAAAACTCTACTGAATTTAAATACTTGGACAATTTCCCCAAAGTTTATCTTGATCTATTAACTGCTATATTTGATTAATTCTATAGTTGCTGTATTTGACTTAGTGCTCTTAGAGAAATGAAATGAAGCAAAAGTATTACACCCCCAAAATTGCTCATGTTAATACTTCTTATATATTTTCTCTTCGTACTTTTCATTGATTCTGGATTTTAAGATATGATTTCTATTTCTCAAAATTTGGATGAAATCAGTCCAAATAAGAGTTTTATATACACTATTATTTAAGTATTAGATTCTAAAGGAGAAAACAGTGTGTGTTATGGGAATTTGCCAAGCTACACTTCTAACCTGGACACCTCTCAAATTAATATTGTTTGCTTAATCTCACCTGACTGAGACTTATGTTACTGTCCTGTAAAATTAGTCATATAATGAAAAAGTGTTAATAAAATTTAAAAACTCGTTAGCTTTCAAGATAATATAATCTAACCTCTTTCAAAAATTTTCAAAACCTTCCTTTTTTTCTATCCTTATGTAATACTTTTACCATTATTACAGAAATATAATTCTGAGGAACAACTTTCCCATATATTATCCAAATGGTGTCTGGGAGGCCCAACCTTTCATATGCCCCTGTGCTGCATGCAATCTCATGTCAGTTCTGGACATAGCCATGGGACTAGATTTTGGCCAATGCAACATCAACAGCAGACATTAATCGGTTCTCTTTGGATATCCTTCTTGAATCCCAGGTACCAAGAAATGATGGAAGGCCAGGCAGCCATGTGGAATGGTTCAAAGGAGTAGAAATGAATTTCCGACCGACAGCCCCAGGTAACAAGTAAATGAAACCACTTGGACCATTTATTCTACTTAAGAAGCCTATCTGATGTCACATGAAGAAATGAGATTTATCATCCATCCACAAACCCACAGAATCATGATTATAAATTTCTGTTATTTTAGCCCAGTATTTTTTAGAGGAGTTTGGTTCACACTAATAGAGAACCAAAACATAATCTTCCTTATTTTCTTTCCACAGCAGGGTTAGTTCCTCAGAGTATCTCCCTCATGACTATTCAGCCCAGAGCCATATTTAGAAGCATATTCCATGCATTTGAAAAAATTGAAATTAAAAAGAAATTACTTATCTCTCCAAAGAGCTTATAATCTAGGAGAAAACAATTACATATTTAACTAAATTTGAGTTTGAAAGTACAAAGTTTCTTGAGAGCGTCAAGGTAATATACTACAATGATTGATTAGCAAGAAGAGTGAAAGTATCATGGAGGTTGCTGAGTATGGTAGCCATGAAAATACACCACTTGGATTTGTGGCGGAGAGGAGGACAGTTGACCAAGAGTCCCAGCAATAGATCCTCTGGGTCCACAACTGTATTGCAGTTAAGACCATCTTTCCCATCAACTCGAATCTGCCAATGACAGCATGTATCTCAGTCCATACACAATGCCTTAACAAAATACTGCACACTGGTGATTTTCAAGTGAAAAGCATTTATTTCTCACAGTTCTGGAGGACGGAAAGTCCAGGATCAAGGTGCCAGCAGGTTTGGTGTCTGGTGAGGGCCCACCTTCTGGATCAAAGACCACATCTTCTACTTGATACTTTACATGGTGGAATGGGGAAGGTCTCTCTCCAGTTTCTGTTTTGAAAGTACTGATCCCATTTATGAGGGTGTAGTTACCTAATCACCACTCAAAGTTTCCACCATCTAATACCATCTCCTTGGAAGTTAGGATTTCAAAATATAAAGGGGAGGGCATGTATTGAGATTTTAACAGGAAGTGTTCAATTAATTCAGGCAAAATTTTTTGAGATATGAAATTTAGGAGACTTGAAATTGATGATTTCACATTGGCCTTGTTGAAACTTTCACAAAATTCTGCTGCAGGATGACACACTTCCAACCTGATCCTCCTTCAGAATTCTGTCCTTGTCTTCTTCTTCATCATCATCTTTAGTTTTTACTTGTTTCACTTGTTTTGTGTTTCCTGCCAAAAATCTCTTATGTAGTTTATTTCATCTTGGCATTTGTTTCTCAGGGGAGCAGAACTAACACATCAAGCATATTGGGCTTTGAAAAATGGGACTTGAACACAACTTTGAGGAGAGATAGCATATGAGGTGAGAGAAAGAATTTTCAAAGGGATTTGAAAAAGAAAGTTTTATGTCTCATATATAAAACAAAAGTTAACATGAGAATTTGAATTGTACTTCAGGAAAAGTGACATGCAGCAGTCTAGATTAAAGAACACCAATAGAGTAGAGGGAGGAAGGAAAGGCTTAGGGAAGTACTGGAGAATGATATCTACCAAATTATGGTAATTCCAAGTAAAAATATACCACAATAAATCCTGTATATATATAAAACACTAATTAAAATAATAATAATAAAGATAATAAAAGGAAGGTCAGTAGATTAGAGCAAACAGATCATGAGGAGGGAGAAAAGGAGTGAAAACAAGATACTAGGGAATGAGATTGATCAAATTATGTTATATGCATATGCGAATATTGCATAATAAATCCCACTATTGTGCATAACTGTAATGCACCAATAAAAATTAATTAATTGAAAAATAAATTTAAGGAGTCAATTATTTTTTATCTCCACTTTACAGATGGAGAAACAAAAGGTCAGAGAGTCAGATAACATAATTTAACTTCAGTGCAGAATTTGTAGGTAGCCAAAGTAGAATTTGATACTAAATTTTCTAAGAGCTCTTTATGGTTATATCAATTTTAAATTTATGTTAGTTAGTATTCAGCTAACTAAGAAGGAAATCAGTGAAGAGCATCTTCACTAGAGAAGTTTGATAAATGTTCTTGCTCAGTGTTTTAGGAACAAAAAGTAGATCTTCAATTATACGAAAAACAACAACAAATGTTAATTTGACAATATATTTATTGAATACATAACCATTTGAATAGCCTTGGGATAAAGAGTTTTAAAAAACACAAAAAATTATATTCTAGAGATGTTAGTCAAACAGAATTAAATATTTTTAGCATTTATGAATGAAAAGACTGGTTTGGTATCAACTGCTTCTGACTACCAATTTATATATTGTCATAGGAAAAGAGTGAGATTCCCTTACATCACCATATAATAAAGTTTTTTTCTCTTTTGCTGTTATGCCAAATTTAATTTATAGACATAAAACCACTGTTATGGGTTTTTAAAATATTTTTTTAAAATTTTTATTGGTTCATTAGAGTTATGCATAATATTGGGTTCATTTTTACATAATTATACAAGTGTGGAATATAATTTGCTTCAATTCAGTTCCCAGTAGTTAACCTTTCCTTCTCCTCCTCCCTCTGTTCCCTTTCTTCTGCTCTCTTGAGCTTTCTTTTATTTATTTATATATTTTTTAAGTTAGTGCACTGTGGATATACACAAAGGTGAAATTCACTGTGGTATATTCATATATGTATATGAGAAAGTTTGGTCAGATTCATTCTAGTGTTCCTCCCTTTTCCTGTCCCTTCTTTCTCCCCCTCAATCCTCTTCCTGTATTCCACTGAGCTCTCTTCTGTTTTCATAGGATTTCCTCACGTCTTTCCCTCCCCCCTTATTTTGGTATAGCTTCTGCATATGAGAGAAAACACTGGACCCCTTGACTTTCTGGGTCTAGCTTATTTCACTTACCACAATGTTCTCTAGTTCCACCCATTTTCCAGCAAATGCCATAATTTCATTCTTCATTATGGCTCAGTAAAACTTCATTGTGCATATATCCACACTTTCTTTATCCACGCATCTTTTGACATTCATCCAGTCTGGTTCCATAAAATGTGAAAGCAATTTACCTTTGGTGAGTTAATGCACAACACTCTGTATCCATATTCTTTTAAATGTTCATAGCTTTTCGGTGTTTGTGAAAAACATTTCTCTCTCAGGATGTGTAAATTTAGTCTAGGTGTATTTTTGATAACTTGGAGAAGTAGCTTTCCCAGAGCAGATTCTTTTTTTTTTTTTTAATCCAGAGGAAAATGGATATGATCACTGTATTGGAGTGCTGTTTTTTTAGGGCCTGCGTTGCTATGGTCTCACTGCTTCCCATTGCACCCAGACATATTATCAGACACAGCCAATTATTGGCAAAGTCTTTCAAATCATCTTTATAATCGCCTGCAGTTATTTATAAGAAATGATAGATTTAGAAAGGAATGCAGATATTCTATCTTCCCATTTCTTTAAATTAAAAAAAATAATTTCTTTACGTTCTATAAGTTCCCATGAATAAAACTTCAGAAAATATATTTTTATATTATTAATTTTTAAAGTGTTTATATCTGTGCTTTCATATACAAAATGGCATATGTTTTCATAATATACATATAATATACACATATGTAAGCACTTGCAACACGCATACAGTCACAATCTTATTCCACAGTAAAGCTGAATTTGCACTCAGGATTTTCTCCAAGTCAGAATAAATCTCTTCTTCCCTCATGCACAAACACATACCATCTATGTACCAATATAAAATTATGACTTCAAAAAGTAAAATGCCATAAAATCCTTAATTGCAAGGGCATTAATGGGAACTCCTATAATATTGGGAAACTGCCCACTGAATAATACCTCCCCAGAGAGACTTGCTGACTACACACCTGCTTCCATAAATGAAAGCTGAACCTGTTCATTTCATCCCTCTACCTTTAAAACCGCTGGAAGCCCTCACTCTTCTCCTTTTGATGATATATCTCTCATATGAGTGACGAGTTTATCCGTGGGATAATAAAATGTGTTAGGATAGTCATCTTGACAGTGTTTCTGCTGATGTATTAATTCATTTCCTTTCATGTGCTATATCACCAAGATGTCTGACCAAATTTTATGAGAGGGCTCACTGAAGTGAAAATCAAGCCAATGAATCGTTTAATATGAACTAATGAAAACCAGATATAAAAGGCTTTAGTAACTGTTTTGAAGCTCTAATTGTTGAGTGGATGTAAATTCTGAGTACTACTAAGTAAAGGAAAGGACTGTAATGAAGAAATTGGGATCACTTTGTGATAATTAGTTTAATTAAATAGTCATGTAAACAATGATGTTCTGGATGAAGCCACTGAAATGGAAAGAGGAAAATGGCTTCTCTAGGTGGGAGATGCACTTAGGAAGGCAAAAAGGTGTACTTTTTTTTTTCTACAGTTTGAATGAATTCATTATTAGCATGTCATAATAATTTATACATAGCACACTTTTTACTAAAGAAATTCATTAGGGAATTTTTAATAGTTTCAAATAAAGAATTAACAAAATATTTTAAAGCTTCTGTTTTTGTTTATGATATTGACAGGGTACATTTATGGGTTTACCATTTGATGATTTATTACGATACACGAAGAGGATATAAAAAGAAGACAGCTATAGACACAGCACATAGGTTGTTCTTGATATTAAAAAGTATTTTATTGTACTAAAATGGGTAATGCCTGAAGTCATTGATTCAGGAAAAGATTACCAATGAATATTGAAAATAAGTAGTGAAATACTTTTAAAGAACAAGATATTGGTGGGATATCAAAGTATAATCCAACAGATAACTTACTAAATGCAACACACACACACACACACACACACCATGTTTAAGATCAGAAGTTTAAATAAGTAATCAAATTTAGTATCCCCACTGAAAATGTTTCTTGATGTTATGCAGCAAAGATCATGGAACATTCTTTATGTAATATTTGTGCCCAAAATACGTAAACTGAATTTAATTGTGAAGAAACAAGTAATAAATACAGGATGTAGGGCATTCTAGAAATTACATCCTAACAAACCTATCATGAATTGAAAATATCAGATGCAGTACATGCATTTAATACATGTAACCACCTGTACATTATAGCTTAACCTAATCTACCTTATTCATGCTCAAAACAAGTACAGTAGCCTACAGTTGGGAAAAATCATCTAACACATGCTTAGTTTTTAATAAAATATTAAATATCACATGTACCTACACTGATGAACATTTGTAGACATGATGGGATGAGGAAAACATAAAATCCACTATCCAAAAAACTCTGGCAACAGAGTAAACTGTAGAATATTCAGTCTTTCCCCTCATGATCCCCTGGCTGACTGGGGGCTGTAGTTTGCCACTGTTGCCCAGCGCTGGGAAAGAGTATTGTATTACACATCACTTGCTTGGAAAAAGATCAAAATTCAAAATACAATGTCTACTGTGAAAGCATATCACTTTTGCAGCATCATTAAGTTGGAAAGTGGTAGACTGGAAGCACCATAAGTCAGAGACTGTCTGTATTTGGATAGAACTGCATTAATATTGATTTTCTTAATAGAATAACATAGGTGACTGTCATATTCATAGAAGATTATGCTGAAGTAGGATGTAAGTGTCACAGTGTTTGCAACTTTCTTTCAAATAGTTTATCATAAAAATTAGAGCAAAAGATAGAGAAGATGTGACAATGTGTTTACAGTTTAGTTGGCAGTATATGTGTCATGGTACTGATCTTTAAACTTTTCTGCAGGTTTAATTTTCGAACAAAAATTGAAGGAATTGTATAGAGCCTTTTAAAGTCAAAGATAAATATGTTTGGGGCTTGCCAAGTAGCTATATTCTTTGCTGAAAAATTTAGATCTCTTTATAACTAGTTACTAAACTCTGGTTTTTGAGGGGTTCTATACAGATAAATTAGATAATTCAAAGTGATAATTATTCTCTGACAAGTAACAATCCAGATTTCTCATGAAATGAAACACTCAAGAATGTACATTGGTTTTGGCTCAATATATCTACAGGGAATTATATTTAGCTTTCCCAATATAGATGAAAAATTCTAAAGAGAATAGTCAATGCAGCTTTGTAATTTAGACCAAGAACATTTAATTTAACACATTTTAGAAATAAAAATCTCATTCTTACAAAGACATTCACTTGCATTTTGCTATATAAGCATTTAAATATCTTTGAAAA